>NC_142788.1:24208037-24540537 GCF_988280905.1 Pimephales promelas | reverse complement strand
TGACATGATCCACAAGTGTGGCTCTGATTTCATTAGAGACTCTGACTCTTCTATTTCCACCTCTTCCTCGATTATTTCTTTCTCTACCACCACCACCACGTATTCTTACACGCCTTCCAATTGCTCTTCCATGAGCATGTTGCTGCAGTTCAGGGTTGTGAATGTCCTCCATTCTATATATACTCTATATACTCTAAATACTCTATATATATATATATATATATATATATATATATATATACTCTAAATATATACTCTCTCTCTCTCTCTCTCTCTCTCTCTCTCTCTCTATATATATATATATATATATATATATATATATTCCCAAAGTTGATTGGTTAAATGGTTAAATGGTTGATTCATATTAGAGGTAATTTATAATTAGATTGCGAATGCAATTAGAAGTCATGTGCCAATTTAGCAAACATTACAAACAATGTCAATGTCAGATATATTTTAGAATATACATTCATGTATACTAATTATGATAATTGAATAGATCGTTTTGAATGTGATGGCTTACACAATAAAAAATGTCTGAGAAGTTCTGAAGTGTTTGATAGTGTAAGTGAGAATCAAATCATCAGTTTTGATCAACAAGCCATATACAATTATTTGTTGTCCAAACTGCAGACAGTTGTATGTACTCTTTGCACACATGTGCCAAAGCATTTGCAATTTTCTCAAATCAATAAGAAATTCCAATCTGATGTGAACAAGAAGCGAATTGTTCAGAGATATGAACTTAATGTTTTGGGAAATAAAAAAAACATTTGAGAACTGAGCCAAAGCAATTGAGAAAAACTGTAAACAAGGACATCCATTGTGCACGAGTCCCACAGCGTTTGGAAACAATATTCTTAGGTCCGTGCTTTACTTTGCTTTTCTTTGCAAAAAAGAGAGAGAGAGAGAAATACATATGGGAAACACATACAGGTTTCTTTATGACCATTTTTCTGCTTTGATCATCCATGCTTGATGTGGTTTAGACGAGGTTATGGCTAAAAATAGATAAGAGTGTAAATATTGTTGCTGAATTTCTTTGAGCAGGTTTATGTTTCAGGGCTTTGTGTTGGAATTAAATGACTCTTTCGTCTACTCTGTCATGTAATCGCTTTAAAGAAAGATTGAGTGCTTTATTAAAGACTTTTAGATGTAAACAGAGTTGAGTATCCCTCTAGTGGTGGGAGTGTTCTGTGAACGTGAGCATTCAAAATCTTTTGATTTGGATTGAGTTTCTAGTTAGAGTTAGCTAACGTGAATGATCTGAAATGGGATGCATTCAGAACGAGGTGGTTGTTTCAGATGTGGGTGCACGTATCTATGTACAAAGCGCACATGAGCAGTGTGGGAAAGAGTGTTTTGCAGTATGTTATCGTGTTAAACAGCAAGAGAATTTGTTTCTGGTTTCTCTTCAAGCACTTTTTCCTGTTGCACGCTTGCATTCTCACATCAAAAGCATCCTCTTGGCATGAACGTGTAGCTGGAAGGGACCGACGGTCTCAGAAGTCCCTCATACAAATAAAAACACGCATGGAGCAATATACAATACACAAAAAGCTACTTGTACATAGAACGCCTATAAACGAACATGCAAAATGAATATTTGAAACAGAAAGAGGCTGTATAGCATGCATATATAAGTGAAATGATGGCCAGAGCTGATTGACATGAATACACAAGCACATATAAAATGCACATCCTTATTTACATGCACTCAACACAGAACACACTGAATGAGATGTGATTGTCGGGAGTAGTTCTGCGTGGGCTCTGAGAAAGACAGCTGCACTTACACTGGAGCCAAAGGGACGGCAGCCATCTATAATGTGCATATGGGAACGAGGGAGAGAGAGAAAAGAATGTGCCAATAATGAAAAAGTAATGAGCAAATGTTTCAGAAGGTTGTAAGGAGAAGACCAACATTAGGCAGAGAGAACAATGATGACCGAACGAGACTCAAGCCAGGTGACTGGCTTCAGATCAGTGGTCGGGGAAAAAGTGAAAATATGAAGTCCATTTCCAAATGCATTCTGGGTCAGTGTAGCTGAAATAATTGTACATGTAGCCTGCCACTTTAGAGCGGGGATCGTCTTCGTCTGTACTTCCAATTATACACATTTTATAGCTCATTTTAATGGCTTTTCAACGCAAGCACCATAACAAAGTGTGTGAAGGATACATTATATATGTATACCAAAATATACTAGTCCTTTAAAACTGTGCGTGTCCCCCATCACTTTTACAGTTACATCCTACTGCGGTGTCCATGTCTGATTGCTTTATAGTCCCCCGTAGGACCAGTGAACACAACATTTACTTCTACAGCCAGAATGCCAGACCTGCTTCCTGACTGCAAATGAAGTATGTTCTTCAAAGTGCCCTCCGTGGACTACTGGACACACAGTTCTCCATGACATAAGGTCCCCGCGGTGCGCACCAGGTCGTATCAGGGTCATGCTTGGCCGAGCAAAAGGAGGCGGGTCTTGTTGACTGGCTGACATGTTTTATGTATGAACACATTTACCGTTGTGTGCTGTAAATGTCAGTTTAGTGGATTGGGAGTCTGCCGCTCACAGATGGTTTTTACATTCACTGGAGTGGACTAATGCTTGAACAGGGTTTTAGTGTAGCATGGACATTTTTTTTTTCTCCTTCCCTCTACTCTTGGCCTGAATTGTGTTGAGAAAGACTGCAGAGAATGACAACTGTTTTGGTTATAGATTTGGCAGCCTTTGATTGGTTTCGTCGAATGATCTTTGCTCTGTTCGCTCGTTCTCCTGGTCTTTGTTTGGGTCGTCTGCTCTATTGTAAAGCAGTAGTAGACAGACACGTGACCTTGGACTGACCCCGATCAAACTCCATGCAGGGCAGCCGCCGTGTGTCCCGGGCTTTTTAATTGTCTTTTGGGACGGGTGAATGCGGTTGGAGGAGACCTGTGACGTCAATTATTATTTCGTCTGATTTTATAGTTTTTTGAGGACCTTTGACCGGATCAGAACCGCTTTAATCTATTTAAAATATATTGTAAAAAAGATTAAGTATGGTATAAATATTTGGGTTTTTTTTACACAAAAAGTACTAATATATTTTGTATAGCTAATCAAATATTGTATAATTGTAATATTATATAAAATATGTTTTGGTATTTTTACAATTACTGTATGTAATGTGTATATAACATAAATAAATAAATAATATATTATTATTAATATATTAATATTAATAATATATTATTTATTTTACAAAATATTGTACATTTATCAAACTATATATATATATATATATATATATATATATATGTGTGTGTGTGTGTGTGTTTGTGTGTTATTATTCGTTATATTATTTAATTTACAAAATATTGTACATTTACCTAACTCTCTCTATATATAGTGTCTGATGGATAGATATGTGTGTGTGTTCGTGTGTATATATATATATATATATATATATATATATATATATATGTGTGTGTGTGTGTGTGTGTGTGTGTGTGTGTGTGTGTGTGTGTGTGTGTGTGTGTGTGTGTTAACACACAATTATAAGCAATACAATTATATTATAGAGAGAGAACAATTTAATAATATTATATAATTGTATTATATATTTAAATTATTTATTAGATTTCATAATATAAATTATAGTTGACACACACACACACACACACATATATATATATATATATATGTGGGCTGTCAAACGATTAATCGCGATTAATCGCATCCAAAATAAAAGTTTGTGTTTACATAATATATGTGGGTGGGTGCACTATGTATAATTATTTTATATATATATATATATATATATAAATACACACACATGCTTGTATATATTTAAGAAATATTTTCATGTTTACTGTATATAGATTTATATATAATTTATATTATATATAAATATCAATATTTTATATATAAATAATATTTTTTTTCTTACTTATACATGCATGTGTGTGTATTTACATATATATAATAATTATACTTAGTGCACCCACATATATTATGTAAACACAAACTTTTATTTTGGATGCGATTAATCATTTGACAGCCCTATATATATGAAAAGTCGCCCAAACTAATCACAATTTTGCCTTAAAATGTTGTTGCTTTTTGGAAAATCTTGTAAGCCACATTCTCACATGGTAAAAAATGTAAAACAAGTGGTCAACTTCTGCTCATGATGGCATGTTTTCTTCTTTTTCGTCTTAGATTCGGGTTGACGGTCCTCCTCAAGGTGGGGTGCAGTATGAAACTCTGCAGGTGATCAAAGATGGAAGCCCTGTTCTCAGAGACATGGCCTTTTCCCTGTTCAACAGCTTCATCTACGTCATGTCGGAGAGACAGGTCTGAATATATACATGTATATGCTCTCCCCTCTCTGCTTCTTTCTTCCATCCATAACAGCTGTAGGACAGAGAGAACGTGACAGCATCCGCTAATGAAAGAGAGAAATGGGAAGAGGGTAGAGTAGCTGTGTCAGTGAAGGAGAGAGTGATGGAGGGACAGCTGAAGGAGGAGAGATGGAGAGTGAACAAGGTCACCCTCCTTTGACAGCATAATGAAGAGAGAGAGAGAGAGAGAGAGAGATGGGAGAGAGACCCTGCTCATATAATATCAATACACACAACACTTCCCATGGGATGCATTGCAGAGTAGAGGTGGGCGGTATGAGTCATTTTATATCACGGTAACTCTATACGTCAAGCTGTTATGGAAATATAAGATATTTCTCAATTGCTACTTTACATCTCACAGTAGCTATGTTTCTATCCAAAGTTGCCAATTTCACTTATTTGCAAAATTGGAGTACCGCATTAAACATTGGGGAATATTGAGGCTGCGTTTTCATCATGTTCAAGAGATAAATAAAATTGGCACAAAACACCTGTAATAAAAATGGAAGTCGCTGCAATCGGGGAAGTTACAGTGGCTCTTCTTTCCCGCGTCATAAATGACGAAACACAATAAACCCTGTTGTGTTCGGATACTGGTGTTTGGGAAGGCAGTCATGTGAGATTGTTTTAAATCATTCTGATGATGACAGACTTTGGCTCAAACAAACACTTGAGATGCTGGTCCTCTGGTTATCCAATCACATCCACCGGTATTTATGCCCTAAATGTGTTTCCATTGTTTGTGCTTAGTAATGTCTTCTAATTGGATAAAAAATACATCTACCTCACTTGCATATTTTTATGCACAATTTTAGATTTGATGTGTATCTTGGTATTTTCTATTTCGATATCCCAACATGGATATAAAAACAGGTGGATGGAAACATACCTTAGTGTGACTATTCTCACAATATGACATACCTTTTTTTCTCACTGTTGCAGCTTTTATCTCACAATGCAAATTTCATCTCTCCTCAATGTGTTTTTTTTACTCTGAGGCAAAAACATAGGCTTAGTCATAGTCTTCCATAGGCTAGGCTATAGTTGATTTTTTACTGAAATTTAGAACCAAAACTGTTTTATTTATTTTTTTATGTAGGAATGTTGATTCACATCATATATATCAAAAGAGTTAAAAACACAGTCTCAAGATGGTGAAACATTATAATTGCCATTGGATGATTTGTGCACTGCAGTGGTTGAGAGTGTTGTAAAATAACCGACAATTATAAAGTAAATCGGTTTAACTATAGTTTAATGCCGCAGACGTAATTTTGAGTCTGGCTGTGTGATGCCAGATTTTTAAATGGATTCATTTCTTGCCTTGACAAATATCTACCATCATACCGCCCAACCCTATTTCAGACTATAAAATAAAGAGAACGTAAGGAAGAAAAAGAAAGAGACAGTCTCTAAAGAGACGGAAAGGAAACAATACTGTCTCTGCTCAGAGATGGATGACCAGGCCGCTTGCTTACGTCTCCAGGCTTTTTTTAGCATCAGTTGTAGAGGGTTGATATCTCCTCTTGGGATACACGTGGGCAGTGGGATGGGGTAATGAGAGACGTGGTTTAATGCACAGCGGGCGGACAGGTTCACATCATATCTGTACACGGGCGGCCCGCTGGGTCAGACCCACTGGGCATCACACATAGCAGCAGAAGAGACGGAAAAGGAAGGAGAAAGAGAAGGAGACTTGTTGAGTCAGCACACACACACACACACACCCTGTCACACTTATCAGGCACGTAGAAGTGACACCAGCATTTTATCAACTTTGTGGCTTGAGTTCCGGACCCAATTGCATTATCTGCGTTTTCTCTTTCTTTCTTTCTTGTTAACACACACTATATTTTTAAAGATAAGTTTTCAGTAAAGATAAAAATAATTACAGTTTATTATCTTAATATATATACTTGTATAAAAATACAAGTTAAAACTCTATTGACAACATCTATGGTATTCTGTCAATTACCATATATATACTGAATATATATATATATATATCCATTAACTTGTCCCACAGACTTCCATTGTATTTTTGGTTTGTTAAATAAACTGAGGGGATGAGTTTACTTTAAATTTTACCTTTAAATTGTACTTGATTTTGTACTTGACTAGTTTAGGAGTTTTCAAACTGGGCCAAAAGAGTTAAGTATTTTACAAAAAGATTTTTTTTTTTTTTACCTGTCCAAGTTAATGTGTAATTGTATTTATTAAACATGTATCAAGAAATTTTTAACTGTTAACTGTGATTTTACATTTGTAAATGTATAAAAGTAATTTCATACAAAGTAAATCTTTCCAGATAATATTTTATTAATTTGCTTAATTTTTTAATTATATATATATATATATATATATATATATATATATATATATGTGTGTGTGTGTGTATGTATGTATATGTGTGTTTATATATATATATATATATATATATATATATATATAAAGATACATATATATATACATATACATACATACATATATATATATACTGTATATATATATATGTTTATATATATATGTATGTATGTATATGTGTGTTTATATATATATATATATATATATATATATAAACATACATATATATATATATATATATATATATATATATATATATATACATACATATGTATATGTATATGTATGTTTATATATAATAATTTACCATATTTTACTTATTTTGCACAACTTTTTAAATTAAACTTAATTGAAAATAATGGAATTAATAAAATAAATTAAAAAAAGAAAACAGTATACTGTTTTCTTTTTTTAATTTATTTTATTAATTCCATTATTTTCAATTAAGTTTAATTTAAAAAGTTGTGCAAAATAAGTAAAATATGGTAAATTATTATTCAGCTTGTTTCTGATTGGGCAGTTGTGGCAAACTGTATAAACCACCATCCCAGTCAACTGCTAATCATATTCATATTTGAAAATCCCAGTTCTCTTATGGAAAACAAATGTAGCTGTTTGGGATAAAGCCGTGTATATAAATTCCTGTGTATCTCTTCACTAGTGCTGAATAGTCTTTAGGGAATCGTGTTCGCCGAAACCTCAAAAGATTCATCCCTCTCAAGCAGTAATTCAAACCAAACCCGTCGTAAAAGAGCTATCAGCACGTTCCATCATTTCTTTACCCACTTTTGTCCTGTTTTAAGTGTTTCAGGTGATTAATTCAATACTACAGCTTATTAAACGACCACAATGAGAGGCATCGCTGAGCTCAATGAGCTCTTTCAGTCTGACTCGGGTTGAATTGCTCTCGGAGGTATTTCTCTTCACAACGCCTCCCCGTATCTTCTGTGAGCTGTGTTAATATTCAGCATGCAGGTGTGAGACGTTCTCTTGTTGGGCTGAGAGGAACAAAAAAATGTTGCTAAAGACCGCACGGCCTCCGTCACCCCAGCACGCCGCTGTTTGAGGAGTCAGTTGGCGTAGTCACGCTTCACACTTCACAGAGCAGGATTAGCATTCACCTTTCAGCACAAGCTCTTATGCTAGCAGGAAACAGAGCCGTCATGGCGGAGTGGAGCTTACCGTTGTCACGTTTTGGGTGTAATTTAATGAAAATGGAGCCAAAATGGCTGAACTAGAGTAGATATTGCAGCTCTGGGGATGTGTAAGATATGTTTACTGGCTAAGAGGAGTCAAAATGGCAGATTAAAGGCACATGGCTATTCTTCGTATTCTTCTTGCTGTCATTCACAAAAATAGGACAGATGGTAATACCTTGATATTTGGATTCATACTACTGAATATGTTATAATTGAACAGTATAATACAACATAATGTAATATTTCATCTAACTGAAATATTGGCTAATAATAGAAGAAATGCACAATATAAATATTCTGGCCGATGCAAAAAGCCAATAATTATTTTAATTTTATGGACAATAACCAGTAAATGGCTCGAAAATCTATATTAAAAAACATTATTTTGTTTTGAATGGAAAGTAAATTTGTCTGAGGCTTAAGTGAATACTGTTTGAAGCATGGATAACTTATTATATATCTTATTTTTTTATTTATTTATTCTAAATGACCACAAAGGGTGTCTAAAATGTAAAAATAGGTGAAAACTAATGATACTGGTAAAAAAAATAAAAATAAACTAGTCATCTGGTAATGGATAAAATCAAGTCCTGTCCTATATTTTTTTCCACACTATGAAACTTAAATTATAGACCGTTTCACAAGATGTAAACAACACTGGTCCAGAAGCACTTCCTGTTTCAGTTTTTTAACACTACATAAATAAAATACAACCAACAGAACATTTAAAACTGAATCAAAAAGTTAAACAAACATCTTTAAGATGTTTTCTTTACATGTGAAATAAAGAAAACAGTTACAAACTGAAACAGGAAGTGCTTCTGGACCAGTGTTGTTTACATCTTGTGAAATGGTCTATATATATCATTTTATGTCGAATAGTATTTTATGTCGTTTTAAATGTAGTTGCACCCTTTTTTGTGATTAAACTTGTGATTAATGTGAAGAATGCAGTACAAGTGGATATGTGGGTACAGATAGATAGATTTATTATAATCATAGATATTTACATAGATGCATGCATGCATCAGACACCCTGGGCAGCAGTGGATATGCGGTTAGCATTCAAACATGCTCAAACCAGCATGTAATTTTATTTTATGCACGCACAGACACTCCATCTTAACCCACTAACGTTTCACACCACCGCCATTCCTATTTGGCATCTATAATTCTTTTCTATGATGCCATATATTGTGCATTTTCTCAAAGACTCATAAATACAGCTCATTCCAAATGCATAGCCATCCCTCACATGCACACAAATAGTCTAGAAATGGATTGCCTCACACTGACATAAAAAGAAACACACACACACACATACACCACATATATACGTATACACACATGCATAGACTTTAGGGCTCAGTGTATATGTACGAATACCATGCTAATGGACCGTAGTTATTGGTTAGTGCAATATGGTGGACCTGAAAGACAAATGAGCTTCAGACAGACCAAAGGCAGTCCATAACCAGAGCAGTCAAAAAATACAGGTTATGTCAAACGTGTTTACAGTATGTCTATGAAGGGCTTGGAAGAAAGAGCGTTCAGAGCATCTACAGTCTTAGATCACGCAGGCGGTGAGATGGTGTCCTTTCTGTGGTAATTCATAGTCTTGTGATAAAGTGCTGTGGCTGTTTGGCTGGGGAAGGGAGCCAGAGGCTAACAGCTATGAAAGGTCAGAGCTGTTTCAGCTGATAACAGCTTTACAGAGACAGAGGGGAGAGAGTGGCGAGCGAGGGAAACAAAACACGGAGTCATTGAAAGAGACATGGAGACTTAGCAATGTCATGCACATTTGCTAAATGTGTGTCGAAGACTGTTTCAGAAATATCTCATCTAGGTTTTACATTCTAACTGACTGCAAACAGTCTTTACTTGTCACCCCTCTGGCAAACTGCTGCCATGCCAGTGGGAGTCTCTGTTTGAAAACCCAGTGTGCTGCATTGACGGCATCCTGGATCTGAATAGTTACTTAATTAGTACACTCTACATAGGGAACTTTCCAGATAGTGCTCTCTATAGATACCATAGATAGATACCATAGATAGGTAGATACCGTAGGTAGATAGATAGATAGATAGATAGATAGATAGATAGATAGATAGATAGATAGATAGATAGATAGATAGATAGATAGATAGATAGATAGATAGATAGATAGATAGATAGATAGATAGATAGATAGATAGATAGATACCGTAGATACCGTAGATACCGTAGATACCGTAGATAGATACCGTAGATAGATACCGTAGATAGATACCGTAGATAGATACCGTAGATAGATAGATAGATAGATAGATAGATAGATAGATAGATAGATAGATAGATAGATAGATAGATAGATAGATAGATAGAGTAGATAGATAGATACAGTAGATAGATAGATAGATAGATAGATAGATAGATAGATAGATAGATAGATAGATAGATAGATAGATAGATAGATAGATAGATAGATAGATAGATAGATAGATAGATAGATAGATACAGTAGATAGATAGATACAGTAGATAGATAGATAGATAGATAGATAGATAGATAGATAGATAGATAGATAGATAGATAGATAGATAGATAGATAGATAGATAGATAGATAGATAGATAGATAGATAGATAGATAGATAGATAGATAGATGTTTGTTTGTTTGTTTTACCTTTATTGTCTGTTCAGATTAACTGGACAGAAATTCATCTTCGACACTGGCTTCAACAACATTCTACAACCACATTTAACACATAAAACACATAATACACCCATAATAATTAATAAATACATGATTCAATAAAAAATACAGTGCACATAATTCACAATAACATCCCTAATTGAGAATTTGGTTTAAAACAGTCACTGCCAATGGGACAAATGATCTTTTAAAAATTAGATAGATAGATAGATAGATAGATAGATAGATAGATAGATAGATAGATAGATAGATAGATAGATAGATAGATAGATAGATAGATAGATAGATAGATAGATAGATAGATAGATAGATAGATACCGTAGATAGATACCGTAGATAGATACCGTAGATAGATACCGTAGATGGATATGTAGATAGATACCGTAGATAGGTAGATACCATAGATAGTACCGTAGATAGGTAGATACCGTAGATAGATACCGTAGATAGATAGATAGATAGATAGATAGATAGATAGATAGATAGATAGATAGATAGATAGATAGATAGATACACTAGATAGATAGATAGATAGATAGATAGATAGATAGATAGATAGATAGATAGATAGATAGATAGATAGATAGATACTGTAGATAGATAGATAGATAGATAGATAGATAGATAGATAGATAGATAGATAGATAGATAGATAGATAGATAGATAGATAGATAGATAGATAGATAGATAGATAGATAGATAGATAGATAGATACCGTAGATAGATACCGTAGATAGATACCGTAGATAGATACCGTAGATAGATACCGTAGATAGATACCGTAGATGGATATGTAGATAGATACCGTAGATAGGTAGATACCATAGATAGTACCGTAGATAGGTAGATACCATAGATGGGTAGATACCGTAGATAGATACCGTAGATAGATAGATAGATAGATAGATAGATAGATAGATAGATAGATAGATAAAAAGATAGATAGATAGATAGATAGATAGATAGATAGATAGATAGATAGATAGATAGATAGATAGATAGATAGATAGATAGATAGATACCGTAGATAGATAGATAGATAGATAGATACCGTAGATAGATAGATAGATAGATAGATAGATAGATAGATAGATAGATAGATAGATAGATAGATAGATAGATATTTCTATCTATCTATATATATATATATATATATATATATATATAAAAATTTACTTTTATTTTTATAGTTATTAATGTATTTTCTTTCTCTTTGTATTTTAATATCAATATGGTACAATATTATCCTATTCCAATCAATGTGATAAACGAGTTAGGGCAAAAGTAATCAAAGTAGTCAGATTATGTTACAGTATACTTAAATGTGTAATGTAATGGATTATGTAACTAATATTTTTGTTTTGTAATTTGGAATCAGTAATTGCAGGGAACTAGAATTTGTAAGTACACACACTACTTACAAATACTACTACACACTGCAGCACCCACACACACACACAAACTAACACAGATGGATGGATGGATAGATGGATTCTATATGAAATATTCACACATGTTGGGAAGGATGATTGTTTGAGCTAAGCTCTCTGGTTTTTGGAACAGTGCTTATGTGTCATCTCTCCGACCTCACAATCAAATGAGGCCTGTGCACAAGCAAAGCCACACCTGCTGCCATATGCAAATCCAACACATGTAACCAACTCCAGCAAACACTACGGCCCTGGTCTCGCTCTCATCGACGCGTGTAAACCAATCCCTTATGCAAACTGCGAGGAGGAAAGAAATATTGCCTTGCAGCTTTGCCTGACTTGCCTTTTTGCATATCAGCACACAAAACCCCAAAAAAACAAAGACATTTTTATATGTCGAGAAGATTGTACAACGCTTTCTATTTTCTATTTCTATGTGAATATAGCACCTTTCGCTCTACCTCTAATTGAAAGACATGATGCAGATAACTGAAATGGCACAACAGAGTGACAATTATTTTTCAATCAGGCAGGAGAGGGCTTGAGAATAGATTGTCACTATTTTGATTGGTCGTTTAATCAGTCGCACAATAAAATTGTTATTAACTCCCACCGCATTAGTGGTGAACGATTCACAGTGAATCATTTATTCATTTAATTATCAGCGCTGCTGAGGCCATAGGTCAAAACCCACCGAGCATCCGTTTAGAGCAATGAAAGCATAGCTTCAAAAGCACGTAATAAGATGTGAACATGTCTGTTGGGAAATGCCTCTTTTCTAAACACGCATTATGAGTCATCAGTGCCGTCCTCTGAAGCTTTGCACAGTAGTTTGATTTTGTGAGTTGGCCTTAGAAACCCGGCTTGAGATTGATCTGATGTTGTCCATCCCACGCCCACTATTAAGAGTGGCGTGACATTTCCAATGGCGTGACTAACGTGGAGAAGCTCGTGAATGAAGTGTTGACTTTCACAACCAAACCAGATTCTCTGCATACGTTGCTGTCATTCATATAGCCGTAAACGTTCGGGCTGAACTTGGAAATCCAAGATTTGCTCCTTATCCTCGGCCCCTTCTCTCGCCTCCCCGCCTCGGCTCATAAAAGCGACGTAACCGAGATCATCAACCAAATAAAGGAGCCTCTGCATTTCCACCCTGGCAGTTTCTCTCCCAAGTGCTCAGCTGTGAAATTTAAAATCCATGCATGGCTTCCCTTTTTCCCCGTCTTGAAGAACCTGATTATTTGCTCTGTCTTTGCATAGCCTTAGCCTCCTTTGGCGCACACACATACCGTACTTCGAGTCATATGCATGTATTTACCGTTTTGATCTCTCATTCACACACACACACGCACAGAGAAACACTCTAGGCTTGCACTACCTTTGTCTGGGAAATGTGTAGGAAATGAAGTGTGTGGTTATCAAACGCAGGGAAATGGGATTTTTCACCCGGAGGAAGATTGTTTAGAGGCCCTCTCCTCTCTTCTACAGTCCATTTCCAGCCAGCTCCTAAAATAACACTCTTCTTCCATTATCTAGCTGAAGATTGTCTCCACGTTCAGATTGAATGTTACATTTCTCCAAATAGGGATAGTGTAATTTTATAAGTAGCTTGAATATGGTGAAAAAAAAAATCCACTGTATACATTAGTGACATTTTAGTTATTTAGAATTTAATTTGATGTACTGTATATCATCAACTTTTTTTTAGGATAAAATAAGTGCTTGGAAATAGATTTTCAGTGTTTTGTTGTCCGATTGTCGTTTATTAACAACTCATTAGTGGCAAACGACTCACACACACACACAAAAAAAAAAATTATAAAAAATATATCTAATAAAAAAATGTATTAGATATTCAGAGATTTGTTTGAATGATGTAGATGCGCATTTGCTGAATGTTGAAGGTAAATGAGAAAGTATTTTAGGCTGATTGTTTGCCTTTTCTGTTACAAATAATATAGAAGCAAACGCTTTACTTTTTCACATACCATTTACTTTGACAGAACTGGGGGCTTCAGAACTGGTAATCTAATAAAGTATTAGATATGACTGACTGAGATCGTAAACTAATGAAGACGAAAGAATCAACTGATCAGGCGCTGCGTTCTCTTCTCAGGTGCTCAGCGCCGCCCGTCAAAATAAAAGTCCCGCTTCCAACGTATCGGCCAATCAGAAAAACTTATCGGCTCATGCCGATATTTTAAAAATGCCAAATATCGGCATATTTATACTACTAGTGATGATGTAATTGCTTGTAGATTGCGTGTAAAGGACTTCTCAGCCTGCGCCCTCTAGAGTTTCATGACTGAACCACCGTAAAACTTCAAATAATAGCCGAGTCCCAAATAGACGCCTGTCTCTTTTAGACGCCTGGTGTGGCTGCAGGTTTGAGTAAATAAAGGCCTGTCTCAAATAGAGGACGGGTCTATTTTTCTTACTTTCGGGTAGTATTTAATCTTGTAAAAGCTGTCAGATTGTCCGCTTTTTGTTGGCCGTCAAAGCCTTTTTTGATCGGTGAGCGATGTAGAATAGAAATGCTGCGCACCGTGATGTGCGCTTGCAACTTATATATTAAAAATAGCCTTGTCTAACAGTCGAATATCACGTGAAAAAATGATGTTCTTACAATGTTAAAACAAGCAAAGTAGTTTTGAAGTGTTTTGGCTTACCTTAAAGTTGTTAATGCTTGATACCACGTCGCTTGGATATATTTTTCAGGTAACGTCAGTTAGGGTGGCGCGTCATGACGTCATATCACGTGATCGACAGTACACTTAAAAATATTAAATATAAAAAGGTGGATTAACTCAGCAAGAGATTTTAACTGTAGTGACCTCAGTCTTTATAAGCTAGTAGTACCGTTCGGGCTTACATTTGAAGTTTTATGGTATACATACATACATATAAAAGTGATATTGCCCAATTTTATTAACATTTCTATTTTGCGAAGCCTACATTTATGCAAATAGTCAAACGTCAACTAAGTGAAATTCTGTCTGCGCAGATAGTGCCCTCAGGAAACCATATCTAGCCTGTGATTTACGCCTGGTGCCTTTTTCGAGTCTCTTGTTTGTCTTTGTTTGGTTTGAACTGGCCATCATCCTGCATGCAGATTGAGTTGGCTGAAAGCCACTGGTGTCTCTGTGTCTGTGTGTGTGGCGTTCTGTAAATGTGTGCGCATGTGTCTGGATGTCAGCGTTTGGGTGACTGTAGCATGGTTAGGGGGATGGGGGTATATACGATGAAAGGGCTAACAGGAAATCAACAGAGCAGAGGATGTGATTAATGAGAACAAAGCAGCATTAATATTCACTTAACCGAAGTGTGTGCGCACGCACAGCTCCTGATTCTGACACACAATGCACAGGAAAAGACCCGGAGCCTGGAATTCTGTTTTGCTGTTTTTCCGTTATTGACCAGCTCAGCTAACAATGAGCTAAACTGAGGAATTGTGCCCAAAGTTCAAGCAAAATTGCCAATAAAAAGTGCCTTCTCAGCCTCAGATGCCCCCTAGCATTGCCTTGACCCCTGGTCACCCTGTGAAAGTGCAGCTGCTCTTGCTAAAAAATGGGAACAAGGAGAGTGTCTTGACCAGCGACCTCTTTTCTCCCATCTATCCACCAATCACTGTCATTCATGCTGCCCTGGACAAAGACTTAGATTAACTGTAGCTGCCATGGTAATTGACGAGGAAGAATGAAAATGTTCTTTTTTGAAGCATAAAGAATGAGAAATGAGATCCATTGTATTCATGAGAAATTGGACCAGTCCAGTTTATCCATTATTGCGTATGTATCTGTTTACATCACAATAGGTTAAGGCAACAGCTATCATGAACAGGACTTTTACATTATTTATTATTCTGATCAGGATGGTTTTAATTGAATTATTTATTTAAATTAACATGTAATGGTAAATGGAACATACTAAAACATTTCAAACATCACAAAGATATATAAATACATTTGAATGCATTAACAAATATGAATTAACAATAAACAACAGCGCAAATTGTATTTTTATTAAATTATTTCACTGTTCACTTCAATTCACAAAATTCAATAACCATTGTGTATGAAATATGCTATATAAATTAACCTGGCCTATAACATTAGTCAAACTGTAAAAATCCTGTTGTTTATTGTTAGTTCACGATATCTAATGCATTAGCTAATGCTAACAAATTAAACCTCGTCACTAAACGACTAGTTTATGAATTTACAAAGTATTATTGTTAGTTCATGATATCTAATGCATTAATGCTAACAAATGAAGCATCTTTGTTGCTTGTTACTAAAAAACTAGTTTATGAAATTAACTTGCTGTTTGTTTGTGTGTATATATATTTACATATTTTAGTTCAAATGTAATACATATATTTTGGTTTGGGGTCAGATGCAATATCCACGTCATGAAATGCATGCTTGTGTTTTGATGAACATGGACAATGCTAGTCTGTGACGCATGATAGCAAAAGATCATTGATGCCACACAGAGGGCTGCTTGACATCTGCAGGCCATTAAATGAACAGTGATGTGTCAATCATTATTTTTAATTAGCAATTCAATCTTGCAAGATACCATCTTGCTAGCACAATGACAGGATTGATTGATACAATATTGTCTGTTATCAAAAATTTTTAGGGGGTCACTGCTGCGCGATAGAAAGTACAGGTCGGGGGAATCAATTCCAATGATAAGGTACGCGTTTAAGTGTCAACGTGACTGCTTCACTTGCTATTGACAGAGGGACAGATCAGGATAAATGCCCCTGTCGATACGTCCCGCGTCCAGCGTTATTGATGAAGCCATTTAGCCGACTCTTTCTCTGAAAGCCGGTTCCAATCTAACACTCTCTCCAGACACCAGGAGGCTTTATGCCTGAACGCCGCCTATATTGCGGTCTCAGGGTCAGCGGCTGACCTGGTGTTGTGTATCAAACTGCCAGGGTCACCCTAAAGGTCAATTGTATATGGTCACCATTGCTATTCACCCTTACAGATACGCCGAATGAACCCTCAACGTGGAGCCAAACACATGAAATGCATCCCTCCTCTTGCATTCATGCATTGCTAATTGACTTAGGCGAGGATTTGCACTAATCAAGTTTGCTGCACAAGAACCATTGGCCAGTCCTAACCTCATTATTTGATAGCAAAACTCTTGTCGGCCCCAATCAAGTGTTTAATTAAAATACGCATCGGCTTCAAGGTGCTTTCTCTTGCCCTCCGTCCCTCCGTGTTTCCACCCTCGATGGAAGCTGCCGCGCTGTCAATAAATAATTTGGCGAACTACAGTAGCAGCGGCTGTTGTTCAGCTGAGAATTTGGACCTTGAGGTGAAAGTTCTTTGTTTTTTGTTGGTAAACAGCCCCATGTCGCCCTCTGACCCATCAGGCTAGTCCTAGATTTAGTACAGCGAGCGAAGATAAGCCAGTGTCATGCTGGTTGTTTTTAAGAGTGGAGGCAGGCGCTATCGGCACTCTGTACCTGCTGAATGCTTGTCTCACAAGCCTCTAAGGGGCTTTCAGTGCGGTGTTGATTTAATAGTCTCAAATGAGGTGGTGTATATCTGAGATCTGCTTGCGTGGCTTGTTTTGGGGCGGTTGATGCCTTGTTAAGAGAGCGGCGGCTCTGTGGGGGCGCAGCGTAACGCGGCTAGTAAGCAGAACCGTGGTTGAGGTAAGAGGGTGCATTCGGCTTTGCAATCTTTCTGTTGTGCATCAATCTCGAGTCGGACCACCCAATGAGAGATATCGATAGCATAAAACGGCTTGACAAGCATTAGCGGTGATGAGTGGCTAAACGCATTCCCCGCTGTTTTGTGAAAAACGTCCAAAAAGAGTGCTGGAAAAGTTCAGATGATCTATGAAAGAGCAACCTCAGCGATCGAATGAGATTAAAGCAACAAATGTATCAGTTTGAAGTGCTTGGATGTCAGAGGTGTATCATTTATTTCTGTTTGTTCTGAGGCGGAAGATAATGAGACATAAGATACTTCTGTGATGTAAGGAAGGAGTTTGTTTTGTCTTTATCTCTATAGGAACATTCTGTTCTGTTTGTCTTTCATATTCATGTATCAACTTTGGCTCAGATAATCCTCCTTAGGAGAGCTAAAACCGACTCAAATGAAACACAAGACATTCTCAGATATTGGAATTTGTTTGTGACGAGCATAGGAAATCCCTTTCTTACTAGATGTTTCATGTTTCGTTGAAGTATCAAATGTCTGAAGACAGTAGATGCTTACATCGCTCGGATGTTTTTGTATCAAAGCTCTGGAAACTTTGAGATTCTCAAAAACGTTATGCTAATGGATCAACTTGGTCTCAAATATTTCTATTAAAACTTTTAAAGAGTAATGAAACATTTCTGAGAATCACAATCAAGTCTCCAGAGCTCTGAAACTTCTGAGCAAAAACTCAAGAAAGAGATTGCATGGTTGTCACACTAACTTCTCAGTTTAAATTGTTTCTCAGAATCATCTCATTTCTCATTTGTGTCTGATCTTTATTTCCCTTAAGGTGATTTATGATAATCTGAGGCAAAGTTGATACTTAAATTATGACAATTGTAATCTCCAGATATTTAACTTTTGAGCAATTTATTTTCCCAGAGATTAAAGCAAGAGAGACATCTCACACTAAATTCTCAGTTTGAACTATCTGTATATTCTATTTTTTTTTTTTCAAAGTTTGAGAAGCATCTGAGACATAGGATTGGGTGGTACCGCCCAAAATGACATACTTTTACAAGTGTGTACTTATCTTAAAAACTATTCAGGATAGAGAGATAAGTGATAACATGGCTTGTATACACACTGTCAAAGACCAATAAAATCAATGTTATTTGGCAGATTCACGAGCAACAACCAATGGAAAAATTGCCGATGGAGAAATATTTTTCTTACCCAATCAGGGGAAGGTTACCATGACGTATTCTAGCAAATCGGAGGACTCAGCCTTGCAAGGGGTTGTACTATATAGTAAGGGATATGACGCGTCGAGTGGTGGAGACGACAGAAAGCGAACGGATGCGCCGAGTATAAACAAGGCTTTACGGAGCGAAAGCGCGCTGAGATTTATGTGAGAGAGAGACCGAAGAATTATAATATATATATATATATATATATATATACACACATACATACAATTATAGAATTATTTATTATTTTAGCACTTTTATGATGGCAAGCAGTAAACGATTTACGGTGGAACAGGCTCTGGAACAATTACTGGAGAGTGACGAGGAGAAAGCATTGCTTAGAAAATTCTAAGCATTCCTAAGAAAAAACGCCTGGGACTCTTTGTATATAAAATTCGATTTTTCATTGTTCTTTACACATTTTATTTCACAATTGCACGACTTTCAAGCAAAGGCTTTGACAAATATATTTTTTGTTCAAAAACTGTTAACTATTGTTGTGTGATGTGTGATTTTCAGAAATAAATGACAAAAATCGAATTTTCATTTTGAAATTATCTAGTATATTGTATATTTTTCACTCATACTTCCTTTATTAACACATTACATGCATGCTTATGTTAGCTTAGGGTATTCTGAATCCATAGACACCAAACACATATGTCATAGTGTTCCATCTTCATTACATATAGTTTATAAGCCTAAATGTAAAAATAGAGAAAACTGACCAAAACGGGCTTATTCCACAGAGGGTTAAATGAAGCATTTCTGAGAAGAACAATCAAGTCTACAGATCTTTAAAATAGAAACTTCTCAACATTTTCCTAGAAATTAAAGCAAGACAAGAGAGATATCTCCCATGCTTCTCAAACCAAATTCTCAATTTTGACTGTCAATCATATCCCAGAAGTACATGACATATACTATGGTTCTGTTTGTATTTCTCTAAAGGATTCTTGGGGGAAATATCTTTTTTTCCCTTAAGGCACTGAAATGAACACTTACAAGCAACTGCACTGTTGTCGCAGCGATCAGACTTGAGGATAGCAAGATAATACCATCTGCAATTAAAATGTTCTAGCATATCAACAGTCATTCGAGCTGTCAGCACACGACTGCATAATGCCGTAGCTTTTGTGCGTGCCCCACCACACCAAGAGGTCTCCCTGACATCCGTCACATCACTAATAATGCCGCTTCAGTCTCCTAATTGCAGGCTTTAATTGTAATAATCATTTACAAGCCTAATTAAACAAAAAAGGAGTCTCATGGAGAAGTGACTTCCAGTTCAAGTAATCAGGCTCAGTTCTGTCAAGAAACTCTGCTAGCATATTATCATTAGCGCTAGCTGTCTAATTGACGAAGGCAGTGCCGTGTGACTCGCTCTGTCTTTTTCTCTCTCTGTCTAAGAAATGACTTTTCTATATACAAAATTTCAGGCACAACAACATTGGTTAATGCTTTTAGAGTAAATTTTGTTCTTACATGTACAGTACTTATTTCGGATTTTACTCAAGGTCACTGAAGCAAGGTATAGTTGGTGTGTTTGGTTACGCACTTCATTCCACCAGGCGTTTGTTTTTCTTCTTATTTATTTGAATCCAAAATAAGTGATCAACAAAATATCGATTGAAATTAAGATATCAATTATGCAAAGTGAAATACTACAAACAAACTTATGAAGTGGTCAAAAATCGTCTCTTGCCATTTTGCCATTCAATAAATTTCCACGCCCTTTATGACGTATTCAATTTTCTATATTTTCTCTCTTAATTAACAGATTGAATTAAACCAAGACATAACCAAATAATATTATTATGGTGTGACAAAAATATGAAACCAAATACATTTTCTTAAATTGCTACAATGTTATCAGCCCCTAATTGTTGTCTTAAAATCAATTACAACAACAACAACATTATTTTAGAAGATGGTAAATATATTTATGACTGATTTCTGTATATCCCTCTTTGTTAGCATTTCAAGTATATATATATATATATATAAGTCCATTATTACTTAGCCAAAATACGTTTTATCATGATAGCCAACACATTTATTATCCTCACAAAGAGAAATTTAGCTAAAGATATATATATATATATATATATATATATATATATATATATATATATATATAATATGTTTGTTAGTATTTTGGCTATCTAATAATGGACTTGTTATGTTGCAGAGGCTATTGACTTCACCATTTCCTTGTCTCTTTCAAAACAGGTTCTTTGTATTTCCGTCCTCATTTGGCTTGATCTGGTGTCTGGCAGCGATTCCGAGATACTTCTCATTAATCGAGTCCAAGCTTTTTAAAGCCTTGGCTTCAGAGATACCGGAATAACAAAACCCCTGTCCTTCTTTTATCGATTACATCTGCCCAAATTTGAGTGGAGTCTCAGGCTGTGCCAGCCCATAATGTGTGTGCGTGCTTCCAGACAGATCCTGTCAATGTATCCCTGCTGAATGTCACAGTGGGCCCAGCACTCCTCCTTTTGTTTTGTGGCGAGAGGCTGTAAACGAAGCCCCCTGTAGATCGAGCGCATCCCCTCCTGAGCACCTCTGCAGGTTTTGCTGCCGGTCCTGGCCGGGTCTGGGGTGAAACCCACCCCTGCTTGCCATCCCACCAACAAGGGCGCTGCCAGAGCTGCATATGCTCTTTGTCTGGGTTGCTAATGGCTCAGATGCAGTTGTAAACAACCTGCATGACGTGAGGTGATTGTTTTTTCTGGGTTTCTCAGCGGTAGTGGCAGGTTCTGCCTTTTCGGGGTACCGCATGTGTCAGAAGAGCAGCTCTGATGTCTGTCCTAACGCGGCGTAGCCGGCCAACAGTGAAAAGAATCAATCTAGCAGCTCTGCATCTGTCCTCCTGTGAAGATCATTTTGCGAGAGCTGTCAGCACTAGTAGCCGCACTGATGGAGGCATCTTGCACACTTCATGTTTGTGTCATTTACTCTTGAGGAACACACTCTGAGACGCACGCCCGGTCTCTAATGTCAGGACAAACCTTTGATATGTTAATAATACTCATATGGTCTTTGACTCACTTAATAAGGCCGGGTTTCGCATTGTCAGGTTTCCCCATCTCCGCTCCATGACCTGCTCTCTAGAGTTAGATGTGTACGTTATTGACAGAAGCACTGTCTTCAATTATATCCGTTCAGAGAGTGTGATGCACCGTGAATTACCATCAGGGTGATAATACTAATGCAGCGAGCGTACGCCGAGCGGGTGATGGATGTCAGTCTCGAGTGGTGCGCTGGCACAATGCTGACAGAACTCAACAGGGAGCGAGAGGCACACTGGTGGGCGATAGATGCCAGAGACAGTGATGAATGTTGGGAAGGAAATTTCATAAAGGATTGAATGAAGATTGCCCTGGACCTGTAAGGATTTTTGAGACTATTGAAGTATTACTTTTGTGGCAGGTGCGCACCAAACACATGGCGGGTAGTAACAACCATTTATTATTCAAATTTTACATTTCGATTTATATACATCATAATTGTTGTCATTAACAATACTAATTATTATAAAAATATGTATTTATTTATTAATAATAATAAATTTTCAATAAATAAAATGAATGTATATATTACATATTATTTTTATTAGGATTATGATGACGATTGTTTAGCATGTATATTATTTGTAGTAACTTTAATTACAAAGTTACTTGTTCATATTTTTTCTTGTTCTAAACATAAAACTAACATAATTTAGCAAGGTATATGTTGAACACAGGAAACAAAAACAACTAAACAGGGCAAATTAATGGGAAAGCACAATTTCATAAAAGTGCTAATGGGAGTGAAAAGTTTTTGCGTGTGATTTACCAACAATGTGCACATTATAGAACACAGATTCAACCGGATCATTTCCATAATGATCAACGTAATCTACTGAGAGCAACGCAAATTGGAGTCAGGTTTAAGACATGCTTTTTTGGGGCTTTAAATAATGACGTAAATACCAGTAAACTGACTTGCGAAAACCTTAGTAATTTGCGTTTCATGATTCATTTATATTGTCTTCTCCCATAAATTGTGTGTCTGAAATGGAAACTCCTACATATACATGCAATAAAGTCAGACGCAAAAATAATTGTGCACAAGCTGTTAGTAAATCTGGACCTTTAAATCTTGCACTATTTTCTAATAAAATGTACTTTTTTGTGTGTGATTGAAAAATACACTGTAAAAAATATTTTCATGATTTGTAATCACAACATTATTGCTTTTGTCAAATCAACTTAAATAATTTATGTAGTTCAGATAACATAATATTTTAAGTTTCTGATGATTAAATCAATCTCCTTCATTGTATCAACCATATCAACTATAAATATTTAAGGCAGCCAGGTTCCTTTATTTTTTAAATTGTTAAACCAACAATATTTTTTTTACAGTGTAGGGAATAAGTAAGTATTTTTAATGAACATTTTTACATTTAGTTTGAATATTCAGTGGCATTTTTGATGGGCCCCAAAACAATTGAATGAAATTTGTCTCTAAAGTTTGTTTTGATGGAACAGGCTTAGCAAATGGCAGGCCACTAACACAAGGAAACCGTGTTCTAAAACCATAAGGTAAAGAAATACGTTTTGTATTAGCTATAAGCCAGAAGCTTACGCCGATTGGTGCAGATCCATCCAGTCAAATAAAAAATGTGCCACATTTGCCTCTCACTATGCTGGCTGGATGTATGAAATGAGACCCAAAGACAGCCACGGCTCATTACCGGAATATTTTCATGACTTTCTCTCTTCGACATCTTCGCAGAAGGGTACTGTCAGAGCGGCTGGATTAAATGAGGCGAATTGAACCGCGTGTGTTTTCCTTCACGTTTTTCTACAAAGTGAAGGCCCATTATTTCTTGCCGTGGTGTTTTAGGGTTCCTTTGCTAGAGCTCATCTACCTCCTCCTTGGCTGTCCTAGAGGAGGGAAAAAAATTGGGACATGTCTCTATCATACAACCGCCTCATGATCTGTTGAGTGAATCGGAGTATGGGGCATCAGTTGAGTCTGCAAAATTGGTTTTTCACAGGTCCGCAGTGGGATCGCGGCTGAATGGAAGATTCTTGTTTATGATATGACTGGTACCAGACTGGGCCACCTGAGCCATCATGGTGTTTTCCCCCCTTCTCCCCCAAACCTGACCAGCCGATCACGCTGAGCATACGCCTGCAGAGCAGCCAAGAGAGCAGTGGGGTGAATCCAAACCCGCCATCTGTACATACACACGCATGCAGCACACAAACACTCACGCTTTTTTTTTTTTTTTTTTGGGGGGGGGGGGGGGCTGGCAGACAAAGAGCCATGGAAAGGGGTATAAACCACAATACACAGTTTGTGCTGAAATCAAGTGTGGAATTTTGATGGCTTTTGTCTTCGGCTAACAAAAGAAGCCCTCATGCAGTCACACTGTGACACTCTCTAATTTCACATAATCAAACCTGGATTATTATGCAGCCCCCGGGTCAGAGCGACCCACTGTCTGGCTGCTTTCTTGAAATCAATAAGGCTCCTATCATCTCCCCTGCTGCTATACACCACTGCTTGAACGTGTGTGTGTGTGTGTGTGTGTGTGAGGGAGACGACCCTCAGCCTGTTGCTCTGAGCTTTGACAGCTGAATTATTCACCCCTCACTCAGACAGTAGCTCAGCTTCTGCCTGCTGTCAGTTCGAACTGAATGATCAGTTTAGAGACCGTGGGACTGGTGCTCTGAGATTTAATAGTACCCACTGTTGTGTTTTATTAAAACCTCTCCATCTTTGTTCTACACAATCAATGGGAATCGCATCAACGAAATTACTGGTGGCTATATTAGATAACGTGTTTGATTCCTAAAGTATTGTTTTGTGTCTGAATGTGGTGTTACAGATGGAGGAGGGTAATGACATTTATAGGTCTCATCAGTTAGCTTATCTGACAGTTGGGTTTTGACCAGGACCATGAGCGAATGCCCCCTACCTAGAGAAAGTTCAAGACCGGTTCCCGCCTGGCACATTGTTGAGGGGGTGTCAGGGGCTAATTGACAGGCTGACGGACAGACAGGTTACAGGGCTTTACCGGCGTCCCCCAGAGGGGGCTCCAGGCCCTCCCGACAGCTGCGCCCGGGCGCTGCGCTCCACGAAGAGGCGAACGTAGGCCGCCTGTGCACCTTCCTCTCATTAGTGTCACAGTATGCGGATACTACTGTTGTCAGGTGAGGCGGTGTGGATCACTATTTTGTCAGCTCTGACAGAGATTTTGTACATCTGTGCGAGTCATGGTGGAATAATGTGGCAAACACACACACACACACACACGCGGCCCCACTCCTCACCGGCCCCGTTGAGAGGATTTCAGTCATACATTATTGATGTACTCCCTCTTTATCGACTGGCTGCAGTTTCCAGCTCCGTATCTCAGGTCCAGTCTACCTCTCTATTACTCCACTCCTCCTTTGTCTCTCTCGCTGTCTGTCTCGCTAACCCTTTTACAGCCCGCGTGCATTTCCCGTAAACTCTACCCCAGTTCACTGAAAGTGCGTTCGTATTTTGTGTGCTATCTGAATTTTAGCAAAATATGAAATGCATCAAATGGGATAATTCAACCCAAAATGAAATTGTCATCATTTACTCATTCTTGCGTTGTAGAAACCTGTGACTTTCTTCTGTGGGATGAAACCATGTTTTGTTTTTTCTTTCTTTTTGCATAAATTGAAAGTGTTGTTTTTGACCCAATTGACTAACTGCGTAAACAAAAACTCGGGGTTCTCAAGTCTCACGCATTGGCCGTGAGACGCACGCATTTCGACCGGTTCACACGCTCACACGCCACACTGTGTATTTCTCACGCTGAAAAGGCAATGCCAACCAAGTTGTCCTGGCTGAAAGCTTTCTAACGTTGTATACGAGGCGCAGGCAAACAAAGTGAAGTTTCCTGCCGCCAGCGCGTATCTCCGCCAGATTGCGTTCGTTACTAGGCAACATATATGCGCGCTGCGTGCACCACTGATCTATACATGACATGTCATTCAGTAACGCGAACACACGGAAATGGACGGAACATCCTCGGCCACCGTACGTTCGTTACTAGGTAACCAACAACATCGCGCGAACACATGTGTCGTGATGGAGAAGAAGGTAAGTTGGAAGAAGCTCGTCCAACATTTTTGGGCTAGAACATTTAATATGTAGCCCATCGTACATTATTATTGATGCAGTCAAAAACTCTACAACTACTTTGTAACCAGGCTCAGTTTGGCTATCTTACGTTATCTGAAACTAAGAGAAGTGTTAGTGGGTATGGAAAGGAATGAAGATTTACTGATTTTATTTTGAATTATATTATACTGTAATATTAATAGTCTTTCTAGTTACATTAAGGATGTATTACAGCAGATTGCTCTGGGTAATATTTAATCATTGTCATAATGTTGCATTTGTATTTTTCAAAGATGTCAGGAAAAAAGCAGAAAGATACTTTGTCATTTTGGGCACCAAAGGGTAAGCCCCCTAAAAAGGTTGCCAGATTAGAGGAGGAGACAGTGGAAGAGGTGGTGCACTCTAATCTGTCCATTTGTTCTCAATGTCCCACCACGCAATAAATCATTCGTCTAGATAGAAGACACATTCAAAAATCAAAATGCAATTTTTAAAGATTTGTTTGAAACTGTTTGGAGCAATTTGTTATATTTTTTGGTTAGCTATATTTGTAATACTGCATTAAAGAGTATTTGATGTGATGAATTGCTCTGTCATTTATCAGATTTACTAATTGTTATAATTTTAATTTGTTCTGGTTACTTATGAACAATGGGTAAAATTGGGGGCGGGGATGGGTGGGGCGGGGCTTCATTATGGCTCCTCCCCTAACCGCATGTGATCTCACTCCAAGCTTTTGCTCAAACTTGAGAACCCTGAACTCTTTAAAATATTATTGTATTTTGTAGTATTTTTAACAACATAAGGGTGGATAAATGATGACAGAATGTTCATTTTTGGATGAACTATCCCTTTAATAATAGTGTTTTGTCTTTATAAATTGTTTTGTGTAAATTGCAAGTTGACTGAAGTAAGCTAAATGCTAACCAGCTAACCATCATAAAATGAAAGTGTTGTTTTTGACCCAATTGACTTTCACTGCGTAAACAAAAACTATTCCAAATATTATTGTATGTTGTAGTCATACAGATTTTCAACAACATAAGGGTGGATAAATGATGACAGAATGTTCATTTTTGGGTGAACTATCCCTTTAATAAAAGTGTTTTTTCTTTATAAATTGTTTTGTGTGAAGTTGACTGAAGTAAGCTAAATGCTAACCAGCTAAACCTTTAGCATTTTAGTCATGGTTATTTAGTTAAAGAGTGTGTTATATGAGTAGTAAAGCTGTCTAAATCATATTTTGAGATCTGTGACGTTGCTCCACTGTGAGACCCGTGTGTCGGCTTTCCGATGTGCATTCACAGTAGGAACACGTCCCTCAGAGAAGTTGTGTCTGTACGTTGAATGAGATTTAACATGGTAGAGGCTTGCAGAAGCTTTTTATAGCAGACTTGCATAGCCCCTCTGGTCCTAAAGCGTCGAGATGTTTCAGTCGAGCTAAATCTACACGTTCAGGCCAAATCCGTTACACAAATAGCTCTGATGGGAAAGAAACGGTTCGCTGAGGAGGCTCAAAGCTCTGTTCAAACACGGAGGTTAAGAGCCTTCACATTTCATCTAAAACACAATCAGACAGGATGCATCACTCCGAAATAACCATTGATTTTTGGCTAACAACTCTCTAATGCTTTTTGAAATCCGCCATGTTCCGGAAATAGTCTAAAGCTAAGCTAATACTAATACTGTTGCTGTGTAATATTGTTAGCTAGCTAGCTGGGAGGTTATCTCATTTTGATTTATGTGTATTATTCTGTCGGACAGTAAAAAGTCCATATGACATTTAAGTTCTGAGTGGAGAGGGATTTCAAAGGTCACCCCATGAGCACACATGCTGCGCTTTTGCCTTTTAATATAGTTCCTAATCAGTTGTGCTATTCTGCTGCATCTATATTTTAACCGTAAAACATGTTTCTTACATTTTCTGATGAAAATGTTACTGCCTGTCCACGCAGAACTCGCAGCCATGATGCTAGATTGCTTTGACTGCGAGTTAGCGCTTTGCTATGCTAATCTGAAGGATTCTTAGCATGTTGCTAAGGCTAATATGAGTGATTGCTTGCTAAAAGTAAAAATCCCCTTCATTGTCTCCATAGGAGGCTTGATTTTAAACTATAACTTCTAAACCTTTAAAGACAGACCCATAATGAGGTTGATAATTGATGGGATATAATATTGTTGAAGCAATCAGCCTGCATTATTTTCACTTATTTTTTTAAATAATCACGTTCAACAGCAGAATTCCTGATGAAAAACTCCATAACCCATAATTATGCAAACAAATATCCACTAATCATTAGAATTGCGTCAAGCTAATCACACCAAAAAAAAAAATCAGTTCTCGATGAGTACCTAAAATATAAATAAATTTGTCTTTAAAAATCATTAGCTTTATATTTATCCATTGTTTTTATTTAGATTGTCGCTCACAGTATGGTATTGTAATTATTTACCATCAAGTACAGTCTTGTACTTGTGTTTTTGTATGATTTTCAGTTAACTCTAATCTTGTGATTTACCTTGTAGCTGGTTGGTGTCTAACACTCAAGGACTTTAAAATCCATATGTGAAAAAATACTTCTGAAAATAAGATTGCTGAAAAACTGTGGGCGCTTTGACACTCGATTTAGGAAAGCTCTGGTAGCTACCTAGATATGACTTAGTTAGCTCATATGTTAGCTTAGCTAGTAGAGTATACTGCTAGCAAAGCAAACATTTAGGTTGACTTAGAAAAGTAATAGAAGCCTATACATCTCTTTGGTAAACATTAAAAGTTAAGTTACATTATGATTCTCATTCATCAACACTAAATGTGAGCAGTGATAATAGAGATGCTTGCTTTAGCCAGTGTCTTCATGTACTTTGATAAACTTATCTAGTCTCACTCGCTCGCTCACTCTATCACTCTATCATGTCATCTTTCTCCTACAGAACGTTGGAGTCTTGCTGAGAGGCCTCTTCGCGCAAAACAAGAATGCTTTGATTGAGTTTTCAACCCCCCCCCCCCCCCACACACACACACATGCGTCCGTGAGTGTTAGTGAGATGTCAGTGAAAAGGGCTGGAAGAGTTGTGCAAACAAAGCAATTGCACATGTGTGTGTGTAGTAACTTACACTTCACACGTGTGAGTGTTTCATTGCGCTGCAGTTCGAGTGGGTTTTCTGATTATATAATACGGCTGAAAAGCGACTGCCGTTGGGACGAATTGTGTGTCTGGCAGGTTTGGTTGGTTAGCATGACCCTGTTAGCCCCCATGTGCTCAATGTGGCTGAAAATAGCCTCTTTCTTCACTGATTAGTGTGTTTATCTGTGCAGATGTGTGTGTTGGTTGGTATCTCTGCTGGGATTAGAGGGGTCAGACTCCACAGAGACATTGCACAGGACGGATACGAGTCAGTCAATCTGTGCCCTCAGCTTTGCCAAGCATGAATTCATGTGTGTTTGACTTGATTTTGTGTAAATTGAGTGTGTAACTCTAAAAAGACCCCATGAAGAAATCAAAATTTAAGTTAATAGCTTTTATAACATGTTGGTTAGCTTTGAAACTTGCTATATGCTAGTGCAACGCTAAACATTGATAACATTAAGGTAACGCTTCCTTTTACAGTCCAGTTACCCATGTAAATACTATGTACTTATTTTATTAAGTACAATTACTGGGTAATAACTAGTACTAACCCTGAACCTATCCCTAAACCTACCCCTGTTCCATGTACTTACCTTATATTATCCAGTACTTTCTAGGTAAGTACACTGTAAGTACTGTACCAAAATGAATATAATTCCCTTTAAGTCTCTTAAGGTCCAAAATACCGTTGCTGCTCAAGAAACATTTATTATTAATGTTGAAAACAATGCTGCTATTATTACTATTACTATTATTATTAATATTTGTGCAGAATTTGTTTTCCGGGAATCTTTGATGAATAGAAAGTTCAAAAGAACAGCAGAATTTGCAATAGAAATCTTTTGTAACATTTTAATCGTCTTACTTTTGATCAGTTTCATGAATCTTTATAAAGTTTTCATGTATTTAAAAAAATTGTTCTGCCTGTAGAATTGTATTTTTAAAAAATACATATTTACACATTCCAAGTCCTCTACAGAGGAACAGAGCAAAAACATTGATGATGTCATCCTGCTCCACAGAAGTCTCGCTCAAATATCCTGTTTTAAAAGTAAATATGTCAATATAAAAATAAAACGTTGAAGCTTTTCAAGGTCTTTAATTAATTATGGAAGTGTTTATGTTAATTTCCCTGTGCGTATTTAAGGAATATGTATGATTTATGTGCGTAGGCGGATAATGAATCACACATACACACATGAACGTGCTGTTTTTCTCTGATTTTTCCACGAGCGCGATGGATTTATGTGTCAGTGAGATTATTGCACTGTGTGTGTGTGTGTGTGTGTGTGTCAGAGGGGACATGATCGATGGATCTCATTGCTGTGGGTGCAGTGCTCAGTATCTCACATTAAAAATGAATGTGTGTGTGGCAGCGTGTCCCAGAGGTACCAGCTGTTTACGGACCACTCCAGGAAAGGGGTAGGGGGTCAAAGCCTGGACTGATCTCTATGGCAACCGTGATGTGGATTTCATGAACCTTTTGAGTGTGCATGTGTTTGTATATGAACATCTGGATACAGCATTTGTACATGAGAGGCTTCTGGATTTCTTTAATTTCAGCTCAGATGGAAAGCCCACCTTTCTCAGACCTTCTGTTCTGTACTGCACACAGAATGATGAGCTTTCATACAAAAAAGGAGTCGGTGTGGATGTGTAGGTTTTAATCAGTCTGTGTTTATTTTGATTAAATCATGGCTGCAGAAATGAGGCTTTTGTATTGAGAGATATTCATTTCATGCCTTGCCTTGCCTTGTCATTCGATGTTTACGCTACAGTTTAAAAGTTTGCGGTTGGTAATATTTTTATGTTATCCTAGGCTAAGTAAAAATACAGTAAAAGATAAAGTACAAAAGACATGTCCTGACAACAATAAACACTTTCTCTCTTGTTTTTAAGTTCCAAGACATTTTTGATCTGCCTTTAATCCAAAATCCATTGGAATTTAACATCATGCCAAAGTCACTCACTATGCATATTTTTCAGACAGTTTTATTCCTTCCTTTCTTGGCCAGAACAAGCTGTAATGTTGATCAGACTTTTCTGTATGCTGATAATCAAGTCTGGCTAAACAAGAACAGGATTTCCTTTCCCGTCAGTTCACCCTCATATACTTTCAGTCTCATTCTAACCCCTCTCTACATTCTTCTCTACATGTTTCTACTCTTAATCATTTACCTCAGACACTTCATCTCTTTCATTCTGTATCACTCTCTCCATTCGTCAGACAGGTGCATGTGACAGCGAGGGTGTTCTGAGGACTATGGAAAAGAGAACTGATGAACTAATAGCTCATACTGTCCCAAGCACAGGTCTAAGATCAGCCGTCGGGTTGTAATTATAGCGTTTGGGGTCTGGATTACAGCAGCTGAGGTTCTTTAGAGGTTACCAGCTTGACTTGGAAGAGTGTTGTTTTTGAATAAGACAAGAATTCGGTGCCAACTGTCTTCTTTTCTTCTAAATGTCTTGTCTCCAGGCGATTCTTGGCCAGCTTTAGAGCGAGTGGAAAATATCGTATTGAAGCCAGATAGAGATTAGCAGATAGCATCCTGGAAGCATTTTAAGCTGTGGAAGAATTACCGAGCTCAAGAGGAAATTAGGAGTTGGCGCAGACCCTGTCCTACCATGAGTTTGGGCTGAACCCAAAATTCCTCACTAATCTAACTACAGTTGTCTTTTAAGCCAATTGGCTGTTAGTAATACTTTACGTTCACAAGTGCAAGTGGAGATTAATGGCGTTTGCGGTGCATTCAAATATTTTTTTCGAGGATCTTGTTTTAAGGTTGTGAGACCACTTCTTTGAAAGTTTTATTTCTTTTTTAGAATGTTCTCTTCTTTTGGCATCATTTTTTGGATTGCATGCGCCACTTAGTAAAATAGCCAAAAGACGTACAGATACACGTACATAAGTTAAATGCTGTAAACTCATCATTTTCCCATATATACACTCTAAAAAATGCTGGGTTGTTTTAACGCAAATTTGGGTCAAATATGGACAGACCCAAATGTTGGGTTTTTAACATTTTTAACCCAACATTTGGGTTGAAACAACCCAGCCTTTTTTAGAGTGTATAATTATTTTCATAATCTTTTGCAATTTTAAGTTTATATATGTATATATAAATATTAGTGCTGAGCAAGGATTTACCGCGATTAATCGCATCCAAAATAAAAGTTTGTATTTACATAATATATGTGTGTGTAGTGTGTATACTTATTTTGTATAAGTACACACACATGCATGTATATATTTTAGACATATTTGCATGCATATATATATATATAGATACATAATTTATATTAAATATAAATATTAATATTTTATATACTAATCGCACATTTTTCCTACATACATGCATGTGTGTGAATTTTTATATACAAAATAATTATACACACTACACACACATATATTATGTAAACAAAAACTTTTATTTTGGATGTGATTAATCGCGATTAATTGGTGCCCAGCCCTAATATATATATATATATATATATATATATATATATGAAGAGTTCAGATGCAAAAGCATCTAAATGCCATTTGAAATTTTCTTCTTTAATGATGATTTTTGTCGAACTTGTATATTTAAGTTCAGTAATTTCACTTAAATAACAATTAATAGGTAATTATCATTGCCATTTAAGTGAAATCACTGAACTTAAATATACAAGCTTGACAAAAATCATCATTAAAGAAGAAAATTTCAAATGGCATTTACAGGCTTTTGCATCTGAACTCTTCATATATATATATAAATATATATAACAGCAGATAATAAATGGCAGCATTAGTGACCGCTGGGCATATATTCCTATGCAGAAACCGTGTTTGCAAATATTTACAATTGCCAACAGGTCAATTGCAAGTAAACACCCAGAAACTGAAGCTTAAAATAAACACCACCTCATGTTTGAGGTCAACTTGCACACCTTTTAAAAATAATCAGAGAAAGAAAAGGCAATTTGAATATTTGATGTCGGTAAGTACCTTTTATAGAATGAACTTTATGTTGCGTGATAACTGTAAACAGCCAATTTGCTAAAAGACTATTTAACACCACAGTAAAATAGTTATTAATGAATTTTTTGAACATTGCTGCCTTTTATCATTTTGCTGTTGCCACGGCTTGCATCATGCCTACCAACATCCCTTCACTGTGGTCAATTCGCTGTAACGTATGATCTTGTGTAATACTTAATATTTTGTTCTGTTGCAAACTAATTAAAGTGAAAATTTATCCAAATGAATACCACGTTTTTATGTTCTGTGGTTAAACTCAAGTTTTAATGAGAAAACATTCAAACGCAAACACACACACAATCACAAGCTCCTCGCAGTGGGAGAACAGGCTTCATTGTGCGTCCCACTGTGTTGACTGACTAAAGCATGTGCTGGTCAACAGCTGCTCCAGTGGCCTGCCCGCTACCCCCATAACACCTTTATCCCTCTCACTCTTTCTGTCTGAAAGTCTCACTGTCTCCATCTTCTCCTTTGACGTGGTCCTGCCAAGTGTGCAGACGAGGACGCGCACCTGCGGCAGCTGTGTCACTCTGCAGTTCAGCTGTCCCATTTCTGATCCCTCCGTCAGCATTTGACACTGCTGCAGATCTTCCTTGCGTGGCTGGCATCACTAGGACTATTGTTCATACTAGGGTTACCGGGATTGTTCACTTACAAAATGAAAATCCTGTCATAATTTACTCATGTTGTTCCAAACATGTTGTTCTTTTTTTCTGTAGAACACAAAAGAAGATATTTTGAAATAATAATAATTGGTCTATACAGTAAAGTTCAATGTGGTCCAATCAATTTGAGGCTAGGATTCTTGGCATGTTGTGTCTGTTTGTGCTACAAGACAGAAAAAATATGTTAAATTTATTTTTTTATTTTTCCCAGAGGTTCATGAATTGTATCTATTTTAGATTGGATATGCCATTTCTAGGGTATGGGGTTAAAAACAATGTTTAAAATGTATATAGCCTGTATAACATATACAATACAGGTCAAAAGTTTGGAAACATTACTATTTTTACGTATGTATTTGAAAGAAGTTTCTTATACTCACCATTGTTGCATTATTTTGATCAAAAATACAGAAAAAAAAAACTGATTTCTATTTTAAATAAATGCTGTTCTTTTTTATTTTTACATTTTATCAATGAATCCTGACAAAATTATCACAGGTTATTAAAAAAAAAAAAAATACTGCACAACCGTTTCCAAAATTAAAAAATTGCATATCAGAATGATCTGAAATATATTAAAATAGCCATTATTTTAAATTTTAATCGTATTTCATTTTATTTTAAAATAATTTTTTAAACTAAAACCACTGTTTTAAATTTTAATCGTATTTTATTTTGCAATATTACTGGTTTCTTTTTAGATTTTTAGACTTAGATTTTTGTCTGATAAAACTGGTGAAAAAATCCCATAGACTTACACTGAAGTAGGAACCCAAGCCATATCCAGGGGGCAGAATATCAGAGACTTGGTGGTGGGCTCTTTTAAATACTTAAAAATATCCCAAATGCCCTAGCAACCACGCAGAGCACCTTAGCAACTGCATAGTAATGCCCTGGCAGCTATTCAAAATCGCATTGTGGAGGGTTTGTACTTCTTACATATTTATTCATACAATACAAACACTTTTTGTATCTCAGTCAGTGTTGCTCCAGAAAAGGCATTTGGTGACCATTGGACACAAGACAGCATCATCTGGTCTCTGTGAGTCGAATGTTGGTCTGGCTCTAAGTCAGTGTTGTGTAACATTGAGACTTATTGCCCGTGTTGAACCAGCGTCGTATGGCCGCTGTTGCTTTGTGAGCGGAGCCCCTGGTGGGATTGTTTGTCGTCAGGCTGGGCGGCAGCGCTGATGTGCTGAACTCATTACTTTTGACCACCTGTTTGTCCTGGGGCAATGAGTGAGTGAAAAATAAAGAGAAATGAGGGAGGGGGAGCTGGGTGAAAATGAAAAAGGGAAAAGGACGGATCCTTGTGGGACACCTCTCGGTTTTTGCCATGAAGTCACACCGTATGTATACACACAACTGTGCACGTGTGTGATCACAGCCATGTGTCGGTGGAAACAATGCTGGTAGCGGGAGGTTGAATGAGTGTCTTTGTTGTGGAGCTGCGTGTCGCAGGGACAGGTGGATGGCCACCCCCTTCAGACCCCACCGCTCACACATTAATGACATTTAACCACGGCTATACAGCGCACACACACACTCAGCGGGAACCCTGCATGTTTCTCCACCCCTCTAACTAAACACACACTGTGTGCCCACTCATCCATCTTAAAACTGTCTCTCACTTCATCCTACCCTTTGACCCCATCACGAATGTCAGAAAAAAGAAAACACAAGGACTAACCGTCGAAAAGCTTGATGCTGTGCCCAAATTCTCTTATTCGTCAAACAAATTTTTGTTTGGGTTTAGAAATAATGTATGAAGTTGAGGCTTTGGTTTGCACCACACCTGACTACATAAAACCATCCATTCTTTTCAGTCAGATATGGAAAGAAAAAATGCTATTCGTCCCAAAATCCTCAGTGATTTCACACTCTCCTGTCCTGTTTGTGTGTGTTAATAGGATGCAGGTGCACCCTAAAAAAAATCCCCTCAGTGACGAGGGACGGACATCACAGACTCCAGCGCTGGCAATGAAAGCAAATGCCTGAAAATACATCAGTAGATAAAAGAGATATTACAGGCACAGGCACAAATCACAGAGCTGTGGCCCGGTCATCACAGCGACGCTATCCCAGCATGCCAAGTGGGCAGCAGAAGGCTGTGTGAGTGCAGTGGAGAGGGGCATTGTGGGTCATCAGGCAAAGCAAAGCAAAGCTTGAGTCTGTTGTAGTGGGCATGTGTGAGTGTGTATCTGGTTAGCACTCATCTCTGCGGTATTACGGGTGTGTTTGATTGTCTAGGTGTGTGTGTGTGTGTGTGTGTGAGAGAGCAAATGTTTGCCAGAGACACGCTGCTTTTTGGGTTTTGAGAAATGAAACTTTGTTGTATTTGTGTATACAGTATGTGTCTTCATTTGTGAAACAATTTATAATTGTTTGATTATCGTCGGTGTATGAATGAGTGTGTGAATGGGTGAATGTGAGGCAATATGTAAAGCGCTTTGGTGGCCGTTGGGTCTGTGAAAGCGCTATATAAATGCAGGCCATTTACCATAATTAAACTAAATATTTATTTTTAATGTTTCAAAGAAAGTTTAAATATATATATATATATATATATATATATATATATTATTTTAAACAACATTTTAAACAATTTTTGTTGTTTTAATACATTATTATATATATATATATATATATATATATATATATATATATATATATTTTTATGCAGAAATATTTCAGTTAGGGTTAGCATTTTGATATGTGTCACCATTCAGTTCAGTTTAGAACGTTTTCGTGGACTTTGAGTGTGTTTTCATACTTTGTTTAGATTTCCCGCCACTCGTTAGTTTCTATGGTTACTGTCATCAGTTAGTTGGGTTCAGCTGTGTCTAGTTTATCTCCTTGTTATGTTTAGTATGTCACATTGTAACCTGAGTTCCCTGTCCCGTCACCGCTATGCCTACACTCTAAAAAATGCTGGGTTGTTTTAACCCAATTTTGGGTCAAATATGGACAAACCCGAAATGTTGGGTTAAAAATGTAATGTAAAAATTTAACCCAACGGCTGGGTTAGTCCATATTTGACCCAAAGTTGGGTTAAAACAACCCAGCATTTTTTAGAGTGTACATGTGTGTATATTTGCCCTTGGCTGCTTGGATTATATTAAGTAAACTCTGTGTCTGAATCTTCATCTTATACGTATCCTGACTGCACACATCCGTCAAAGTATGGGTATGAGTTAGTCTATAGTATTTATAATTAGTTCTATTTAAAGACAGAAGTCTATAAATATCCTCATTTAGATAGCAACTGTATAGATTTTTGTTGTGAATCAATTTTTAGCAGTTTACACAGTGTTACAATGAACATTATGTATATAGATCTTAAAGTACATATTTCCTCCTGTATGTTTGAGCAGGTGTGTGTGTGTGTGTGTATTCTTGTTTAAAGGAGTAGTTGACTTTAAAAAAAAAAAAAACGTCATCCAAGATGTCCATGTCTTTCTTTCTTCAGTCGAAAAGAAATAAAGGTTTTTGATGAAAACATTCCAGCATTTTTCTCCATATAATGGACTTCAATGGGAACCAAACGGTTCAAGGAACAAGTGTATCAAAATTAACAAATCTTTTTCCGAGTCAAATTGTTCATTTCGTTTGTTGAATGAACCAAATGACTCGAAAAAGATTAGTTCATTTTGATAAACGAGTTTGAACAGGAGAGTCACGAACGTGCATCACAGAACAGAGCAAGGCGACCATTTGAGCTTACAAAACTTAAACTTTGTTTTTGTTTTTTAAATGAGTGATCGTTTCGCTTGATAAGACCCTTATTCGTCGTCTGGAATCGCTTAAAGCCCTTTGAACAGTGTGCAGTTTGCACTGAAACTGTCTTTTTGACCTTGAACCGTTTGGTTCCCAATGAAGTCCATTATATGGAGAAAAATCCTGGAATGTTTTCATCAAAAACCTTAATTTCTTTTTTCCACTGAAGAAATAATGACATGGATATCTTGGTTGACATGGGGGTGAGTAAATTATCAGCAATTTTTTTTTTTAAAAAAGTGAATGCCCACACAAACACAGTAAAATGTGCACATTTTTAAACAATTTCTAGGAAAACCGCTTATAAATCATGCCATTTCTATGATAGGTAGGTTTAGGTGTAGGGTAAGGGATTTAAATATTGCACAGTTTAAAACCATTACGTCTTTCTAAAGTCTACGTTAGATATAAAAAACTAATTTGTGTGTGTGTTCGTGTTCATATACCTAGTTGAACAGATGCACTGGGCGACACAGAGGAGCAGTGTGTCGATGGTATTCCTCTTAGTTGCAGTAGCAGCTGTTTGTGTCCTGTTTCCTCTGTTCTGTTCGCATAAACACACACGCACTCAGTACAGGTTTTACCAACAAACGCAATCGTGTTTGTCTTTGACTTGTGCATTTCAAAGGAAACACATGTATACATTAACACCCAGACGTTCTTGTCCATATATACAACTGTCACCGACATGAAAACACAAATGCGATCTCACTTTCATCTCGCAGGGAGATGAAATGGAGATCAAATAGAAACCCTGAGGCATTAATGACCTATTATCTCAATTTTAAGTCATCTGCTTCTTGGAAGAAATAGACCTTGTGGTTCAAATGTTTGATAGCAAAATTTGCAATAAAACATTGTTAATCCCGTTAAGAACTGAAATATTTCTCATTTTCTTCCAGGACCATTTTATCTTGGCAACATAATTTAACTTGCCTATTTTTATTGCTCCTAAAGACTTATAGTAGAAACATCTGAGAGATGTTAATACAAGAGCAATATCTGAGCAACCAAATGTTCCTCTGGGAGCAAATGTGGTGATGGTTTCCTGCTGTTCACATTAATCTGGATTCTTCTCTTTCCTGCTTCACTTTTCCCTCAAAAAATTTCAAAATAAAATGGGTCGAGAATTGATGACGATGACGTCAAATGTTACCTCAATATCATATATCAATCGAATGGACTGATAGAGCTTGTATTGAATGAATATCCTCCGTTTGTTCTTTCTTTTAAAACCGTATTTTCTTTGTTGTATAGGTCACACGGGTGCTGATCGAGTCGTGTGAGCAGTACGGCACATGCGGAGAGTGTTTGAGCTCAGGAGATCCTCACTGTGGCTGGTGTGTGCTGCATAACATGTAAGTTCCCGCTTTATATTTTGTGGTTAAGCAATGCGTTTTGTGTATTTGAAGACTAAAATCTCCATAACTCATGAAATACATTCTGAAAAGTCTAGGACAGATCACAGGGATCATTCTTATATGGCACAGAGGTTGTTTGCCCTCTGGTGGTGGACTAGTGCAACTGCATCCAGATGTGTATATCTCTCAATGTAGAATCCTCTCAGATGCTTTTAAACGTTGTATTGAGTGTTGCTAGAACAGCACAGAGTTCGTCATCTTTTAGTGGTTTTGTGCTGTTGCGTAAACCCTCCGCCGCCATCATTACCGTAATGGCGGGCGCACCTCCCTTGGGAAAGTGCACTTAAAGTAATTTACATGACTCCCGACAGGACAGGGACAAATAATTGGCGAAGCGAGTGGTATTTGTGCCTCTCCATTCAGCATGGGGCTGTTTTTTTTTTTTTTTTTTCGTCGCAGCGTGCCGTCAGCACGGCAGGATTACATTCCTCCATCAGTCCTCTGGGGCTTTCTGCTGTATTAAAGCTCATGTCACACAGACACTATTCGAATCTCAAACATACCATGCTGTGTTGTGCAGACAAGCTTATGTAGTTATTAATTCACCGGCAAAAACTACTGAAAGTATCATGCTACTGTAACTGTACCTCGGCATTATTTTGAAATTAACTAGTTTTAAAGGTGTCACAACCTGGATTTTTTTTTATTATTTTAATATGTTCTTTTGAGGTTCACTTATTGTAGGCTAAATTAAATTTTTTGCTTAAAAAACAATTATAAATGGGAAAAAACGTACTTGATCCACGACTTTAAAACTAAACCATCTTGTTCCTGATGCTCGTATTCCTCTGAAGTCTCTAGAAAAAATAGCAAATGCGCTGTTTAAGCGGGACGCACCAAAGCGAACGTTCTTTTCAGTCTACTATTCGTCCAGTTATAGACAGAATCAAATGTGTGGAGTATGTCTGAAACTGAACGCGCATATATACTGTACCCAGTGTACACAGCGTCAGTGATTATAATGGGTCTGTTTGCTTTTGCATCACATCTGAGCGATGATGTAAGACTAAAAAAGTTCGTAAAACTAAAACTGGAGGCAGGCATGTCCAAAAGCATTTGCCCGTGTGACGTCACAAAGACCTCTTATATGTCAAAACATTTGCAAATTTGATTGTCCTCAACCTTTTAAAATATCCCATGTCATGACCCCTTTAAAATCATTTTAATTTGATGCTTAAATTATCTAATACTTATTTTAAAATTATTAAAAATATTTATTTTTTTGCATATTATTTTATTACATATTTTAAAATAAATATTACAAAATATAGTACTATATTTAAATATAGTATTTCATATATATATATATATATATATATATATATAATTTTAAATAAATATTAAATATAAATATTTTTATTGCTTTTTTTATTTTTTTGAGCAACCAATTTGGTGTGTCGGTATGTTAATCATTCAATACCATGGTATATTTCAGATTCTCTCGTTTTCTCTCTCCTCTCTCTGCTAGTATTCCCCTACAGCGAGTGCTTTTTCACAGTCAGTGTTCTCTTAATGAAATTAACATCTCTCTCCCCTGCTCGCTATAATTCCAGCTCCACACACATATTTGCTCATTTCTCACTCCTCACGGCCCCTATGGAGTCCGTCCTTCCATGTCTGATAGAGCGGCAGAGAGAGAGAGAGAGATTGCTGACACCTACTACTATGCTTTTATAAGTCTTCTAGCCTCTAAACACTGCACTGTTTTTCTCTTCCTTAGCACATACTATATAATGAAGGTTTTCAAATTGATATCTGTTCATCATTAGAGACCCTTTTAGATCAAGAAGCATTTGTGTGTGTGTGTGTGTGGGGGGGGGATTCTTGAAGGTGCTATTATGGGAGATTAGATAAAAAAATTCAAAGCTGAATTTTTAGCGTCATATCAAGTGTCACGTGATCCTTCAGAAATCATTCTAATGTGCAGATTTACTGCTCAAGAAGCATTTCTTATTATTATCAATGTTGAAAACAGTTGTGCTGCTTAAGTCTTTGTGAAAACCTTTATATGTTTTTGTTTTTTAGGATTCTTTGATGAATAGAAAGTCAAAAGAGCAGCATCTCTATATATACAGTATACATATATATATATATATATATATATATATTCTGTGACATTATCAATATCTGCACTGTCAATTTTGATCAGTTTATTGCATCCTTGCTGAAAAAACATTCATCCCTTAAATTAAAATTGGACTGACCCCAAGCTTTTGAATGGTTGTTTGTTTGTTATTGTGCTGCTTGTGTACTCAATCTTGTTTCACGAATGTTTTGTTTTTTCTGTAAAAAGGTCTATTTTTGTAGAGCATTATTCTGCTCCTAGTAGGAGAGATGGTCTGTATTCACACCTCAATTCAGAATAGTGCAATTTGCCAAAGTCCCTCTAATTATGAGCAGCTGCTGTGCACCATGTGATTGAAAAGAGAAAGAAATGAACGTTTTTGAGCTTTAGACTATGAAGGCAAACAGCATCTGTCTGATATCGGTCTCTCCGGCAATGGTATTAGACCCAGAGACGTCTCTCATGGCCCAGTTAGACTGCGTACAGGACCCTGAAACTGGGAGGGGACTAAAAAAAAAGGAGGATCGAGAGTCAGATTTAGGAGAACTAATCTCCTTGGCCTTGGACAACACTAATCCTGGAGATGATCTGATTGGCTGAACTCATTTGAGGTCAAAGGCTGTTTTAATATCAGTGATCCAGTTGCTCAGCGGAGATCATTCCTACGGATCCATAATTGCGTTTAGGATTTAACTCATTATAGGGAGAAAGAGGGAGCTGGGGATTCCAAGTACTGATCAATGTTTAAGGGCGGAATGTTAACATTATGCAATACATGAGTGTGTGTGTGTGTGTAACCTCTCAGCTTGGGTCTTGTTTGCATGGCTGTGGCTGGCGTTCCAGGAGAGAGACGATCTTCACAGCAGGGGTCAGCGTTTGATCCGCGCTGTGGGGAAACGCTCTTTCTCTCTGATGTACACGCACGGCCATCCTCGATATGTTGGACTAGCATACTACTACTCATACTATTTCTGCTGTATGTACTGTATACTGTGCACAGTATGTCCATTTTCTGTATGCATTGAGAGCACAATGTGTGAGATGTTGTATCCCACGATGCAATGCATGTGACTCGACCTTCCACGGGGCGAATGAACCTGAAGAAATGTCTGGAAAAGTCATGGAAATTAATCAAATTAAAAAAGAAAAGTCATGCAACAAACATGGTGAGGTCATGTAGCATGCTAGTGCAATGTCAGAATGGAAAAAAGGTGATTTAAGCAAATTTTGAGCGTGGCATGGTTGTTGGTGCCAGACGGGCCGGTCTGAGTATTTCACAATCTGCTCAGTTACTGGGATTTTCACGCACAACCATTTCTAGGGTTTACAAAGAATGGTGTGAAAAGGGGATAAACATCCAGTATGCGGCAGTCCTGTGGGCGAAAATGCCTTGTTGATGTTAGAGGTATGCAGCAAAGCATTTGTGAAGTCACAACAAACACAACCTTGAGGCGGATGGGCTACAACAGCAGAAGACCCCACCGGGTACCACTCATCTCCACTACAAATAGGAAAAAGAGGCTACAATTTGCAAGAGCTCACCAAAATTGGACAGTTAAAGACTGGAAAAACTTTGCCTGGTCTGATGAGTCTCGATTTCTGTTGAGACATTCAGATGGTAGAGTCAGAATTTGGCGTAAACAGAATGAGAACATGGATCCATCATGCCTTGTTACCACTGTGCAGGCTGGTGGTGGTGGTGTAATGAATGTGTTCTTGGCACACTTTAGGCCCCTTAGTGCCAATTGGGCATCGTTTAAATGCCAAGGCCTACCTGAGCATTGTTTCTGACCATGTCCATCCCTTTATGGCCACCATGTATCCATCCTCTGATGGCTACTTCCAGCAGAATACAAAAAAACTGGGCTCATCTGATACAAAAAAAAATCAGATGAGCCCAGAATATGAACGCAACGCGTTTAATTACACGTTATTAAGCATTTTTCTCCCATAGAAAAATTAAATGCTTAAAGTGGTTTAATGCAGATTAGACTACCCCCCCCCCCCCCGCATTTCAAGTTCACACAGAGCCATCAACGACTGCACTGCCCGTTGGCGTCTCACCGTTAGACTAATATAGAGGAGTACAGTCACAACACAGTCCATGAAAATCCTTTGGCCATCAGCAATAACACAACTCATCACATTACAACAAAAGTAGATCAATTAAACGTCATTGACATCTGCGCACGTTCAGAAGAATTGCGTGTCCTGTAGTTGTTCAATGCTCATTCAAGCAGCGTTATTATGGTTATTACAGTCATACGCTGCTCATTACAGAGCCAAGACGTTTACTCCGCGCTCTCAGTATTGAACTTAGATGGTGTTGGTGTGTGTTTGGGTTATATGGGATTGATGCTCAGCTAAATGAATTCCTAATTACATATTGATCTGGAGGGATGGAAGGAGAGTCACACTCAGGCTGTTTATGAGTGAATTATTTCACCTGTTGGACACGTACTGGGGCAACATAGAGATGAGAGGTTGGTTTTATTGATGATGTGTGTTTAGGGCTCTTCTCGTCTCATCTCGCCTCATTCCTCCTCTTCTCTTGATGTCTCTTCTTTACTCGTCTAACTGTTGTTTTTTGTCTCTTCACTTATTGTCTTTACTCAACCCTTTTTTCAACTTTTCTCTTACTATTCAATTCAATTCAAATTTATTTGTATAGCGCTTTTCACAATACATATTGTTTCAAAGCAGCTTTACAGAAAGTGCATTTCAGAAATGTACATGGAAAAATACATTTAGTTAATCATGTATTCATTTGGGGCATAACATATCGCCGGCGTCGAGACGTGTCTTCACAGGCGTTTAGTCGTCTCATTGCAGGTGTCTGAAGTGTCCATGAGAGGCTGGATACAAACTGGAGCTGACGAATGCCGTTTTCCTCAGGACTAGCGTCCCGAGATAACAGCACTAAAGCAAATGGGAAATAATTAGCATAGCTGCTGTTCATAATATTAATGCATTCGATCTGATTGAACAGAGGAATAAAAGGTAAGCATTATGTGAATGCTTGGCTAAAGAGATGCGTCTTTAATCTAGTTTTAAACTGGGACAGCGAGTCTGAGCCTCGAACAACATCAGGAAGGATGTTCCAGAGTTTAGAAGCTAAATGCGAGAGCGCCCTCCCTCCTTTAGTGGACTTAGATATGCTAGGACTTAGGATTTAGATATCTTAAAGAACACGATGGATTGTAGGGCGATAGAAGGTCCATTAAATACATAGGAGCTAAACCATTTAGGGCTTTATAGGTCAGTGATACGGAACTTAAAGGGTTAGTTCACCCAAAAATGAAAATTCTGTCAGTATTTACTCACCCTCATGTTGTTCCAACCCCGTAAGACCTTCGTTCATCTTCGGAAAACGAATTAAGATATTTAAGATATTAAAATCGCTCCTGCATACAGTCCATAGGCTTCTTGAGGGACTGGCTCTTGCCGTCCCCGAAAAGTCATAAAAGACATCGTTAAAATAGTCCAAGTGACTACAGGGGCTCAATCTTAAGTTTATCAAACGACGAGAACACTTTTGTGCGCAAAAAAACAACAAAAATAACGACTTTATTTCAACTATTCGTTTATTTCTCCCTCTGCGCGAGTCAGCTAACTAGTTTAATAGCGTAAGCTTCTGTTATTGTACGTCACACGCATCACACACACATGACCAGCGTCGACCAATAGTGAGCCTACGTGTGACGTAGCTCTACGCAATCACACTACGTTAACGGACTATAGGCTTATGGAGAAGGAAGTGAATAGTTGAAATAAAGTCGTTATTTTTGTTGTTTTTTTGCGCACAAAAGTGTTCTCGTCGTTTGATAAACTTAAGATTGAGCCCCTGTAGTCACTTGGACTATTTTAACGATGTCTTCAATTACTTTTCGAGGACAGCAAGAGCCAGTCCCTCAAGAAGCTTATGGACTGTATGCAGGAGCGATTTTAATATCCTAAATATCTTAATTTGTGTTCCGAAGATGAACGAAGGTCTTACGGGGTTGGAACAACATGAGGGTGAGTAAATACTGACAGAATTTTCATTTTTGGGTGAACTAACCCTTTAATAGGTAACCAGTGTAGAGATTATAAAATCGGTGTTATATGATCACATTTTCTTGACCTAGTAAGAACTCTAGCAGCTGCATTTTGCACTAACTATAGTTTGTTTATTGAGGATGCAGGACAACCAGCTAATAAAGCATTACAGTAATCTAGTCTCGAGGTCATGAATGCATGAACGAACTTTTCTGCATCAGAAACAGAAAGCATGTTGCGTAGCTTATCAATGTTTCTATGGGGGAAAAGGTTGTTCTTGTAACATCTCTTCTCTTCTCCGCTTGTGATGTCTCTCCTTTACTCATTAATACTCATCTCAAGTCAACTCGTCTCATCTCTTCTCTTCTCGTCTCGTTTCTGCTCTTGATGTATAATCTATCCTCATCTACTGTTCTCTTTTTGTCTTGTCTCATCTAATCTCAACCCTTTTTTTTCAACTTTTCTCTTTTTGTCTTCCTCTCTACTCTTATCATCTTGAGTCTATTCACTTTTTTATCTTGTTTCTTCATCTCCTCTTCTTGTCTCTTATCCTTTTCCTTATCTTCTTACTCGTCTCGTCTTATTTACTCATCTTAACACTTTTCTTTTTGCCTCAAATTTTCTCTTGTCTTTTCTCTTCTTCTTTTGTCTCTTCTGTCCTCTTCTTGTCTCGTTTCTTTATCTCTTCTTGTCTCATTAAGTCTCGTCTAAGTCCTCCCAGGGAGAAGTTCACATCACTCCCACAGCTTTCTTCTCAGCTTTATTTTATTCCTCTGTTAAACGTCTCCTCTTCTCCTCCCTCGGAGGGTTTTCTCAGTCGTGTGTCTCGCCACACACCTCGCGGGATGTTTTCGAGACGCTGGTAAGAAGACAGGAAAGAAACAAGGGAAAATCTTCTCCTGTCGCCCGTCTCCTCCCGTCAGGGCTGAGTGTGTGTGTGTGTGTGTTGAGTTTGTAAGGAGGAGAAAAGACGCTGTAATTGCCTGTCTGGTGCACAGGGCTAAAAGCAGGCGGTAGAGAAAAACCCAAAGGTTAACCCACCACTACCATTACCTTCCTTTGTCTCTGTCTCCGTCTCTCTCTCTTACACACACACTTAAAAAACAGGTCATTCATAAATCTAAAAGCTTGTCACACACATAGCATTGCTACATTTAAATAGCAGCATGTCAGTAGTTTTCTCAACCAGAGTTTAGCTTATCATAGCAGAGCTCATTTGCATATTAAAGGTACAGTAGATAAAAAAAAAACTTGCTGGGAATAGCTGGAAAATGGACAGGCAAAGCTAAATATGAACATTTGGTCCAAGAAATCTTGACCGTTATACTGTATGTGCGTGCTTGTGTGTTTAGGCGTTTTCTTTGAATTGGTGTGTGTGTGTGTGTGAGAGAGAGAGAGAGAGAGAGATAGTCAAGAGGTAGAATAAACCCCCCTTTGGAGACTAAACGATATGTACATGGGACACACACTTCATTAAATGAAAGAGAGAGAAGAGCTTGCCCACTAAGTATACGCACTTACATGTACACACACATTATAATGGCCGTCTCCTGGTGCCATGGCAACGCAGCATCCCGAGTACACCTACCTCCTCCTCCAAAATCAAACCTGGCTTCTGGATTTGGCGGCTGTGAAAGATGTACATATTCGTGCAGACAAACACACACCCACATTTTCAGACAGCGAAGAATGCACAAGCCGCCCCGGACATCTGAAAGCACATTAAGTATAATTTCCCCCCCGGAGCATCAGGCATGTTAAAAAGACACGGCAAATTGCAAGCCTACACGCTCTTTGTCAGAGATAGAGGAGCAAAGAGAGAAGGAGGCTGAGTCAAAAGCAAGTGACAGGCTGAATGAATATAGTGTGAAGAGTAAAAATAACAACCCTCAGATTCACAAAAGTACAGTAAGATTTATATCAGATGGATGAATCAACTGTTGTAGGTTCTTTTTGTGAGCCTGTGTGTAAATGCAACAAACAAGAACAAAATGGTCATTTTCTAGGCCATCAGTGCCTTTAGTCAAGTAAAAAAATGCATTGAGAGGAATAAGAGGATATATTCTGGAATTGTACGTGTACATGAACACTGTTGGTTCGTGACGGTAATGACAGCATTACACATCTGGAATTCGATGTTACTGATTGCTCTTTCAAGGGAAAGTGGTGTTGTGGAAGCGTTCAGCACCAAGGACAGCAGCTGAAGGCAGCAGATGCTCATGTAGCCGGTGTGCATTAAATTGATCAGAATTGATAGTAATGAATGCTTTTCTTTGAACTTTCCATACATTTTAGTATTAAATAATCCTTAAAAAATGTAAAAATGTATTACGGTTTACTCATTATCAGCATTGATAATAATTTAACCTTATTTAACATTATCAACATTGATTATAATTTAACATTATTTAGCATTATCAACATTGATGATAATTAGAAATGTTTGTTGAGCAGCAAATTGGCATGTTAGAATGATTTATGAAGGATCATGTGACAGTAAACACCGGAGTATTAAGTGCTGAAATTCAGCTTTGCCATCACAGGAATAAATTCACTTTTTAAAAAATATTACAATGCAAGTTATTTTAAATTATCACTATTACTTGCAGCCTTGGTAAGCATAAGAGATTTCTTTTAAAAATATTAAAAGCAAAGCTTTTGAAGATCTTTTATTCAACCACATGTCATTCCAAATAAACACAAAAGAAGACATCGGAGAATGACCAGAGTGCTCTTTTTCACAATGGGGACTGTCGAACTGCAAAAAAAATATTTATTTTTTTAAGTTCTGAAATCTCATCTATGCTCAGCCGTTGTACCATTGAACATTGTATCAAATGTCATCATTCTTAAATAGGGGATTATCACGCTTTTGGGTTTCATGGGTGGGATTTGTCAACTTTGTGCATTTCCACTTCCGACTCAGTTCAACAATAGCCGAAACGAAGGATAGATGTAACTGCTCTGTTCCACTTTGCAAATCTAACTAACAACACCAACCCTACTAAGTTTTCATGGATTCCAGACTGAATTGAGTATAAGGAAGAAGTGGATTAAAGCGGTTCACCAGGATGAAGGTCCAAACTTTAAAATAAAACAAGGTAGCACATTTGTTTGTAGCCGGTGTTCTGACGATTTGTGCTGCCTTGTCGAAAAATGCTACCGTAGTGTGAATCGATCACAGAAAATGTTGTTTAATATTATATGAAATACAATTATAATACAATTCTAAGTTATGAGTAGCTACTGTATACTGTAGACTACTGTTTTTATTTTTAAAACGTTGTGACAAGTAAAAATTATCATCATTTGACTTGTCAAACAACATCTTTCCTTAATAACTGAAACTTTCAGTTATTCTTGTTCAGCTGGCTTACCAATCAAATATTCATATGGTAGTGAGCATTTTTTTTTAAAGGGAAATTACATTATAGTACATGAAAATTGACCTTATGTTATGAGTCTGCACATGCGTATAACTAGTAATTTACACCGGCACTTTAGTGAATCAGACTAATTTACCAGGGATGCCGTATAAATAAACCTAGTTTAGTCCGTCATCAGTTCGTTGGAGTGATAGTTGATTCAACAGAAGTGGCAGTGCGCAAAGATCACTGAATGCGGAAGTGCTATGTGTCAGCGTGATTATCCCCTATTGAATTAGATTTGAGAACTTTGGCAGAGGAGAAGCCTTTCAACAAAAGATTTCTCTAGGTTTCCCTGGGGCACCAAAGAGTCTTAATCCACCACTGGGTGTGTGGTGCTTGTGATTCCCGGGTAACACACATGCTGATGAATAGGCTTGTTCTGAATGCACTGATTTATAAATGAAAATATTTCCCAACTAACTACTGCTCTCTCTCTCTCTCATAGGTGTTCTCAAAGGGATCATTGCGAGCGGGCAAACGAGCCGTACCGTTTCGCTGCCACACTGAGTCAGTGTGTGAAAGCCACCGTGTACCCGGACAGCATCGCTGTGTCTGAACCCAGCGTACCGGTGAGACCTTACAAACCATTTAAAACCTTTACTCATGAGAACAACCAAACAACCTATAGGTGATATTGACTGAAATACTGTTTGCATTCCTTCTAGCAAGAAAAATTAGCATGAATTAGTTTTCAGTGCGATGTCTAGATAAACAGTTTTGGTTTTGGAAAGCGTGGTCTGTGTGGGAGTGCACGGAGAGTGAGATATCTGGGAGGCCTTTGGGAAAGGTATATGCGTGGGTGAGATGCCAAATAAGCATGTGGGCCGGAGTTGGAGTTGCGTTCAAGGAGACAAAGATATCCATTCAGGCCTTTTTGTTATTATTTTATACTTTCTTTTATTCACACAAAAAAGTACCTCAGGCATACAAGCAAATATGAAGGTATTCACCTTGGTTAATCTTCCCTAGGAAGCCAGAGGGAAAAAAAAATTGTGATGTCCAGATAATTGATAGAGTCCCTGTATCACAGCTACCTGATTAAGATAATGAGGTGTCCGACTCTAAATTAGATGTTTCTGTCGTGCCGTAGCGCTCGACAACATGACAACAGGGTCACCGCTGCTCTGCGCGTCGCACAATAAAGGGAAAGCATCACTATGACAACAAACCCATCCGCACTGGGCGCTGGAGGAGCATGAAAAGCACCAAAAACAATCGAATTAGCTTTATTAGAAATGCTAGCAACAATTAGCCCTCCCTGCACCTCAGCAGCCACGAAGAGAAACGAGGAAAAGCTAACCTGCAATGAAAGGAGCGAAGGCAAAACATAGAGACTCCAATCACGCCTCGTCAATGTTGTTTTGGTTAGACAGTGCTTTATAGATCATGCTTACCGCAAACAATGTTTTGTCTCGATGTTTGAGTTCAGTCTGTGTATCTACAACGAATAACAAGATGGCTAATTAGCAAATCTGTAGTTGTCACGTAAAGAGCGAAAGGAAAAGAACATCCATGTGGTTATAAAAGTAATTGGATGCCATATAGAGATGGGCCGCTCGTGCAAGTAGAACTGTTGCAAACGGCATGGTAAAAACAAAAAGTTAGCCGAGCAATCTTAAGAAATGTCGCAGTAATAATTGTCCTCTTCTTCAGTGGTGAGAAGACCAGCCTGCACTTCTGCACTTCCCCTCCTGGCATGTGAAATGTGTGTATTTATAGCCTGTGAGCTTCATCCTATGTGTCACCGGTCCCCCAGAGAATGACTTCAGAGGACCATGTGTGCTTTGTGAAGATGAGCAAGAGCATTCGTGTGAAATACAGGAGATGTAGTTCAAAGATAGGAGGAAGGATTGATCCATTGTTAAATGCCCAGTTTCAACCCTCTTTGAGCAGGAGTCTTTATAAGGTTAAGTCTGTAATGATGGTTGGAGTTTATGCTGTGTGAGACCATCTGCCGTAGAATGAACCCGTATGAGAATTTCTTCTGTTGATCTGTGGCTTGGCTCAGACATGTAGTATAATGAATTTAAATACAAAGTAATAGTTATATTATTGCAATACTTGTATTTGATTTGATTTTCCAGCTTGAAAACTCCTGATCTAATCTAAATGATCTCTTTCTTCTGTCTAGCTGCTGGTGAAAGTGACAGACGTTCCGGATCTTTCTGCTGGAATCACCTGCTCCTTCGGGAACCTGACGGAGGTTGAGGGCAGAGTGGATGGGAATCAGATTCTCTGCACATCTCCCGCTGCTAAAGATGTCCCCATCATCCCCACAGATCAAGGTATTTATTTAAACTAAAACTCCTTATACCCCCATAGATTTACCGCTGATATCTCCATGCACTCAACCTTCTGTTTTTTCGTTATCCATCCGTCTACCTGTTCCCCTCAGAGAGGTGATCTCTATTCTCTTGTATAGATGCTCTATTAATAGACCCTAGCTAGCCTTGCTTGCTAATGAGGGCTTCTTTCAGCGGTGCCGTCCGCTCTCACACTCAAGCCACCCCATCGATCCCACTAGCCACGTGCAACCGCGGCTCTAATGAGCCTACAACGACCTCAGGTCGGCCCCAGGGCTTCACGCGTGCTCTCAGACACACTTACACCCATTACAGGTGACAAGCCCTCTGCCCTCTCCCTACCCATAATAGCTCCAGGGATGGAGTTCTTCTTCAACGCTTATCTGCAATCGGGTTTAGAGTCATCTGTGGTTGGCGGTATAATCAGGGATCAGTTTGCAAAGTGGGAAACCAAAATCAGAGGATCCAGTTTCACGGAAAACTGCGTGATGTAATTGTATGTCACTACAGAGGTATCGGATGTGTGTTCAGTTTGTTAGCAACGCTTACGCAGCAAGATTACACAGGGTTTTTATTTTTTCAAGCTTACGGACAAATTCCTACATGCGCTTCCAGTCTAACCTCGGTTAAGAAGCAGATGGCCATATATACGGCAGAAGCTGGTTGTGATTATCTGAATCACAATAATCTCCTCCCAGCCCACAGTAAATGACAGCTTTGTTTACCCACAACCCCCATTCTCTTGTTGGGGGGAGTGTTATCCAATCAGTGGGCTCCCTCAAGTAAATGTCATCTAATCCCCCGGTGCCTCGCATTTGCTGCTTTCCCTTGACTGATTCCGGCTAGATAGGAGCTTATGAGCATCGATCATGTGTGGAAATACCTGCTCATTGAGTCATGGGCGTGACCAATTCAAATCCTAGTTTATTTCCAATGTTGGCGTATGCACCGGAAACGGTCTAAAAATGTCAACTTTTTACCTTTCAGTCCATTCATCCGTGTTGCGAAGCGTGGAAACAGGTGTGAAGGAGGGAAGAGGAGTGCTTTGGGGTCACAGCTGACTCCCACAAGCTGTATGCTATCTGAATCGCTGCCTGTTTGGGACGGAGCTTGTGATTATTTGAGTATGAAGAGCTAGCCGCTTATCGAGCGCGAGCGTTTGGTCTGCGCGCCGATCGGCATTCTCCACGCCACCACCCTGCCAAAAAGGATTGGCCTGGCTGGTGTTCTGTGGCGATGCCAGCCGTTCCTCCTCCATTACATCGACGCTGCCGCCCGCGGGCCTGTTTCATATTAACAGCAGGTCTCAGCTGTGTTCGGTATGACAATAGCGTGTCTTCACAAAAAAAAAAAAAAACCCGCCAAATATGCTCATATCGGCTTGGATGCCACGCACTGCGGAGCTGCTCGAGGCTCCGCTTGACTGTGAGAATCCGACGTGAGGTATGCCAAGTATTAATCAGAAGACAGCTTGAGCATGAAGCAAGCTGAAAAAAGGGTGGCAAACCAAACACAGCAGAATGCAATGCGACAGAACTGTTCTCATCTCTTGCTCTCTTTTCAGACTGGTCGGGTGTCGAGCTCAGGCTGAACTCGAAGGAAACGGGTCAGATGCTAATTAGCACAGAGGTGAAGTTCTACAACTGCAGCGTGCACCAGCTGTGAGTATACACACACTTCATTTGACTAATTTCCCTAGAAAAGAAAAATAGCATGCGAGTACTCATTAATTGTTTTTCTTAGATAGATTAAATGGAGCAAAAATAGCTCAAATGTCCTTCTTCGGAGGTTCTTCTTTTGAAGAATATATCCCAGGAATGTTGCACGTGTCTCATAGCCTCAGAACGTTTCTCATGATTTCTTCACTTTATAGTTCGAATTTCATAGCTCTTTGTAAGATTTTGAAATGTTTTTATGTCTCTTATGCTTGATATTTGATCATAAACAGTATTATTTTGTAACAGTAATATCGTAAAATATTATGCATTATGCAAACAAAAATGGTGCTAAATAGCACTAAAAGTGGTTAATTGGCTTGTAATTATAGGGGAACCCCTTTAAGGCTCTGTTTACACATGAACGCTCACGGGTGAAAACGTAAAAATATTTTATCGTGCCTTTCGTTTACACGGCAACGGCGTTTTGGGGGCTTAAAAACGCAAAAAAAGTGAAACCACCGCCGCGTTCCCGTGTAAAGGGTAAAAACGCAAAAGTCTGCTTGACAGTGAAGGTTGTACGCAGGTGTTGTGTGGCAGTGCTTCACATCGCCACCTAGCTGCTTGGAGTGCATACTACATTGAATTTCACGCACTTTTAAAAAGTGAATAAAAAGTGATAACGCAACACCACTTTTGCGTTTTCTCTTCAGAACCGTTTCCGTGTAAACATAGCCTAACTTCTGTTTGTCAAATGGTGCTATGTAGAACCATAAGAGGTGCTGTAGAGCACCTTAACAACCCAAGAGAACCACTGAAGAACCAAACTGGGCTTAACAGGTTCTTTAAATGGTAGTGGTGCTATATAGCACCATGACCACCGCAAAGAACCTCTTAAAGCTGTTAAAGCTGAATTTTCAGCAGCCAGTCTTCAGTGTCACATGATCCTCCAGAATTCATTCTTATACGCTGATATGCTGCTAAAGAAACATTCCATGTTATTGTCAATGATACAAGAGCTGTGCTGGTTAATATTTTGGTGGAAACCATTTGTTTATGATTCTTTGATGGATAGAACAGAATTGATTTGAAATCAAAATCTTTGTAAATGACTTTTGATCAATTTAATGCTTCCCTACTGAGTAAAAGTATAAAAAGAATCTTATTGACACTAAACAGTTTTATACTCTAGCTGTTTTTCAATTAAATGATGTTTTCAACTTAAACTCAGGAATTTTAGGATTGATTTAAAAAAAAAAACATGGGCCTAAATAGTTTGCTTGATAGTTGGCTAACAGCAGAAAAGGAAAGCTGTTTCAGATGAAGAGCCAGTTACATTTTTAATTGAAAATCAATATTGATTTTACAAGAGAAAATGAATTGGCTTTAGTTAAATTGACAACATACAGTAGGGTAGTTCGCTCAGTGTTACGACTCACTCTGAATTCTTTTCCAGATCCATCATGAGCTATACGATGCGTCATTCCATCTATCCATCTATCCGTTTCTGTGATATTTATCTTCATGATGCATTCGGCCCACATACAGTACACAGCCCTGCTGATATTTCTCTCACTTCCTGTGTCGTGGAGTATCAGCGTTGTGTCACGGCGCTCAGCCAGCTCACTGCGCACGCTGTGAATGTTTCAAAAGTGTTATGTAACATGGAAAAACTGTGAATGTTTCAGCCCCACAGGACATTTTGATAATATTCAAAGAGTTTACCAAGGCTGTGTTTGGCGGCGCACCAGATTCTCGCAGTGTGTCCGAACTCTCCGATTAGTTTTTTTGCAGGCCACTAGCAACGCATTCCTACCAGGCTGCACTTTTCCCGAGGATTGTGCAGCTATAAAAAGCTTCCATTATGGCAAATGCCGGCTGATTGCTTGACATTTCTCAAGTGTCGAGGCTGAGATGTCTGAATTGCTGAATCTAAGTGTGCTGTGGGTTTTGCGCTCCGGCTGGGGGCATTGCTGTCTGTCACAGTTCAATTCCACTTCATCTGCTATGATGGCTGATCAGAGAGGAGAGAGTTGGACCGCATCTCGTCTCTCCAGGAGGCTGGCTGATAAACAAACTCTTGTCTGAGCGCGCTTTGTGTCTTTGTACACGCCACGCTCCCGAACTTCGCTCGCGTGCATCATGTTTATGTGTGTGTTAGCGTTTACTCGTAGCCTCTTGTGTGTATTCTAAACCACATCTCATAAGCGTGCCTTCTGCAGAGAACAGATGCTGCTCGATGCAGGAGATCACAGAGCCCCCCAGTTTGTTGGAAGCTTTCTAAAAGGCTCAGGAAGAGGTAGCTTCCGAGGGCGCTGATTGGCTGGCTGCGAAAGACTCGCCCCCCCCTTCCCGTTCCCTTCACTTCCTTGCTCTCTCACAGCCATGTCGCCCAAGCATCTGACAGATCTGGAACTAATCAAACAAACTCCCTGTATCCAATCCGTCTGAACACGCAGACCTCACACGGAGCGCCGTTGGCCCTCTTTGCCAGTGCACAGGGGATTATGGGTAGTCTGAGACAGAAAGACCCTCCTTGTGTGTTCAACCTGGCTCAGTTTTTTTTATAATTTCCTCCCACACTTCCTTTGACTTCAAATGTTGTAAAATGCTCTGATTTATCATGAGTTCCCAACACAGTGATTAAGTACAGCGTGCTACGTCGGTTTTAGCTCTCGATTTCTATTCATATCTCACCGATTGAAAATTACACCGTTTGAGCCCAACGACCCAATGAAGAGCCGGCTCTGATGAGTATTGTAGCATAAACTCTTCTGCATAATTTAATTGGCTCGCGGAAAACACAAACTCTTGGACGCCAAAATGATGTAGAGGTTTATAATTCTACAAGCGTCTCCAAGTTTCCTCAACATCAAATAAATGACATGTTCCATTGCAAATAGAACAAGGCCCGCCTCGCCCTAGATGGGCTTTGCTTCTGAATTAGAGGGACTGATGTAAGTGTTTTATTGGAACGTGCTGGTACTATAAATTCTCGTTCTCGTAAGCTTTGCTCATCTGCATATAAATATATAACTGCTGCAGGGACGCACACAGATACATGCTTATGCACACATGCTTGAAATATATGACTGTATTCCCGCATGGTTTGCGTGCTGCATATTGTAATAGTGATTATACAACTAAATAGAGATGCAGTACAGGAGGGGAAGTTATCCTGGGATCTCGACCCTGGTTTATCTCAATTTGTCCCAACGCATTCTCATCCCAAGGCATCATATACTGACGCTTTTGTCAATGCGTATACATCCAACGCACATAGCACCCTTTAGCGTCAATATAACATACTTTATGGGTACATACGGTTTTGGGTAGGTTTAGTTCTGGTGTAGGGTTAGGGTTAGACCACTAGAAGGCGCCTTCTGGCCCATATATATCTATGTCTCATATTGACGCTAAAGGGTGCCATGTGCGTTGAACAGAGATGTATAGTAACGAAGTAGAACTTAAGTACTAAAATGCTATATCTGTACTCTACTAGAGTATTGTTTTTTTTCTCATACTTCTACTTTTACTTCAGTAGATATTTTCGATGAATTTAATACTTTTACTTCGATATTTTTATTTTTTTTTCAATTTTAACAAAAATTTTACGAATCATTCGTTGCAAGTTGGCTTTCATACTGGCTAAATCACTCACCAGTTTTATAGGATAATGGTATTGATTGACACACAGATTGACAACTAATGCAGGGGTTGTCCTGCAATGACATTTTTTGGGCGGCTGCCAAAGCAAATTTGTATCCCGCCAAAGCGCCTTATTTGATTGCTAGTTCAAACTTTTGACTGCTTTCTTTAATAATTACATGACACAATACTTGTACTTTTACTTTTAGTTCTTAAGTATTGCAAGTAGTTTATTTTAAAATTCACTACTTAAGTACAAAAAATGTTGAATACTTTAGTACTTCTACTTAAGTGTGGTGCTTAAAGAGCACTTCAACTTCTACTCAAGTCACTTTTTTGATAGAGCACTTGTACTTTTACTCAAGTCCGGGTTTTTAGTATTTTATACATCTCTGGCGTTGAATGTATACGCATTGACAAAAGCATCAGTATATGATGCCTTGGGATGAGAATGGGCTGTTTGGCCTTAAATGACTTTGTTTTTTATGCTACGGTTACACTATATCATTATAAACTAGTTCACTTGTTTAGGTGCATTGGACTTTGTGTAAAAGGACATTTTCTGGATGTCCATTTAACCTCTAGACTTGATTTCATTTTCTACTTCATGAAAACTTTGTCACAGTTACTAACTATCACAATGCTTAGGATAACAACAACAGTTTTGCAATAAGAATTATATTTTTGTCTCTTTTTCTTTAAGATACCTCATTCTACATTCAGTCAGGCAGTCCACTGTCTTACCCACAGACAATACAGTGCTAATTAAAATCATATGTCACGGCACGACCATATGTCTTAATAAAGTCTGTATGTCTCGAGACCAGAGTGATAATTGTACGTCTGAAGTCTAACCTTTGCATAACATCTGAGAGATTCAGTGGGACATGTGAGATTCAATGGCACTGCGCTGTCCAACGGCACATGCAAATTTCCGCAGCACACTTTTAATTTATTCAGCATTAAGCCGCAAAGGTCAAGGACACAGCAGTTCTGGTCTCAAAGGCACAACCTGCTCCCCATTGCTAATCTAAAACCCAGAGCTACATTTTATGCTGACTAGTTTCACAGTGCCCTCAAAAAAATGGCTTTGGATCATAAATCAGAGATATCAGTGAGTTGCAATAATACTTTATTCTCTCTCTCTCTCTCTCTCTCTCTCTCTCTCTCTCTCTCTCTCTCCATCTGTTTAGGTGTCTTTCCTGTGTAACCAGTTCCTTCCGCTGCCACTGGTGCAAGTACAGAAACCTCTGCACCCATGATCCCTCCAGCTGCTCCTTCCAGGAGGGACGCGTCAACGCCTCAGAGGTACACTCACTAACACACACACACACTGTGTGTAGGAGGTTAGAGTCTCTCGATAGCAAATCTACCGGATCACAAAACTCTGGGGAAGAGCCTCCAATAATAGCTGCTGAAAAGTGTGTGTGAAGTCGACGGTCGCCTCGCTAGAGACTCTTGTTTGTGCGTGTGTGTGCGCACGAATTTGCAGGTGTTCAGCTGATCAATGTGCTACATTACACCCTGTCAGGTGGTAAACACACTTGCTCACCCTCTCACAGCGAGCAATTAGCGGTCGATATCCGAAATATTCTCTGTCAAAGCGCACACAAGCTTCCCACTTATTCACACACAGCCATATGCACAAAATAAACACACACTCACACAGGCTAAACCTCCTTACGGTCCATGATCAATCATGGTGTGTGTATGTGTGTGTGTTCACATTCATTTGCATTTTTGTGTTTGTGTGTGCAGGCTTGCATGTGTGTAAGTGTATGTTTGTGTACATATGTATTTGTGCGTCTTTGTTTGTGTTTTTAACCTTATACTTTAGGGAGAACATTACTGTCCAAGAAGTGACCCTGCTAACAGGCAATGTTCTCAGAACTAATGTTCTCACCAACTTCTTCTGGCAATGTTAATGCACTGTTCGTTCAAAGTTATCTGGTCTTTAAAATTGTTCTCAAAATGTTTGCGCAAAGAAATATTTATTTATTTATTTATTTTTTGCATAGAGTACAAGAAAAAAAAAGGTTCTTCAGCGGTTCTTCAGGGGTTCTTTGCGGTGGTCATGGTGCTATATAGCACCACTACCATTTAAAGAACCTGTTAAGCCCAGTTTGGTTCTTCAGAGGTTCTTCAGTGGTTCTCTGGGGTGGTTAAGGTGCACCATTTGATAAAGATAAGTGCTATATGGCACTTAAAGGATTAGTTCACTTTTGAAAAAACTTTTGCTGATAATTTACTCACCCCCATGTCATCCAAGATGTCCATGTCTTTCTTTCCTCAGTCGAAAAGAAATTTAGGTTTTTGATGAAAACATTCCAGGATTTTTCTCCATATAATGGACTTACATGGGAACCAGACAGTCCAAGGTCCAAACGACAGTTAATAACAGTTTCAGATGCAGCTTCAAAGGTCTTTAAACGACACCAGACGATGAATAAGGGTCTTATCATGCGAAACGATCGGTTATTTCAAAACTTATTCCAAAAATGTAACTTTTCTAAGGACAAATGCTAGCCTTGCTGTATTCTGTGAGACCAAAAGGTCACGGGTGACGTAGCCGGAAGTACAGAATCAAAATCGTCCGACATCGTTGTTTTACCTTTTAATTCCTTTTTTGTAAACGGCGTTTGAGTTAGTTTGCACGTTCAACCTATGCGTTCAACTTGTAAACACTCTGACTCTGTACTTCTGGCTACGTCGCCCGTGACCTTTTGAACGTAATTACGTATTACGTGACGTTACAAACGCGCCTCACAGAATGGAGCAATGCTAGCATTTGTCCTTAGAAAAGTTACATTTTTGGAATAAGCTTAGAAATAACCGATCGTTTCGCATGATAAGACCCTTATTCATCGTCTGCTGTCGTTTAAAGACATTTGAAGCTGCATCTGAAACTGTTATTAACTGTCGTTTGGACCTCCGACCATCTGGTTCCCATGTAAGTCCATTATATGGAGAAAAATCCTGGAATGTTTTCATCAAAATCCTTAATTTCTTTTCGACCGAGGAAAGAAAGACATGGACATCTTGGATGACATGGGGGTGAGTAAATTATCAACAAAAGTTTTTTCAAAAATGAACTAATCCTTTAAAGTGGTTCCCCTATGATTACAAGCCAATGAACCACTTTTAGTGCTATATAGCACCATTTTTGTTTAGAGTGTATAGGCCTTTTGGGGTTTCACAATAATTACGTTTAGCTGTATTACAAAACAGTAGAAGTCCCCATTTCCGAGTGTGTGTATTGGAAAGACTCTAGGGACTCTATCTCTCACTGGCTGACATACTAGTGGATGGCCTCTTCACACACACATTTTAGAGAGTAACATGTCAAAGAGCTTTTAAAGAACACCTGAGGTTCTGCTGTGTGTGTTTGTGTGTTTGGCATGGGGAGCATGTTCTATGTGCACTGAATGTTTTTTTTACTTCATCTATTCTCTACTGAGTACACTTAGGTTAGGATTTTATGAGTTTGTCTTGACTGCCCGTTCACCTCTCGTCCCCTTCGCTCCTTTAGGACTGTCCTCAACTGGTCCGCTCCGAGGAGATCCTGATCCCGGCAGGGGAGGTGAAGCCCATCACCCTGAAAGCCCGGAACCTTCCCCAACCCCAGTCGGGTCAGCGCGGCTACGAGTGTGTGTTACACATACAAGGAGTCAGTCACAGAGTCACAGCGCTCAGATTCAACAGCTCCAGCGTACAGTGCCAGAACAGCTCGGTATGTGTACTCATGGGAAAGACCAATCACAATGAGACGTAACTAATATCATCCAAGCTATAAATAAAGCTATAGATTGAGATCCAGAAAAGCACAGTTTATAGCTATTACCTGCTTTGTGATGTTATACAAATAAGATTCATATGTGAATTGGACGTGGCCAAGGTATATTTTACCCTTTAACCTCCTCCTTTCTCACACTTTTTGTCATTCTCTTTCAACTGAACACGCACACACTTTATAAGTAGAGATGAAGGCAATTGGAGCTCAGTGTCCAAGCTGTAGAAAATAGGAGTGTTGAAAGTCTTCCTTATTCCTCAGACTGATGATGCAAGTCTGGAGTAACTCAATAAGAGCACTAATACAGTCAAAGCATCTTTCTTGTGTTATTTGCTTCACTCTCTTGCACGCTCTGCCAATTTTTTGTTCACTTTTTGGCTGCATGCCATGTTGTAATCAATAATTGACACAGCAAAGACAAAATCCGATCATAAACGATACATTATCTCAGCGTTTGCGCTTTCAGGAAAATGTCGTGACTTGTTTCCATCTCTCCATCTCTGCAGTATCTGTATGAGGGGATGAGAATTAGCGAACTGCCGGTGGATTTCTCAGTGGTGTGGAATGGAAATTTCATCATTGACAATCCTGAGAACATCAAAGGTAATGCATGCATAACCCATGATAAGAATGCGTTTTTAAGCCAGAACTCTGTGTAAGTATGCTGTAACCTGTCTGATAGAGTTTGAAGTTATTGATCATACTGATTCGAATTCATTTCATGTTTATAGAAAAATAAGAGTCTGAAGCTGCTTTTCTCATGCTCAGCAATACTTGGTTATGTTGAGCTTGAAATGTTTATGATTGATACCTCTCCTAAACTGTTAGATAGGTCAACCTAACCCTCCAGAAAACTTAGGATAGAGCAGCGTTCATTCAAAAACGAATTTGTACTTGTGTCCCACAGTGAATCTGTATAAGTGTGGCGCTCAGAGGGACAGTTGTGGCGTGTGTTTGAAGGCTGAGAGGAAGTTCCAGTGTGGCTGGTGCAGTATGGAGGGCCGCTGCACCCTTCGCCAGCACTGTCCCATGTCCAACCCCTACACCAGCCGCTGGCTACACCTCGCCAGCACAAACGTGAAGTGCACCAACCCTCGAATCACTGAGGTGAGTCAAATATACGCTCACTTGAGTTTTTCTGTCGTACATGATCTGATTTGAGCACCATATGGCAAAAAATATACGTATTACGTTAGTGTTTCAGACATACAAGAACCGCATAATTCTGTTTTGCATATAATGCATATAATGTACACAGATTCAAGCGTAATACTGTGAGATACGAGGTATAACAATCTATTTGTAAATACAGAAAAGTTTGAGGATGCATTGAATTGATTAAAAATGCTGGTAAAGACATTTATAATGTTACAAAAGATTTCTGTTACAAAAAAAGGCAGTTCACCCAAAAATGAAAATTCTGTCAGTATTTACTCACCCTCCTTTGCTCATCGGAACACGAATTAAGATATTTTTGATGAAATCTGAGAGCTGGATCACTCCTCCATATTAGTCCATAGGCTTCTTGAGGGATTGAAACTTGCCGGCCTCGAAAAGTTATTAAAGACATCGTTAAAATAGTCCGAGTGACTAAAGTGGCTCAAGCGATGAGAATACTTTTTGTGCACAAAAACAAACATAAATAACGACTTTATTTCATCTATTATGTTTGGGCTGACAGTAATTACTGACAGAATTTTCATTTTTGGGTGAACTATCCCTTTAAGCTTTCTGTTCATCAAAGAATCACTGTTTTCACCAAACTATTTAGCAGCACAACTGTTTTCAATATTGATAATACTGTGAAATCTTTCTTGACGAGCTAATCAGCATATTATTGGAAATAATGATATAATCATATATAATTATAATGATGTCTAAAGGATCATGTGACTCTGAAGACTGGAGTAATGATGCTGAAAATCAGCTTTGGATCACAGGAATCAATTACATTTTAAAGTGCATTAAAATAGGTGATGTTAAATGTTACAATGTTACTGTTTTCTACTCTATTTTTGATCAAATAAATGCAGCCTTGGTGAGCACAGCTTTCAAAAACATAAAAAAAAAGTCTTGCAGACCCCAAACTTTTGAGGCAATATATTTTCAGCTGAAAGTATTCATATTAAACATGTTTTCAGCATGATTCATAACTCGGGACAAATCAACACACACACACAGAGAGAGAGAGAGAGAGTTGTGTGGAAGATTCTCGGTCAGCTCATATTTCTACTCTGTAGTCTGACTGAGCTCTTTATTGATGGTGCTATTCATAGACTCTCAGAGAAAGGTGAGCTGTGTGTATCGTGAGTAATCTCTCTCTCTCTCTGTCACTCTCATCGTCAGTCATACTCACTCTAGCTGCCAATATCTCACGTTTTCTAGTAATTAACACAATGTAAGAATGTTGATGGCATACTGTGAGATGTGTGTGTGTGTGTGTGTGTGTGTCTGCTCAGAGACTGAGGGAAGACATGGTGTTTAATTAGTTTTGGTAACGCACCAGTGCCCTGTGTTTAAAGTACCTGATTCGTGGAACTCATTGATTCATGTGGCTGTTTGCAGTCTGCATATCACAAGCTGTTGCCCCGTGTGCACACAAACCAATTAAAAAGTAAGGGTTATGACTTCCCGTTGTCTGTTTTCATTTGGGATGAATGGGCAAATTAGGGTTAAGAGCTATGTGATGGATTGCCTCTGTTTTTGTTGATGGAAAGTGTTAATAGAAGCATACACATCTTTGTTCATGGAGGGGTTTATATGTATTTTATTCTGGCATGCCAGTGTGTATTTGGTTTGTTGCACAATTTGTAATTTATTTAGTGATAGCTTGGTAATTTATGTATTTTTACTAAATAGCAATGCATTTTTATTTATTTATTTATTTATTTTATTGGTCTTTCATTTTTTAGAAAAAATGATAAAAAGTATGTATTACAAATATTATATTTAGTTTACTTGAACCAAAGCTAAAGATAAGAAACGAAAGTTCAGCTAAATGTTTAATCGCTGTTCCTTCATAATTTACTAGTATAATTAAAATGCCCTAGTATGGCTGTCTACATCAATATTGATTATTTGCAATGTAACTATCATAACAAAGTATGTGAAGACATTAAAATGGTACAATGTGCGTGTTCTTACAGGCCAGGCTTTTAATACAGCACTCACTTTTATACAATATGTACCATAGTTTCCCTTATTAAATGTTGAAAACCCCAAATGGAATAAAAGAGCACTGCATTTTGTGTTTTAAACATATGCACCTGCCAAGACCACATTACAATGCAGTGGAGCAGTTCCTTCAAAGCAAATTAGTATGAATATTTTTAATTCATCCATTTTTAATCGGTTCTCTCCAAGTTGTTCATTTCCATTTTCTTCTCTCTCAGTCTCACTAACACATAAATGTAAAAATGTCCTCTAGATCAGTCGTTTCCGTGGTTGTCTTTTGTTCTTAATTTAGTTGTTATTTTTTCCTGTTTTTTGTCTGAATGTAGACATTTGTAAGCTGATTTGTGCAAATACATAGACATTAGCGAGATCTGCCTACATGAAAATGACAGTCATAAATGATTAACACTTCTATTAAGCAGCACTCTATCCCTCCTCTAAAGACTTATTAATATTAATGAGGCTTAAGTCCTCAGTGAAAGCTGAGGGTTCAGCATCAAATGAATGTGGAAGAAAGTCAGGCACTTGAAGCTGGTCTTGACGTCGCTCTTTGCTTCAGATGGTCTCTGAGCCTCTGCTTAGTAGCTCAGTCACGGAAAGACTGGTGTCAGTTCGTGCTTCACAGAACTGATCTTGGATCAGCCATGAAAAACTTTTTGGACTATGGACTTGAAATGCAGTTTTATTTCAGTATTGCTGTTTTGTTTTCAAATGATTGATTATTATAAGTATATATCATACTGCTCGGTCCCAAAAAGAGTCGCTGTTTGGATTTATTTTGTTTCTAGTAGGGCTGTCAAACGATTAATCGCGATTAATCGCATCCAAAATAAAAGTTTGTGTTTACAAAATATATGTGGGTGCACTGTGTATAATTATTTTGTATATATATATATATATATATATATATATATATAAAATACACACACATGCATGTATATTTAAGAAAAAAAATATTTATATTTAAAATATTTATATATAATATAAATTATACATAAATCTATATACAGGAAAATATTTCTTAAATGTATACAAGCATGTGTGTGTATTTATATATATAAAATAATTATACAAAGTGCACCCACATATATTACGTAAACACAAACGACAACCCTAGTTTCTAGCATGTTTTATGTTTGAGAACAGTTAAATTAGATTACATTCAAATTATTTAAATTTAATTTTTTTATAAATATATATATCGTTTATTTAAAATGTATACAATTAGTTGTTTGTACGGACAAGCTTGTATTCAAGATCTCCTGGTCAGTCTGAAACATGAATTCGTTTCAAAACATGGTCCAAAGCTTCAGGAAAGAATGGCCTAAATACACATACAAACTTGGTACACACACCCCGACACTGACAGCGAGAGAGACCGTTCATGGTGAAAATCGTCATGAATAAATTATATTGAGCCTGATAGAACCTTCTCTCCCATCAGAGCTACAACGCTTGTCTAGTACGACACATCCTTTTCCACAAAGTCACATGTCTATTTACAGAAGAGCATTCAGCTCGAATCACTCAACCACAAACTCCAATTTTAAACTGGATGCACCACTTTCAAGTCCCTTGTTTCTTTCTTTCCTTGCTTAAACACTCGCTTGCTTGGCCGAAGTTCAAAACCAAGGCCCTTTTTTCTTTTTTTTCCCCCCTTTCAGCCTTTATCGCAGCCAACCACGAGACATTTAAGAGCAAATAAAGTGTTTAGTGTGCAGTTTATGCAGCAAGAAACAAGTCATAAGCTGAGTTTTATCAAGCCCTATAAATTGCATCTCAGTGTGAATTGGGGACGTGCTTGAATCAGCTGAAAAGACTCCAATCCCGGTAACAAATCACACCTTTCGTCCTCCTGCTGCACACTTTCATTACAGCTTCCTAATTATACGCAGCAATTTAGTGCGTGAAAACCCTCCGAGGACAGGAAATTCATCCCCGGTTAGACTTGAACGTGCTGGTGTTAAGCATTAGCCTTTCTTCATTGCTTAGCGAAAATACCCATTCTAAACCATCTGCAGCACTCAACATTTACCTGCGAGGAGATCACGGCATGTTGGGTGAGGGTCATCCAGGCAGGGCTTCTGCTTTAAAAAGCATGCATTAAGAATGAAGAGACTCCCTGTTTGTCCTCGAGACACTCTCAAGACATGACACTGGCCCAAGGCTGGGAGTGTATCTGTGTGCATGTGTCCGTATAACTCAAAGCCAAATAACTCGTGAGAACTCTGTATGAATTCCACCCAAAGAACGAGAATGCGGACCTTTTGAGAAGATCTTCAGTCAGTCTTGTAATGGGGGTGAAATTGCAGTTGGATGCAAATTGTAGCTCTGGAACCAGGCGAAGGAGCCCGTCTGCTGGGTCAAACAAGGCAATGCTTTCACCTCAGAGTGGGCGGACGAGACTTTGAAGTGTCAATGTGAGAGATATTTATGCTCTATGAATAAAAACCCATTTGATGTCTGTAATGGCAGTTCAGAACAGCACCACGGTCGGAGTGAAGCTGGAATCTGACACCCAGACTATTATCACAAGAGATTTAATCTACAGATGAAAGTGTATTCTGTAAGGATGCATCTTTATAATCCCCAAAGAATACGTGAATGTTATACTGCATTCTAGTTAAAGAAAAATAGTCATATAAATTAAAGTGTGTATATGTGTTATATATATTATATGTGTATATACTGTATATATATATACACTAACCTAAAGGATTATTAGGAACACCTAATACTGTGTTTGACCCCCTTTGGCCTTCAGAACTGTAGGATTTGTAGGATGCACATCCAGGGCACGAAACTCCCGTTCCACCACATCCCAAAGATGCTCTATTGGGTTGAGATCTGGTGACTGTGGGGGTCATTTTAGTACAGTGAACTCATTGTCATGTTCAAGAAACCAATTTGAAATGATTCGAGCTTTGGGACATGGTGCATTATCCTGCTGGGAGTAGCCATCAGAGGATGGGTACATGGTGGCCATAAAGGGATGGACATGGTCAGAAACAATGCTCAGGTAGGCCGTGGTGGTATTTAAACGATGACCAATTGGCACTTAGAGGCCTAAAGTGTGCCAAGAACACATCCCTCACACCATTACACCACCACCACCACCACCAGCCTGCACAGTGGTAACAAGGCATGATAGATCCATGTTCTCATTCTCTTTACGCCAAATTCTGTCTCTAGCATCTGAATGTCTCAACAGAAATCGAGACTCATCAGACCAGGCAAAGTTTTTCCAACTGTGGCCAGTGAAAATTGTCGCCTCAGTTTGCTGTTCTTCTGCAGACCTCGGTTATAAGAGGTTATTTGAATAACTGCTACCTTTCTATCAGCTCAAACCAGTCTGGCTGTTCCCCTCATCACCCAGGCATTTTCACCCATAGAAATGCTGCTCTCTGGATATTCTCTCTCTCTCTCTCTCTCTCTGACCATTCTCTGTAAACCCTAGAGAAGGTTGTGTGTAAAAATCCCAGTAGATCAGCAGTTTCTGAAGTACTGAGTATGGCACAAACAACCATACCATGTTCAAAGTCACTAAAATCCCATTTCTTCCCCATTCTGATGCTCGGCTTGAACTTCAGCAGGCCATGCCTAAATGCATTGAGTTGCTGCCATGTGATTGGCTGATTTATATATTTGGGTTAACAATCAGTTGAACAGGTATACCTGTTAAAGTAGCCTAATAAAATTATATTACTATGATTTAATAGATACTGTGATGTAATGAATATAAATACAAAATGGCTGCCTTATTATACACGTTTTATTTTAATATATTTTATTTTTGCATTTTGAAAACTCAAGCTTCTGTTTTGCAGTATAGCCTACAATAGAAGTGGTATCAACCTTCATTTTTAGTTTTCATCATATTTGACTAGAAAACTAGAATGGAGTACAAACTTTGCTGCATTGTACATTTCACGCATAAAGAAAATAGTCATATTTTACAGTGCATAAATACTGCACAAATGACTTTTTTGGAAGTATGTGTTATGCTATTTAATGCATTATTTCAAAAGTTTAGATGGTTTTCTGTTGTTAGTTTGTCTTAGAAAGTCTGTCTGATGCTGACTCGAGCCGATATGAATACATTTAGCATTCCATTCTTTCTTTTATTCCGCCCTTGTTTCCGTCTGTTCCAGTCCTGTGTTCCTTCGAAGCAATAAAAGATTCATATACTTCCACCCTAAGGTTCACTAGTGACACACTTATTTACATCCTTACCAATTAATGTCCACTAAACTCACAGCCAAACTGCTCCCAGAGCCACTGCAAGATCTAATCCGCTTCCCGCACTGGTCTCAGATCAGTAAACAGGCACACTTAGAAGATGCTCTTACTTTGATCATGTTAGTTTTACTTCCACATGACTGCACACAAATGGTTTATTGATTGTATATGTAGTGGGTATACTGTGCGTGTGGCTTTTTGGTCTGTCTGTCGCCCTCTCTCTCTCTCTCTCACTCTCTCTGTGATATTTGGATCTGGAGAGGGTCCAGGACTGAGCTTCTCTTGGGCTTTAACAGCACAGAAGGCTTTTTGGCACCCAGAGCCAAGGTCAAGCTGAGTGGCCATATTGTATTTTATGAGAGGGTGGGCTGCTCCGAGGGTTAAAATGGCCTTGTGTTAGATTTATTGCCTGTGGCAACAGTATGCAGATCTGCTGCAGGCTTGACTAGAAATTTTAAATTTACAATGCAATAGGTTAGGAATTTGCCACAATGAGTTTTGCTGATATCGAATTCGGTGCTATTAAAGTAAAACACACTGAAAGGAACAAATTATCATTAAAAGGAATCATTTTAAAAGGTTCATTTGGAGACCTTTAACTAGTTTAGGCTTGTTCCGTATTAACTTTCTTATGTCTCTGTGTTACATAGGCTATAGAATGTGACAGAATGCTTATGTCGTCAGAATTTTCAAATGTTACATTTTTAACACTTTTAACCCCCTAAAAAAAGTTATTTTGTGTGTATAATAAGCTAATTAGAATGTTTCCTGAAGGATCATGTGATACTGAAGACTGGTGTAATTCAGCTTTGCCATCACAGATATAAATCACGCTTTAAAGTATTAGTTCAGCTTAAAAAAACGTTTGCTGATAACGTTTGTCCACGTCTTTCTTTTTTCAGTCGAAAAGAAATTAAGGTTTTTGATGAAAACATTCCAGGATTTTTCTCCATGTAATGGACTTTACATTAGGAACCAAACGGTTTATTGTCCAAATGAGAGTTTTAGTGCAGCTTCAAAAGGCTTTAAACAATACCAGATGATGAATAAGGGTCTTATCTAATGAAATGTTTGGTCATTTCAAAAATAAATAAAAATGTGTACGTTTTATAAGCACAAATGCTCGTCTTGCTCTGTTCTGTGATTCGCGTTCATGACTCTGCTTTTTGAACTCGTTCATCAAAATGAACGAATCTTTTTTCAAAACATTTCGTTCGTTGAATGAACCAAATGACTCGAAAAAAATTTGTCCATTATATGTAGAAAATCCTGGAATGTTTTCATCAAAAACCCTAATTTCTTTTCGACTGAAGAAAGAAAGACGTGGACATCTTGGATGACATGGGGGTGTGTAAATTATCAGCAAGTTTTTTTTTAAAAGTGAACTACTCCTTTAAAATATAATAAATAGAAAACAACTATTTTAAATTGTAATATTTCACCATACTTTTTACTGTACTTTTGGTCCAATAAATGCAGGCTTGATGAGCATTCTCAAAAACATTTTTGAATGGTAGTGAATAATATATTGTAAATTGATTGGAAAATGTTCAAAAAAGAAAAAAAAAAAGAAAGAAATAGATTTACTGATTTATTCATTGAGTGAATCAATTACTACCTCTCTTGTTTCAGGTAACCCCAGTGGCAGGACCACCAGAAGGGGGCACCAGAGTGACCATCCGTGGTGTGAACCTGGGCCTGTCCTTCCCAGACATGGTCAACAACGTGCAGGTAGCAGGAGTCCAATGCACCCCGCAGGAGGACGGCTACATCATCGCTGAACAGTAAGTGGCTATGAAGCAGTAAAACTCCAATGAATTCGTGCTGTGAAAGATTAGAATGGAAAAAAAACTGGTTTAGCTTATCTTTAATCTTTCTCAAAATAGCAGGAGTTGGAAAAGATAATGTCCTACATTACACATACTGAGAAACTGTTTCATAAGGGGAAAAAACTCAGCGGGATGAGTCCATTAAACACACACACAGGATCTACAGAACATGGCTTTGATGTCACAAGCACTAAGCGACCAATCAGGGCTAAGCATGAAAGGCATGATTGGTCACGACTGCCTCTTTTATGCTCCGTTGAGTTTGTCTTTTCTGACAGAAACATTTTAACAACAACAACAGGAAAACATTTCTATCTTCTTGTGAAGCAGAAACAAGCCATAATTAGTCCAAACAGAGCTGGCTTTGTTTGGACTAATTATAGGAAAACCACAACACTTCACATTCACACTTCAGCCATTTGTAGATTTGATCCCTGATTTGCCAATGCAACACAGGTGTGTTAATCTCTTCCCCAGCACAACATGAGGAAATTGTGTACGCCCCTCTACTTTTTTGGGATGAGCGGCTTACATGCAATTCGACATTGCGTTAAACTCACCCTGACCTTAGTGTAGACAGGAATTCTGAACGTTTGGCTTTCAAACGTGTATGCCGTCGTCAGGTTGTAAGGGGATGTAAATAGCGCACAGTGTCTGCGCTCAGGTGGAGTGTGTGTCCACAGCGCCTCTTTCTGCCACTGAGGCAGGGACAGGCAGAACGAGAGAGGAACGTGTGGTAATTGAAATGCACGGCGTGCTGCCGGCTGTAGGAGGGAGATTTGTCAGCCCTTCTCTCTTCTGACAGCAGTTTAATCCGAGCGGGACGAAGCCGAGCCGAGTGGGAGTGGATTCATTTGTATGGCGCGGCGAAGGGGTGTCATGAGGAAATGGAGAATGCGTCTCTTTACCCCCTCAAACCCGCAGACGGAAACAAGAAGCCGCGTGTCTGTTTCAACCGTTTTCTCTGGTCATTTTTTACTAAAGTTGTAAACATTAGGATCGTTTGCCATTTGATATAGTGCATTGAAAGGAAAAGGAAATATAGGGAGTTGCATAAACTGCTAAGACTACTCTTACAAGTTATAGTCAGGACTGTTTAACTTGTCTAATTTGATACCGAACAGTAAGATTGATAACCCCTAACTGCTAGTTGGTCAAATTAGTTCTTAAGACACTGTCTTAACGTAATGGCTATGTTTATGCAACTGGCCCCAGGATATCATCTGAGCCTTAAAGGAGAACTCCGGCGCAAAATGAACCTTTGGTCTAATAACATATTGGTACCTAGTCAACCGTTCTCTGAGATTTGCTTTCATGAGAATCGATTGTGAAGAGTTTTATCTCTAAAAACTGTTTAGCCTATAACGCTAGTAATGGGGGCATTTAATAAGTAAAAAGAAATCGCTAGTTAATACCACTAACATTGAGAAGCATTGAGAACTTTGTAAGTTTACAGACCGTTTAATAAGAAGATAGTTTATAAAGTCAGTCATAAAAACAATTCGTGTATACAGGCGGCGCCATCTTTGGAAAACAGTCTCGACTAGTCGAACCACGAACGACGTGCTAAGTGAGCTGAACTGTATGAACGACGTTCGTGGTTCGAATAGTCGAGACTGTTTTCCAAAGATGGCGCCGCCTGTATACACGAAGTGAAACGTCTTTATAAAATATCTTCTTATTAAACGGTCTGTACACTTACAAAGTTCTCAATGCTTTGTTTTGCATGTAGGGACCCTCATTATGTTACTGTGTTAGTGTGGGGCTATTTTGAGCCTAGCGTTATACGCTAAACAGTTTTTAGAGATAAAACTCTTTACATTCGATTATCATGTAAACAAATCTCAGAGAACATTTGACTAGGTACCGATGTTTTATTAGACCAAAGGTTCATTTTGCGCCGGAGTTTTCCTTTAAAAGACTATAATGGCTTTATCTCATGCGTACTTGTATTGGCTACTTTTGAATAGCTATCAAAGGTGCTTTTTCCTACACAATATGGTTTAGTTTCAGCATCTATCAGCTCATTTCCGAAGCTCAACCGCTAAACTTTCTCCACGCAGCAGCAATGATTGAGCACCCAAACTTGTTTCCAAACTTTAATTGCCTAAGAAGTGCAAGTCCTCCGCTCATTGTGATTGAGAGGGCATAATGTGGGCTGTGAACAGCTGTGAACGCTGTCTGCCGAGCCTGTCAGACTCACCGCAGGACGCCACATCACACCCACAGTCACGCAGTCTGCGCTGCATGCATTCCCACAGTCATCCCTGATGATACGAACACACTCGATATCAACCAAACATCGATTGCAGCACACCCTGCACTTTCAAATCAGATTTGAATTCTCATGTCGGTTTCATATTTACTTCATTTGAGGGCCGGTCAATGGGCTGTGTGTTTTTATTTTGTCATTTGATCCTCCCACCCATCCGTAAAGCTGATACCTGATCAGCACGTATGATGTAGTGACATCGACCTGCTCCCTGATCAGAGTGCGTGATAACGCCGTATTGATTTGTGCTGTGCGTCATTGGCATGCGCTTTGGATGCCGTAGGTGTTTCTTCAACTTCAGGCTCTTCTATATGTCAGGGGTTGATATTTTTTTTATTAAAACATGTTGTTTTCATTTTTATTTGCTACTTTTGAAAAAGGCTTTTTATGTATAGGCTTTTTATGAATTAGTTGAATCATTGCCCCTATATTTTAAATATATATATATATATATATATATTCTTACATTATATACCCCTATATATTTTTTTTAAAAACTGTGATAATTTAAACAAAGAGTAAAATAATAGCTCATACCAAAATGATAGGTCGACCAAAAGTGAAAATGGTGTCATCATTTACTCACTCTCAAGTTGTTCCAAACCTGTCTGAGTTTCTAACATCTGTTGAACACAAAAGCAAGTATTTTAAAGAATGTTGGTTATCAAACAGTTGACACTAGCCATTGACTTTAGGAAAAAATATAAAGGAGGTCAATGTCTGGTTACAAACATTATTCAAAATATCTTCTTTTGTGTTCAACAGAAAGAAACTCATACAGGTTTGGAACTACATGAGAGTAAGTAAATAAGTAATGTAAGTAAGTAATGGGAAAAAAAACATGTTTTGGTGAACTTTCCCTTTAATATTGAAATATTTATTTTAATATTTGGGTTTTTTAAGGCTCCTTTAGTTGTCTTTTCCAAAATACCAAAGGATTTTTCTCCAATTGTTGGTGTACTTGGATTCCAAGATGACAACAGTGTCAATGAAGAGTTTGAGATGAAATACTTTCATCCTAAGAAAGTTTAAAATGTTCTCTCTGGTACCATCATTTCTATAACAGAGTGCCATTAAACACAATACATCATTTAAGATGTGGTAAAACTGTGACACTTTCAGAAAGAAATAAAAGTTAAAAAAAAATCTGATTTCTCCTGTATTCAACTATGTTAGTGGATAAATTAAATAATTCACTGTGTTTAAAGAGTTTATTTCCCAAAAGTGCCTATAGTTGCAGAAACACCCAAATGCAGCGCAGAACCCACAGGAACGTATGGTTTTAATGCTACAAAAGCGTGATGTGTTCTTCGCATTGGCAGTCCTGTAGGGCGGTCTTGTCAATTCGGCTAATGGAATGTGTGCGCTAAAGCAATCAAAGCAAAAATTACATTGAGATCAAGAGGAAATCAATGGAGAGAGAGAGAGAGTCGCATACTGATCACTCAGCAGGACTGGAGATGACTTCCAATGCTTTGGTTCCTTAGTCTGGATGAAGTCCAAAGCTTTGTAATCATAGGGACTGGTTGGATCTGGATTTGTTTGTACAGAAGCTATGAGTGGGTGTTATGTGATGTATATCTATCATTTTAGGTGACTTTCATTCAAGTCCAGATTAAAATGTAATGTAACGTTGTATATTTCTTCTTTCTCAGGATTGTATGCGAAATGGATGCAGCTCCTGCGGACAGTAAGCCCGGCCCAGTCCATTTGTGCGTAGGGGAGTGTAAACCAGAGCTCCAGACCCGCTCTTCTCAGCAATATTCCTTTGTGGTAAGACCTTGAGCTCTGCTACATCTAAATAATGCAGTGAGGTAGTGGTGAAACCGGCCATTGTTTTGGTTTTATTAAACTGAGCTTTAGCTGGTCCATTGAAGAGAACTAACGGGTCACATGATGTTATGCCTCTGGACAGGTGAACCTCGCTGAGGTTGCTTTGTTCTCAAAAGCGATCCAACGAAAATGTCAAATCAGAGGAAGTGACTCAGAGCTCAACATACTGTTCTTCAGCTGTTCGCTTTTGTAACAAAGACTTTCCTCTGCACATATTCATGAGGCCTTACAAAAATCCATATCTCTCATTAGTCCTCCTTTTGAAGTAAATATGCTGGTTTTTAGGTCTTACAACATTTATTTTGCTCTTATACTTAATATTCTTCCTCACAAAGAATTGCAATATTGCAATAAATCTCATAGTTGAAAAAAGTGGAAATGTTCCCAAATACTCAGTAAATGTGTTATACAATATTGCACTAAACACATAATTAGCCTACTATGTTTTCTAAGTTCCTAAATTGTATGCACCCTCTCCCAAACCACCAGTTTAAAAACTCCTTTGAAAAATACCATGGTACTATAATAGAACATGTCCTAAAAGTCTATTAGTTCGCTACGTCTTTGGCACAAAAGCAATATATTTTCATGTTATATTTATATATTTATATCCAGGCAGTTATCTAGGAAATCACTCCATTAATGTGTTGGAACTGTCTCTCCATGCGAATTTAGAGTCATTAAAAGCCATAAGGTCAATAAATTAACCTTTTTATGGCTTGCATGGCATTTTTATCGGCTTATTGTGCTATTTGGTCCTTTTTAAAGTAGTATTTTTGTGCGTTTTCAGTAGATTCTGAAATGATGTTGTGGATTAGTGGATAATAACATCATTTACGCATGTGTTTGCCAAGACATTAAAAGAAAAGCGTGTTTATTGAACTAATGCACTCGTCAAGCACAAAAGACTGTAAAAACTAGCTAATTTACAGATTGCTGCTGTGTGTGTGTCATTATTATTGGTAAAACAGCAGCCCTGCTTCCTCCGTTAAGAAGCGCAGCTCTCGTCGGCATAATAGAGCGTGTTTTGGGTTATTAAAATATTGAGTGATTATGAACACGAATCACCACGGGGAGCGCACATTGAACATGGAGACAATAAAAGCCATTAAGCGAATCAAAGGAAGGATGGTTGCCATGTTGTCTCCTTGTAGTGGAGCACCTGTGAGAACTCCTGCGCACCTGTCTCAAACACCCAACCGCCAGCCTGGGGTTAATAGATAATCAGCGGCGGCATTCACACGCACACCAAGGCAAACAATTATCCATACCACCACAATTAACGGCCTCTGCTAATTAGGGGAGCTGTTTATATTACAATATGCTCTTCAGCCACTTCCTCTATGTGTTTATGCCTGTTTGTGTGCTTGTGATTTTCTTCCACGCCTTTCATATCGCAGTCAAATATAAAAGCAGCGTGTTATCTCAACCGCTCCGACAAATGTTGTCGGACAACATGGAGTCCCTAAGCGGCCCACCGCTTGTAGAACAATGAGAGGCGAGACCGAAATTGGTGTTAATTCATTGCTTAGTCTCGGCACGTGTGAAGTCGGCCACCAGCCATTTCATGTGCTTTCTTAAGACACAGAGCTGTCTGTTTCTGTGTTTCTCCATCTGCTATTCTCAGTCCCTGTGCACAATAAAAGAAGAGAACTGGGAACTAGAGTTTATGTACAACATTTTAAAAGCCTTTTATTTCTCCTCAGACATGCTTTTCATGAGCTCGCATCACTCAGACAAGACTGGAAATGGCATTTCTTTGTAGAGTTTGCTCTTTATTTGTGAGCTCAGCAGCGAATGAGGCGAATGAGACTCATGAAGGACAGTTGTTATTTACAAACGGAGCTGTCTTTTGTGGAACTGTCACCTACATCTAGGCAGTTTCAGATTCAAAACATGCTTGTGTTCAGCTGATGCAGAAAACTAATTTCTTTGCCACTAACGGCACTAAATAGATTTATGTATGCGTGCATGTGAGGGAAAACTAGCTTTGACAAGTATATGAAATTTGTCACTCGCAAGTTGCCCAGTAACATTTTTATGAATTCTAGCAATGCATGTACGTGAACAAATGTGATCAAAAGTGAAGGACGCTCGGGACAGTTGACAGGTCAGCACTTCATCTTCACTAAAGTTTAAGCCTTGCTTAAAGTTACTCACAAAGTTAGTGTGAAATGTTTTGCGTGCGTCAGACACCGGCACCGCACAAATACTATACTGAGCTATACTTCACGTCATTTTGCACTTGAGCGGACAAATTCACCCAAAATTGTCAAAAAATCCTAGTAAACATAGTTGGTCAAATCTTAAGTGAACGTAAAAAGTTGGGAAAGTAAACTCATGTGTACAGTATCAGTAAGCTAAATTAGCTAAATCTGCATAGCTGTCAACATTGAACATTGAAAATAAGGGAGTTTTTTCCCGGAATCCTTCCCCAAAATAAGGGATTTTGTTTTACACAATTCTTACCCACAAACTTTAAAAATAAAGCACTAATCCTTAAAAGTCTAAAGAGTTAATAACTAGCCTAGAAACTAGTGTAATTTAAAGAAAAAAAATCTACATTTGGATTAGCGGTGTGTTGCTCTTGCCTTTACGGCAACAATTTCAACTGTTATCACATCTTCCAAAACCCACAAAATAGGGAAGTGGGCTGTCTGTTTATTTCAATTACATTTACACATTTTATGTAGTTTTAAAGAGCCTATATTTAGCCTGGTGGTGGACCGTCACTCAGAAGACACACTCTGTTGTTATTGTAGCCTATCCCATCTTTATATCCTCCTGAGGCCCAGAACGTTTTTTTCCAAAAGTTTTTTCTTCTTCTTTGTGTAATCATTGTTAAGAGCATAAGAAACAAATGAAAAAAAAAAAAAGAAAAGATATTTTATTCATATGTTATATGACATTAAATTATATATAGGCAAAACTAATGGCAATATAAATCGATTATTATAATTATTATTTGTTTAAATTACATTGATATCTGAATTTATGTAAAAACCTTGACTTTCAAACATCAAAATGTAAAATGTAGGCTATTCGAGTACAAAATAAACATCGTTTCCTATTTTTTATTTATTTTTTTTGCCTGGAAACGCTTTCAACACGCTTGCGTGTCGCGTGAAAAAATAGGCGTCAGTTCTATTATGGAGTGTGCAAGCTCTAATCTGTTAACATGGGAGCCGAAATAAAAACGGACACGCCACACAGCCAGTGTGTCTCCAGCCAGCGCGCGCGGCGCCGCACCTGAGAATAAACGACTTCAAGCCGAATCAGTCCGAGCTCGTACGTCTCACACAATCAGAGTAAAAATACGGGATATTTTACGGGAAAATAATAAAACGGGAAGACAGCGGGAAAAGAGTAAAAATACGTGAGAAACCCGGAAAAAACGGGAGGGTTGACAGCTATGTAAATCTGTGCATTCACTCTTAAAGTGACAGCAGCCTAATATTCCTCCTGCTCTCTGTGTTTTTAATGTTAATCAAACAACAAAGGATGAAGATAAAATCACTAACTACTTTGACTGAATTATGTTTGTAACTTTAAAAAAGGATTAATTCATAAATATTGAATTTATTTAGTGAAGTGTGTAGTGTCTGTAATACTGTTTTACATTTATATTAGGCTTGTATTTTTAGCTGTGGTATCGAAATTGGCAATGGAGGAAAGTGAATTATCACTGATATCTAAAATTTTGGTGTCTTTACTGGCAGGTAAAAAATAATTATGGCCGGTACATTTTATGTATTTATTTATAGGTTTTCTTCTAAATAAGTTAATACTTGCTGTATTTTTGATCAAATAGATGGTGATGAGCATAAGAGACAAAAAATTTAAAAACTTTTGCATTTGTAAATAAAATGAAAGGTTACACTTTATGTTAAGGTACACTGGTTACAGTATACAAGTAAGCACAGACTGAGTGATAACAAAAAGTACTCTGTATATAATTACAGTTAGGATTCGGGTTTGGTTTATGGTTAATTGCTTATAATCATGCATAATTTACTGTTATTACTATAGTAAGTACATGATGTGTAACAGGTGCATTGTAAAATAAAGAGTTGCCAAAATAAATGAATAACAAAATGTAAACAATTATGCAATGTAGTTTATCTTGGAGTAAAGCCTACTTTATCTTTAGCTTGTTTCCTTGTTTCCTACCTGTCTTCTCTTTCTGTCTGCAGATGCCTTCGGTCACGGGTTTGTCCCCAAGTCGGGGTCCAGAGTCTGGAGGAACTAAAGTGACCGTTATGGGGGAAAACCTGGGGGCAGGCAGCAGCGTCACTGTGCTTTTTGGGAACCAGACCTGCGAGTTTTATGAGTATGATTTTTTTATTTTTTTATTTTATGTATCCTGTTATGCCTAGTATAAAAAATATTATAAGGTAATATATATATTATATAAATTAATATACATATTAGTGTTGTCAATTGATTAAACAAATTAACTAACTTGATTTCTGAAGGATCATGTGACTGAAAACTGTAATGACTGATAGAAAATTCTGCTTTGCCTGACAGAAATAAATTATATTTTAAATTATATTAAAACGGAAAAGCATTATTTTAAATTGTAATAACATTTAATATTTTTATTTCTGTAAATGTAGCCTTGGTGAGCCTTTTAAAAACATTTAAAAAAAAAGTTATTGACCAAAACTGTATATTAGTGTGAATATGGACACTGATGTCAGAAGAAAGTTGCTGATCCGAACTTTCTAAAAAAAAAAATGTATGTCAATCGGAGAGTATTTCGGATGACTTCCTGCTTAAACGTCCTTCAATTAAAAGTTTGTTCCTCTAGGTTTCTTCTTTTACATCTGCCTTTCCTCTTCCTCTTGCTCTAATTTTGCTAGCATACTTCTGTATGTAAATATCGTACCCCCCGCCAGACTTCTTCCTACAGTATATCTCCTCTTTTTGCTCTCACTCCAGGATCTAAAGTTAAAGATGAGGCTGATTGTAGTGCTTTAAGATGCACGAGAGTGACTTTAATCCAATAGAGGCAAATTGCAGATTTCTATTTTCCTCTGTGTTCCTGTGGAAGGATGACACGTTCCTGATCGCGTACGATCATGTGCGAGGGTGCCATAAGTAATAGCTGAGCGTTCTCTAATACACTGCAGAGAATGACTAATGCTCACTTTCCATAGGTAGCACTTTCAGTGAGAGCTGTAAGAAAAGACCGCAATTGAAAAAGAGCTGAGAGCCGCCCACTAGCCATTCAATATAGCGTGTCTGAACAATAAGTCTAACCATCTGTTATTAAGTAAAGACTTTTTGTGTTGTTCTTAGTCTCTTGTCAGAATCTGATTGGTTTGTATTTTCTTTGCCCACAGAAGATCTGTGACGGAGATAGTGTGTTACTCCGCCCCTTCTCTGACGGGAGTAGGGCCTGTTCAGATCAGCGTGAGTGTGGATCGCGCCCAGGTCCGAGAGAGCCTGACTTTTGAGTATATAGACGACCCCACCGTTCAACGCGTTGAACCGGAATGGAGCATTGCCAGGTAACACTTCATATATGATGCATTGATTTAGTTTTGGATTATTCAAATCAGATAGTGTGGCCTTCAAACACTTTCATGTAACACTCAATTTCTACATTTCTTTGCACAAAACTCTCCAGAAAGTGCCATTTAATTTTTTATTTTTATTTTTTTAAATCGATTGTCCATTGTTTATTTTGTTAGATTTTATTTGGACTTGGTCAGAACTGTGTCTAAAATAGTTATCTGCATGATGCCTGCAGCTGCCTTTGGGCTCTGTGATGTTGAATTTAAATGACATGGAAAATAAAGATTTTTTGTTTCTGGAAGGGACTAAAGAACAAAGAATTTGTATCAGCTGAAAGGCAGAATACAAATGTTTTTATTAAGTTAGATAGACATTATATAACAGTTTCAGGGTATGTTTTAGTGTTGGTAACATGCCCCATTTGGTTTGTTTGATGGTGGTCACCCTATCCTTTACTCGCCCTCATGTCATTTAAACATGTTTGACTTTTTTTTTCTTCTGTGGTACACAATAGACATTTACACAGAAGATATTTTGAAGAACGATTGGAACCAAACAGTGGTTTGGCACCATTGACTTCTATAGTATATTTTTTTCTCAAAATATCGTTCTTCAAAATATCTTCTTTTGTGTTCAGCAGAAGAAAGAAACTCATACAGTAAATGATGTAAATGATGACAGAATTTTTATTTTTGGGTGGAGTATCCCTTTAACAGAGTTATGAATGCATTTAGCATTGCTCTGCTTTTTTGGTCCGGTAGAATTTGATGAGCAATATTTGGCGGCAGTGGCTCAGCGGTTCATGTAGGTTGTCTACAAACTAGAAGGTTGGTGGTTCAATCCCCGGTTCCACCTGACCAAGTGTCGAGGTGTCCATGAGCAAGACACCTAACCCCAGCTGCTCCCGACGAGCTGGATGGCGCCTTGTATGGCTGACACCGCCATCGGTGTATGAATGAGTGTGTGAATGGGTGAATGTGAGGCAATATGTATAGCGCTTTGGTGGCCATTGGGTCTGTGAAAGCTCTGTATAAATGCAGTCCATTTACCATTTGCGAACATTCTGAGATCTGTCTCTCTCATTTGATCCTATTGCTGTGTAGGAGAAACAATTGAGATATTGAATGGATCTCTTATGTGATTTTCCCATGCCATGGCGTCAGTAGATTGAGTCACAGTGCTGTAGATGTCGTACCAGAGCATTGCCCACACTGAACAGAACGGCGTACAATCGGCTTCTGGCTAATAAAGTGCTCAAGAGTAAATAACTGAAACACCTAGAGCATGAGCTCCTCACCCATTCCACTCCCAGATGCTCAGTTCTTTTGTTGTGCTTTTTCAAGCTGTGGACATTCCCAGAATGCTAAGCAGGATCACCGCTGCTTCTGTTCTTTTAGTGTTTTCAAAGACGCGTCTAGTATGTTTGATTAAATCTACTGAAGCCAGTTAAAAGCATCTTTAATCAGAACCTTCTCAAACGCTTATTATCTTCTAAGCACCACATTACAAAGAAACAAGTTCTGATTCAAATTCAAAGTTTTCACCCCGTTCACGATCACGACTGCTTGTATGTTTTTCAGCGGACACACTCCTCTGGTGGTGACCGGGACGAACTTGGATGTCATACAGGAGCCACGGATTCGAATCAAGTATGGCGGGCGGGAATCCGTAAATGTGAGTAGCTTCGTTTGCGTTATCGGTGGTCCGTCAATTATCCACCCTCACTTTTTAAATGACCTTAGTTACCTGAGCTCAGGAGCTTGTGGGAGAACGGCTCTCTCTTGTGAGCTGATATCTCACTAGGGCCGACACGATGAAACCGAATCGTATCAGTTCGACCTCCGAGATGCGTGACCTTGGGAAGTGGGATGCTTTGTCTGCAGGTTTGAGTTAATTATCGGTGACTTTCAGTGGAGAGAGGCTCGCACAATCTGCACGCTGCCTTTTTTTTTTGTGATGCATTAGACTAATTTCTGTCTTTTCTGTTGACCCACGGAGGCGAGATCCTTCGTGACTCACTGCCACAGCTTCAGAAATCTCATATATCTCCTACCCACAAGCCTCTGCGTGACCTCTTTTTCAAGCTGTGTATCTGTAATTTCGACTAAGTACCCTGCTGAATTATTCAGTCTGCGCAAAGTGGTGCGGATGAGGCATTTAATTTGAACATTTTACTCTGCTCATACCACCTTTGTCGAACTGGATTTTGTTGGCCATTATTTGTAGTGCCCTGCATAAAACCATCCAATGCATCCAATGCAGTACTGGTGGATAGTGGCCTGTTAAAAGGGTTGTATTGGTTAATGGGTTTCAAAGAAAGATAAACCGCAAACTTATTGGCTTGGTCAGCATAAAGATATCCCAAAAATAATAAGGCCCAAGGGCTAAGGAGTTGGTACAAATTTAATTTGCTCTCCACTGCAGGGGTCCAAGTTTAATTAACATAATAGGATTTTTCAGCCTGGTCAGACATGTGGATGGCGTCTCATATCTTCTATTGTATTATCATACTTAGAAGTATACAGTACTGTATGATAGATCAACAATTATGTTTGTACGCTTTATATTTATATTATTTTAGGGGTGTAACGGTTCACGAAATTCACGGTTCGATTCGATACGATACACTCGTGTCACAGTTCGGTACGTTTCCGATACAGCAAAAAGAAAGACATTTCTTTGATTTAATTATATTTTTTATATAAAGTATGATATTTTTTAACTTTGAGCAATGATGGAGCTATATTTGAAGAGTTCAGATGCAAAAGCCTCTAAATGCCATTTGAAATTTTCTTCTTTAATGATGATTTTTATCAAGCTTGTATATTTAAGTTTTAGTAATTTCACTTAAATGGCAATGATAATTACCTATTAATTGTTATTTAAGTGAAATTACTGAACTTAAATATACAAGTTTGATAAAAATCATCATGAAAGAAGAAAATTTCAAATGGCATTTAGAGGCTTTTGCATCTGAACTCTTCATTTGTCTTTTCTTATGAGCATATAAAACAAAAGCTCGTTGGACAAAATGAAATGTAATATTGTAGTAGTTATAAACAAAGGTTTATTTTAGTTCAGATTAACATTTAAAGACAGCAATTGTATTCATAATGTCAAAATAAAACCGACGTGATGTTACTTGAAAGCATTATAGCCGACTATTCCTGCCAAACTTCCATGGTAACAGTTAGTGTTACTACAGTAAACCCATGGTGATGTTGCTGATCTGTGGACACTGGATAGTTCATTCATGGCACAATGTTTCTTCCTGGTTTCCACGTTAATAACGGAGAAATGTGAATGATTCTCACTAGATCTCACAGCGATGTTATTACTTCAGTGGCGAATTCAAATGTTTTCTTTACTGGATTTCGCTGTATAGTAACAGTGCTGATGATCAAAATCGGCAGTTTCGTTCCGCTTACATTACATTTGCCATTTGATGTTGGGCAATGTTGTGGTCACACCAGCGTGTCTCTTACAATATGAGCGCGCTTGCCACGCGCAACGCATTTGAAATAACAAAATTTTGGTCGGCAGGAAAAATGGTCCAATGAACCGTTCGGTTCAAAAATGCGTACCGAAAACCGAACCGAAAGGTTCAATACAAATACGTGTATCGCTACACCCCTACTTTATATATGGAAAATGCTTATAATTGAAATTATATATTTTTTTGGTGGCAAAACATTTTTTTACTGTATGATAAGACACAATGTAGGTTTTTGCCCATTTGCATGTCTCTGAGCAATAATGAAATGCAAAATGTGTCTTTTCGAGTGTGGAAGTGTTCAGAACAGCACTAATCACACATTATCTCTTAATTCACTGAGGTGAAGGCAAAACTGCTGTTTCCGGCAGCATAACTGCACTCGAGTCCCCAGCAGTACAGATGTACCCATGTACGGGTAGTTCTCCTGAAAGTCAGTTTTAGTAAAATAGACACCGACTGCGCAATGAGGAGTGACAGAAGCTTGCGTTCCTCCACGCTTCACAGAGCCCAGAGCTCTTAGAGTTCTTAAAAGGACTCCTGAAATATGTTGTGTGGGCGCTGTCTGATGTGTCAGGTGCTAGTGCTGTCTTTCTCTTTCTTTCTCTTTACAATAGAGCAAGAAAAAGAGAGGTAGACAGAGAAAGGTTGGCTTCGTTCTTTCAGGCATCATCACCAAAGACCCTACCTGGCTTTGATTCCCTGCCATTTTATTAACCGTTGAGCTCTAGATTATGTATTTCTTCATCCCCCTCTTTCCTCTGTATTTTTGGAGAGGGAGATGGGGAACAAAACAGCCGCGGAGTCTGGCAATCAAAGCCGAGCGGCCGTCAAGGCAGCCTTCAAACTGTCATCTGCCTCCTCCCCAAATTGCTTCTCTTCCTCCTCTCCTCCCCTCCCGTTACCTGGTGGGGTTCTCAGAAGCCGAGCGAATGGCAGACAATTGCCTTTGTGCATCCTGCTGTACCTGTCACCAACCCGCAATTGAGACATTAATCATTTTCCTGATTATAGCTAAAAGATTAGTTTTTCCTACCTTTGTCCTCTCTCGAGGAGGAGTAGAAGAAGAATCGCTTGACACATGCAGCAGCGAAGAGATTCGGTAATGAAGTCTGGAGACGGATTCCTGAAGCGTTGCACGCCACTATCTGAGCCGATCACAAAGGCACTTCAGTTTTTTTTCTTCTAAAACGAAGCGATCAGACGCTCCCACCAATCAGTGTCAAAGACCTCCCCAGATACCTCGGATAAGAGCGCGCTCGCAAAAAAACCAACATGAAGAACATGAACTATGGATGATAAAAGCATCTTAGCATTTAACAGAGCCACGGGCGTTTGTCTACAGTTGTGCAGTTCCTTATAGTTGTTCTACATTTACCCTAATTTCCATCCATCTCACTTTTTTTTCATTATATAGTTACATGCGCATACACTTAAAACAACAAAGGGCATAATTCAGAAATGGTGGGCAGCCATTACCATAAAACTTTTTATTCTCCTATGTCAGTTCGCTGTGTCTGTTTCGGAAGATCTTGCTGTTCATATACGGTACATCACTTTTTTTGTTTCAATCGAGTAAGATAGGTTAGTTCACTTTAAAAAAAAAAAACTTTTGCTGATAATCTACTCACCCCCATGTCATCCAAGATATCCATGTCATTCTTTCTTCAGTCGAAAAAAAATTAAAGTTTTTGATGAAAACATTCCAGGATTTTTCTCCATATAATGGACTTCAATGGGAACCAAACGGTTCAAGGTCCAAAAGACAGTTTCAGTGCAAAATGTTCAAAGGGCTTTAAACGATTTCAGACTATAAATAAGGGACTTATCGTGCGAAACGATCGATCATTTAAAAAAAAAATAACAAAGGTTAAGTTTTATAAGCTCAAATGGCCGCCTTGCTCTGTTCTGTGATGCGTCACCCTCTTATTCAAACTCATTCTTTAAAATGCACGAATATTTCCTGAGTCAACACGTTCATTTCGTTCGTTGAATTAAGCAAATGACACGAAAAAAGATTCGTTTATTTTGATAAACGAGTTCCAACAGGAGAGTCACGAACGCGTATCACAGAACAGAGCAAGGCGACCATTTGAACTTAATGAGCGATCGTTTCGCTTGATAAGACCCTTGAATCGCTTAAAGCCCTTTGAACAGTTTGCTGTTTGCACTGAATCTGAATGTTTGCACCTTGAACTGTTTGGTTCCCATTGAAGTCCATTATATGGAGAAAAATCCTGGAATGTTTTCATCAAAAACCTTAATTTCTTTTTGACTGAAGAAAGAATGACATGAATATCTTGGATGACATGGGGGTGAGCAAATTTTTTTTTTAAAGTGAACTCCTTTAATGTTTAAAGGATTAGATATGCATATATATATATATATATATTCTATTTAGCAACTATTCAAAACCTATATTACTTTATTCTGTGCAACATAAAAATGTGCAATACAATAGAAGTTGTTTTTAAACGCCACTGACTTTCATTGTACGGACAAAAACAGTTGACGATATCTTTTTCCTGTTCCATAGAGGAAAAGAAACTCAAGCCGGTTGGAAACAACATCAGGATGAGTAAATGATGACAGACTTTTCATTTTTGGCTGCACTATCCCTTTAAGGCATTAGTACCCGTTTTCACTGACCCGAGTAACTCGAGACAGATTTTAGCTAGGGAGCACCATCTCTATGCAACTCTTTGTCCCAGAGATAGAGAGATGAGAGGAGAGAGATGTTTGGATTCATTAGTTTAGGCGAGAAGAACTGTGCTTTGTGCTGAATCATGTGTCAGTTCTTGGAAGAACCTGAAACCAATTATTTCAGTGAGACAGAAAAGGATCCCAATTATTTCCACAGCCAAATACCTGCAGCTAACTGCAGCCTGGTCATAGAAGGACAGGAGAGGAACTCAAATGTTATTAGACTGGTGCAGGCCCTCAAGTACAGCTAAAAACACATTTGCTTTTGACCCACTCAATATCTGCATTTCCTTCTGCTTACAGCAGGTGTTATTTAAAATACAATTAAAACCTGATAATTAAATCCATCCATGTGGAAAGCTATATTGGAAAACTGGTAGCTTGATGTGGGCGGAAGTGAAGAAACAAACTGGTACAGCGAGACAAAATGTGACAACAGCCAGTGTGTGTCAAGCCAGTTTGAAACAGATGGCGTCCAGAGGCTGTGAAAGGCTCTTCCAGGCCGTGCCAGGCTGATGGTGCCCACAGCATCTGTCTCTGACATGGCACTGCCACCGAAGGACAGAGAAACACACACACAACACAGGGTTCAATCGCATTAGACACTTATTTTGTCCTGCTTAGCTGGGCAGCAACCTTCAGAATGGCTTTTTATTCAATAACACTAAGGTTGCAGGTTCAGTGTTTAGTAGGAGTGTGGTGTGTGAACTGCTGGAACAGTCTTCTGTAAGTAATAATTTAGCACTCACTTTAATCCTGAGTAACAGAACACTTACTACAGCGACAATATCCCAGAAGCAATCTGGTTTAAGTGTCTTGCCCAAGGGCACAATGGTGATAGTTCATGGATCTTGTGGGGCTCAAACCTGCAACCTTCAACCATATCATCCCATATATATATATATATGCATGTTCAAATCTTTGGGGTCGGTAAGATTATTAATGTTTTTGAAAGCTTAATGTCTTGAACGCTCACCAAGGCTGCATTTATTTGAGAAAAAAAACTATGAAATAATATTAGCATTTAAAAAAAACTCTCTTCTATTTTAATTTTTTATTCATGTGGTGGCAAAGCCGAATTTTCAGCATCAATACTCCAGTCTTCAGTGTCACATGATCCTTCAGAAATCATTCTAATATGCAGATTTGCTGCTCAAGAAACATTTCTTATTAGGATCAATGTTGAAATCAGCGCTGTTTAATATTTTTGTGGAAATCCTGATACATTATTCAGGATTCTTTGAGTAGAAAGTTCAAAGGAATGACATTTCTTTGAATATAATGCATCCTTGCTCAATAAAAGTATTAAAAAAGTATTTACTTACTGACCACAAACTTATGAATATATTCCCAATTAGCATTTATTTTTCAAAATATTTTTGTTAATTTTTTTTTACATATATTTAATATAACATATTAAGTATTTTATTATGTTCATATTAGTAGACCTGTCTTGATTATCTATTTATCTACATTCAGTGACTCTCGCCTCTTGCTCTTTTGCTCAGTAAGAATCAGTTTTTCATCAGTTTGACTAGATCTGCATTTCCAGCGCGCCCTCTCGGTTACCTCACGTGTGGTGCTGTGGTGTGTGTAATGGGATTACAGGTTTTGATGACAGTGTGACTTTAGAGTTATTGAATCCCATTCATTTTTAACCAGATCCAGCCCCTCTGAGCTGCAAGGGAGCTTGTTATCATGCAAACACGATGAGTAATGTGAAGTGTCTACAGAAAGAGACCCATGCTCACGGAGGCAACGTCAAATATTGTTCAAACCTACACGCTGTTCAGCTGCCACGAAAGTTGTAATTTTGGAAGCATAGTAAGTCAGTCCTTATAGACGCTTGATATTTGAGGAACACCAGAACCAGAGGTTGCAGTTTGAGAAGAGGCTGTATTATATAGAGACTGTCAATTCATTCTGAGAATTTGGCCTTTTTTTGTAATAGTGTTTGCTAATAGTAATGGCACTGGCCTAGAGAGCAATAATCACTGACAAGAACAGCATTTCAATCTCAGAATTGACAAATATCACTTATTATACACTCCTCGAGGGCCGAGTGAAGAGGAACAGCAAAGGAATGAGGAATCAAAAGCTATGGAATGAGACTGCACCCACAATCTCACGAAAATCAAGTTTGTGTGGTCAAAATGAGTTAGTATGGATTGCGGCTCTGGCTGCGAGGAGGAGGTGTGGTGCTCGCCGGTCCTGCCGTGCTTTGAAGATATTTAGCTCTAATTAAGTTTCTCCCCCGAGAGTCGGAGAGAAGAAGAAATGAGATGAAAACCTCCCGGCACAGTCAGAGTTTCACAGCAATCAATTTTGTTGTTGGAGCGTCATTGCTGCTCTCTGCTACTCCTCGGGAACGGCTCGGTGTCTGAGTGCGCCCGTCAAGTGTGACTGCTGATGTTTATGCAGTACAGATCACGGTTGTTGCATACTTGAGGTACGAGGGTGCTACAGTTTGCATCATTTCAGCTCAACAATGAAATTACGTTGAATCCGAGGCCTCGTGGTTAGCGATACATTGAGCTGCCCTGCTTGTGTTGCAAGGTCCGAACTCATTAAATGTCAAGCTTCTGACAAAAAACGTCCCCTGATCCCCTAAAGAATATTTTGCAGAGCGTAATAAATAATACAAAAAGAAATGACAGAAAATTAAGTCTTTTTAACGGCCTTTTCTTTTTCCTGATTTTTCATTACTTGGTTGTTATTATTACTTGTACTGATTTTTAGTTTCTCAGAATCTAATTGTTGTTGTACAGTATTTATTTAACTTTTTTAAATAATAGCATCAATTAATGTTAATTAAAAATAAATATCACTGATGTACTTTGCAGTTTTAATAATAATGGGAAAATTGTAAAATAATTACTAAAATGATAATTTCACAAATGGTACGAAAATACGAGAACTTTGTTTTTCAAGCGACCTGGACATTAAGATACGCCCGTTCATCTATTTCATGAAGTACAAACACTCACATGATGTGTCGAGATTCGATCAGAAGAGTGTAATTTACACTTTTAATGTTTTCTCTCTGAGTTTGTTTCAGATTTGTTGAATTTGAAAGGTAGTCTTTCCTTTGTTCTCCAGCTCCGTTGTTGTCTAACAGAAAGAAATGCATCTGTGGTCTTTTCAGCTCAGTAAAACACTTGAAAACAGATGGTATCAAAGGGGTCTTAATGGGAAAGAACTGAAGTGAGATGAAACAATGAATAACAATTACTCTCAAAAACTGGTGATGAAAATAAAGCATATATCTCTCTGTCTCTCATTTCCAGGTCTGTAAGATTCTGAACACCACGACTATGAGCTGTTTCGCTCCGTCGCTGACAGCCGAGTACAGACCGGGTTTGGACTCGGTCAAGCACGCAGACGAATTTGGTTTCATCTTCAATAATGTGCAGGCGCTTCTAGTGTACAACAACACTAACTTCATGTACTACCCCAACCCTTACTTTGAGCCTCTCAGCACCAATGGCATACTGGAACAGAAACCTGGCTCACCTATCATTTTAAAGGTGACTCTTTGACACAGATCTGACTGTTACCCATGCGTATGCATTGTATACTGAAAGTATGTGTGTATATACACTTAAATATTCAGTAGTGTAAGCTTTTCAAACATAACTAACCTTTCACATGTGCTGTGTGTGTTTACCAGGGTAAGAATCTGGTTCCCTTGGCCTCTGGAGTGAAGCTTAATTACACCGTTCTGATAGGAGAGACTCCCTGTTCTGTCACCGTATCTGAGTCTCAACTGCTGTGCGAGCCACCTAATCTCACCGGCCAGTACAAAATCATGGTAAATGTGCATCTGCATCTGTTTTTTTTTGTTGTTTTTTTTGAAATGTGTTTCAATCCAGATCGATTTATGTCTCAGTACCTTTCCCATAGAGTGAATTACACTATCATTCAAAAGTTTGGGGTCAGGTTTTTTTTTTTTTTTTTTTTTTTTAAGAAATACTTTTATTCAGAGAAGAAGCATTAAAATGGTTAAAACATATAGACATACAAAAAATTACATTTCAAATAAATGCTGTCCTTTTGAACGTCCTATTCATCAAATAATCCAGGATAAAAATACATCAGTTTCCACATAAAGCAAAACAAGTGTTTTCACCATTGATAATAATAATAATAAGTATTTCTTGAGCAGGAAATCATCATATTAGAATAATTTCTGAAGGGTCATGTGACACTGAACTGGAGTAATGATGCTAGCCAATCAAGGAATAAATTACATTTTAAAATATACAATATTAAAAATAGAAAATAATATATTTCCTATATATTATTTTCTATTTTTGTAATAGAAAATAATATGTAGAAAATAATAATATTTAATACAATGATAATATTTCACATTATTTTAGTTTTAAATACAGCCTTGGTCAGTATAAGATAGTAAGTAGTAGGGCTGTCAAACGATTAACCGCGATTAATCGCATCCAAAATAAAAGTTTGTGTTTACATAATATATGTGGGTGCACTGTGTATAATTATTTTGTATAGACACACACATGCATGTATATTTAAGAAAAAAATATTATTTATATATAAAATATTTATATGTAATATCAATTATATATAAATCTATATACATTATATACATGAAAATATTTCATAAATATAATTATACACAGTGCACCCACATATATTATGTAAACACAAACTTTTATTTTGGATGCGATTAATCGCGATTAATCGTTTGACAGCCCTAGTACATAGTTTTTCCATCTCTCTTTCCATAATGTTGAAAATTGTCAGCTGTTATGATCAGAATTAATTAAATAAATACATATATTTGGATTTCTGTGCACAATTCCTTATGTGTGTTCATGTGTTTAACATGCTTGAAAGGCCCTTTAGTACTTGTTTACTCGATTTGAGACCTGTGCTGTTGAGGTGGTTGTTAAATGCCCTCATGCTCATTATTTACTATTGTTGTACCGCTGGTGGAGACGCAGGCCAGACCTTCAGCAACGCCACAGTCTTGTTGCTGTCACCAGGTTCCCTAGGAACAGAAAACCAATTACTGTTAGTGCTGCCCAAAACGTACTCAAAGCAATGTGTATGTTTTTTCTCTGTTTTTGTGAGTTGAGTGTGTGAGGTATATTTTCACACTCAGTGTCTCTGCTTGCACATCTTTAAATGTGTATCTGGTTGTGTGTTTATTCTGAACTGATTCTTATGTGTATATATATGTGTGTTTATTCTCTCAGGTGCAGGTCGGTGGTCTGCATGTGTCCCCCGGTTCAGTAAACATTCTTTCTGACAGCCTCCTGACTCTTCCTGCCATTGTCAGCATCGCTGCCGGTGGCGGACTGCTTCTCATCATCGTCATCCTTGTGCTTATTGCCTACAAGCGCAAATCCCGCGAGAACGACCTCACACTCAAGCGACTCCAAATGCAAATGGACAACCTGGAGTCCAGGGTCGCGCTGGAGTGCAAGGAAGGTGAGTAAGACGAACACTTTTCACTATGTTGCTTTATTGATCATTTGTGTTTATTTGGGAAACCGATCTTTCGTTCGTTGAATGAACCAAATGACATGAAAAAAAGATTTTTCATTTTGATAAACGTGTTCGAACAGGAGAGTCACACAGAACAGAGCAAGGCAACCATTTGTTGTTTTCGTTTTTTTAAATGAGCGATCGTTTCGCTTGATAAGACCCTTATTCATCGTCTGAAATCTTTTAAAGCCCTTTGAACAGTTTGCAGTTTGTACTGAAACTGTCTTTTGGACCTTGAACCATTTGGTTCCCATTGAAGTCCATTATATGGAGAAAAATGCTGGAATGTTTTCATCAAAAACCTTCATTTATTTTCGACTGAAGAAAGAAAGACATGGATATCTTGGATGACATGGGGGTTAGTAAATTATCAGCAAAAGTTTTTTAAAAAAAGTGAACTACTCCTTTAAGAATAAACTGTCATTTAAATGAAAAAAAAAAAAATATATATATATATATATACAGTATATATATATATATACATATAAATTCAAGAAATACAGCACAATCTTCTTAATCAGATAGCACCAATTAAACATTTAGTCATAGAATAATGCAACACACCTCATCGTCTGATGGTTCCAGGAGGCTGACAGATAAAACAGTTTCTTACACACAATTCAGACAAAAGAGTGTCCCTGACCCATGGTTAGCGGGGCTGAGAGGATGTAGTTTGTGTTGACTGACTCCAGAGTCGCAAGGAATAAAAGATGCAGAAGTATTAAAGGGGCAGATTGAGCCCCGCACTCCACGAACGCCTGCAAAAGAGTGAGTTTAAAAGGAGAGAAAGGCATAGAGAGAGAACGCCGGACCAAGATGAAGAGAGGAAGGACAGGTGAGAGGAGACAAACAGAGTGAATCAGAAAGAACGTTCCAGAAAGGAGAAATCAGGAAACGTGTGGGGAGAGAGAATGAGAGATAGATAACTCCCTCAGGGAAGAGTGCTGCCCCAGGCTCTGTCAGAATGGACCCAATTAAAGACATCCCACCTCCAGTCTCCACCAGCAGGGGACAAGCACTTCAGCAGTCTGCAATTTACTCTGTTTGTGTAAGTGAGAACACCATAAATAGAGAGAAGCTGGGAGGTTATTTTGGTTTGCTCTCTTCATCTGCCAGCAACAACCTTCAGGGTCTTCATAAAAACCTCAAAGTGGACAAAACAAAGTCTTCAGAGAACAGAAGTTCAGGTTTTGGCATGCGTCTCGGACCTTTTATGTGGCGTGTGGCTTCAAAACCAAAACTCAAGGAATGTTCATAAATCACCCAAAACAATTTAAGGAAGAAATAAGAAATTATATTTTGCATTAAGAAAATGTTTCATATTTTAAGGATTTTTTTATTTTATTTTTGGTTACGAATTAAACAATTTCGCGAACACTTTACAATAAGGTTCATTAGCCAACTAAGAAGATAGTGAACACAAACTAAGAGTGAGAAAGAGTTCTCCAGCATTTATTCATCTTAGTTTACTCCACAATCCCGTATCCGGGATTCAAAATGACGTCAGTAATAATGTACTTCAAATTTAAAAATGTCTGTTAAGAGTTATGAGCTCATATTTGGTACCATTTGAAAGCTTAGAATGTCTACTTTCTTGAAATATGCATCACTTTGGCATTTGTTTTACACCAAGTAACTTATTTACAATATATTACATAGTTCACCCAACAACAGCCGCGTCATAATTCATGTGTGTAGTTGAGTGCGCATATTTCTCATATCGCTCAAACATGACGCACATGTACAAATCATGTATCAAATGAAAGCTCTCATTGCCAGTAATAAGTTCCAATAAGTCTTTTTATTGAGGTATAATCACATATCTAATACAATTCGAATGAATCCTGAGGTAAACTATCAACATTTGTAAACATACAAGTGAGATTATTGAATATTTGCCCTGCTACTCGCACCAGACAGCACAGTTAGCTACAAATGCTACATCATCCTTTACCTTAGGTTATTCTCTGCAAAATAAGCCGTTTTTCAGTGTTTTCAGTGGTTGCATGCCCAAGTTATCCCTCGATATGTCTCGCGAGTGCAGCAACACCACAAAGCAATGTTATGATATTCAACAATCTAGGAAAATATGTAAACATTCGATCCGGATACAGCATATCGCCGTGAAACTGGTGAAGCTAGGACCCAGCGGTTTTCGGAAATGTGTCACAAGGTAAAATAGACCAATCGGGTGCTTTGTTATTGTAGCCTGACCGTGGAGAGAGGGGACGTGCGCAAATCAGACGCGCGTCTCACCAAACACCCGAGTGCGCACGGATATCTTTTTTAGCTGCTGAAACGGCTTCAGGAAAGGAAAAACAGCCACAGAAGAAAGTTTTTGTCGGCATGGAGGCTCTTTTAGAAGAGATAGACCGTTTCTCTGACACAGATCCTGAAAGCGACGCAAGCTTTGACTCTGCGCGAAGCAGCTTGATGGAGTGGATCCTGACGTGGATAAGTAAGTAAATACTTCCAAGCTTATCAAATACAAACTGAAATGTTCTGTGATAGTGTTTATAGACTTACAAAAAATGTTTTGTGAAGTTATTATTTGTATTATAATATGTATTGTTGTGGTGGTGCGTGCAATAGCAATGTGCGTTTTCCAATGCGCAAATGGCTGCGTTAGTGGTCCGTGTTTATCGTAACGAATAAACAATAAACGGACGCGAGAATTCAGATATTTACACGTTTATTATTTTGTGTTACAGTGTAAGTTGGATGGATTCCGCCTAGTCATGCAGAGGCAACGCCATTCTTTGTCCCCAAACACACCTGGGCACCCAACCCCCACTGACAATGTTGTACTGTGCATGGTGTCAAGCAGGAATTGTTTTTTTTTTATTTGTTTGTTTTTGTTTTTTGTTATTTCGTTAGTTTCGTTTTAAGATTATCAGGCAATTGTTTGCACTTTATTTTTCAAAACTCCTTTTATCCAGTTTTTATTTATTTTTTGAATATTGCACTTTATATTCCTTTGCACATTTTCTATTCAAATTATTATAATGCAAAAGATGTTTGATTTATTTGCAAATAAAAGGTAAAATCTACTAATGGGTCTCATTTCTTTCTTTGAAACATGATTACAACTCCTTGATGGTAATATGCTTTGCAATGTCTTGATTTTGCACTTTTGACAGGTGGGGAACTTGGATACTTGAATGACAAAAAAAAGGTATTTTACCACCCTTCGGGTGCTTTAGAATAACTCTTCCTTACAATATGATAGAGACATAATTCTTTTTTCCAGTGTTTGCTGACATGTGCTGGAATCAACCAAAACTGTCTGCATGGTGCTAGAGCACACAGGGCCTGAGATATACACTTTCAAAAATGAATTTGTAACCTAAAAATCAAAAAGCGTCTTTTTTGTTTTTGTTTATTATAACACAGACAACATACACTAAAATATTTACCACTTTCAACAGTGTTTTATGAAATGACAAAGGGTTTTCTGTAAAATGACACTGGAATTTTGCATTTATAGCATTGCATATGGGTATGGGGGGACTTTAGATCTGGGTAGGCGGAAATTACAACAAAAAAAGGTAATATTCCTCCCTTCAGATACATTTGAATAAATATTAAATAAAACATGATACAGACAAAATTCCTTTTACAGGTGTTTTCTGACATCTAGAGGAAACTGCCAAAACTGTTTGCATGCTGCTGAGGCAAACAGGGCCTGAGTTATACTCTTTCAAAAATGAATTTATATAAAAAAAATCAAAAAGCGCCTCTTTTTTTATGAGGGTTATTACTATTCAGAAAACATATATTTAATTTTTTTACATTTTTTGCTGTGTTGTATGCAACTTCAAAGGGTTCCCTGTAAAATGACACCAAAACTGTGTATTTAGGCCAAAGTATGTGGGAATGGGAAGCTTTTTAATTTGGGTAGGACAAATCCAGGCGGAAATTCCTCAAAAATGGCAAGGATTGTAAGTGGTTAATATTAATTTCAACATTTACTAATACGTTATTAAAATCAAAGGTTGTATTTAACTAACATGAACAAACACTGAACAGCTGTATTTTTATTAACTAAATACTGTACTGTGAATGTATTGCTCATGGTTAGTTCATGGTAGTTAATACATCAACTAATATTAACTAAAGAACCTTATTGTAAAGAGTAATCCTTTCTGATCTTTTAATTTTGAGGGTTAAATAGTAATATGTAATAATATTAATAATGTTTTATTATTAATATTAAAAATAATATTTATTCATTGGCAATTTATTCATATTGCCAATGAATAAATATTATTTATATAGCACATTTCATACACAATGGTAATTCAAAGTGCTTTACATAGAAGAAATTAAAATAATCAAAAGAAATCAGAGTAATTAAAACAGTTTAGAATAAAAGAAATTATAAAAATAAAATGCAGTAAATAATTAAAACAATTTAGAATGAAAATAAAATGAAGTACAGTAACAGTCGGACGAACAATGGCACAGTGCTCATACATTTTCCTATAATAGTCATTTTTTAAATATATAAAAATAAATATATTGTTCATGCATTTCAATGATGTTCTTAACGTATTCAATTATAGTGTAGTATAACAACCAATCCTACCATGATGTAATTTACTTTTTTTTTTTTTTTTACAGTAAAAAATAATTTGATAACAATGTTAATAATGACAATAATGTCACAATCCCAAAAATAGGCTTAATTTTCATTAAGCAAAATAAAAAAATAAAAAAATGACCTGGACATTAAACTGTGAATTACTGTGTATTTAAAATTGTCTCTTTTTTTTCTCCTTCCTCTTTTTTGTTTTCAGCTTTTGCAGAACTGCAGACCGATATCAATGAGTTGACGAGTGATCTGGACCGGGCTGGCATTCCCTATCTGGATTACCGCACTTATGCCATGAGAGTGCTGTTCCCTGGCATCGAGGACCATCCTGTGCTCAGAGAGCTGGAGGTGGGCTGCGGTTTACTTCATTTAATGAACACTTTTCTCTAACAAGTTGTCCAAAATGTAACAATATGGGTGCACACTTGGGTGCCATGTGCCACAATCATAGCCAATCTTACTGGATGTTTAATAAACACTTATATGGGGCAGGATTTTGGACCAGTGAGATTTTACTTTGGGTGGGGTTACCCAGCTCAACCAATACACCATAAAAATGTCAGTTTACATGTGATCTTTTTATAGAAATTATGTATTTAAGGAATTTAGTTTGTTGACAGTCTAGTTCATTGACAAAGATGTTGTTGTTTGTTGCAGGTCTCTGGTAATGGGCAGCTATGTGTTGAAAAAGCTCTGAAGCTGTTTGGCCAGCTGATAAACAACAAGGTGTTTTTGTTGACGTTCATCCGTACGCTGGAAATGCAGCGCTCCTTCTCCATGCGCGACCGTGGCAATGTGGCGTCGCTCATAATGACGGCTCTCCAGGGTCGACTGGAATACGCCACAGATGTGCTCAAACACCTGCTCTCCGACCTCATCGACAAGAACCTGGAGAGCAAGAACCACCCTAAACTACTACTCAGGAGGTATGCTGTTTGCTTCATGTTTGCATGTTTTTTGTTCGTTTTTCAATTACTTTGTAGTTTTTGATTTTACCTGTGTCATATAGCTGTTTGTGCATCTATACAATCAAAGTCCACCCCAAAGGGAGTGAATCTCTCCAGCAAAAAACACCTGCCTTGAACACCTCGTTTGTAGTCCTGACATTTTTTTTCTGTGGCATGTATAGACCATTTTGCAAGATGTAAACAACACTGGTCCAGAAACACGTCCTGTTTCAGTTTGTAACTGTTTTCTTTATTTCTGTTATCTTAAAAATGTTTGTTTAACTTCTTGATTCATATTTATATGTTCTGTTGGTTGTATTTTATCCCAGCTTTTATGTAGTGTTAAAAAACTGAAACAGGAAGTGCTTCTGGACCAGTGTTGTTTACATCTTGTAAAATGGTCTATATGTCACCATGTAAACCACCTGCTGGTTAGTTCGGCTCACTTTTAAACATTGGTCGTTATAAAGCCAGTGTAACAGACGTAGGCCAGTAAGCGTGTGTAAACCTCACTCCCCTGGTCTCAAGAGGCATGCTCCCGCTTCCCACACCGGAGACACAGGTTCAAATCCCACTCGAAGCAGGTCATGTAGAAGGAGTTACATTTGGTGCTGTCAACCAAATGGGAGTGAGGTTTAGGGGGGTTAGTGTAATGAGCGTAGGCTAGTAAGAGTTGTGCATGTAAACCTCACTCCCCTGTCCTCAAGAGACACACACACTAGTGGCTGCGGTCTTTAGTGTCCTTGTTAGCGTACCCTCCTCCCACACCAGAGACCCAGAGTTGAACTGGTTACACCAGAAAGAGTTTATCATTACATGGACTTTTTTAACACTATGTTGTTGTTGTTGTTTTTTTTATTTAACACTATTTCCCAGCAGTAAAAACGCAACCTTTTCTTGTGCTTTGACCATTTTTCTAGCAAATTGTTTCTGAATCATGCAGTTCGAGTCATGGCGGTGTGTTGATGGAGAAATGACACTGTTATAACATCACATAAATAAAAAATATTACCACTGTGAAACGTCCTGCACAAGTCGTGCTCAAGGAGGTGGTTTGGGTTGATCAACTTGTTCATCTTGACTGTCATTACGAACTATTACAGCAAAGGTGCATAATTTTGCTGAAAATATCATTTCAAGTTCTAATTTGGCCTTAGAAAACTAGTAAAATCTAAATTTTTTCCCACATTGATTTGTGAATATTTTAAATGTTTAATAAAGGGGCAAAAAGTCATAAGCAAATATCTGAAAATTTGTCTATATATATATATATATATGTGTGTGTGTTTTAAAAATACAACAACATCGGTTAATGGAAACGCCGTCATTTCGCAATAGACATTTAGAAAATATCGCAAAAGTTTTGCGCAAATCTGTAATGGAAACGCGCCTATAATTACAGTAGTTTTTACAGTGGCTCAGGAAGCCTTGTGGAAAGGGTTGTTACATTTCCAACAAGTCTAAGCGGTAGACCAATCACAACAGACTGAGGCCAGCTGACCAATCAGAGCAGACTGCGCTTTCTAGGTGGTGGGTTTTAAAGAAACTAAAACAAATTATACAAATTTTAAGACTTTTTTTTTTTAATCAATTCATGTCAACCTATTCTGACCAAAATTTTTAACCTGTAAATTAGTAAATCTAACTGATCTTAAAGTATTGTGCTGGCTGGTATCTTAGTCTAGCATTATAGCTATATTGACTCATGATCTATTAGTCTGCTTCCCTCCAGTCTCTCAGTGCGGCCCAACTGTCAGTGTCACTTTTCATTTGTGTGCCAGGTACTCATAAAACATTCATGAGCAGCTCAAATCCACTTGTTTTTTCCTCTCTCGCGCTCTCGGCTGTCCTTTATGCTTTCCCTCTAAATTTGTATAGGTTTTTCAAAATCTTTTCCAAAGCAGTGTATCAACTAGAAGATTTAGACTAATAATGATTAAACAAAGAGTTGCCCGAGGGCTAACACACAGCACAGTCCGCGGCTGATTTCATTACGCTCCACTTGATGGAGGCCGAGTGTGTTTTAGTGTAGCTGGAGGTGATTTGTTCCCGCTGACTGCGGCATTATATCAGCTATACATCACACTTTGAATATTCAAAGCAGACAGGCCAAACAAACACCGCAGCCGTTTCTCGTTCGCGCTCTCTCGCTCGTATTGAATGATTTTTGCTGTTTCGTTACGTGACTCAGCTCATTAATAGTCACAGTAAATAGATGCAGGGGGAATGTGGATTACGCCGTTATTTAACGTGACAGACGGCGCGTCTCTCTCATTATCTGCTGTCGTTAGGAGCACAAAACACTAATCCCGCAGCGCTGCCAGGCTGGGCCATGGGGATCAGGGGCCCGTGGTTTTAGATGACACTTTTTCCTTTTTTTTCTATCAGAATTTAGGAGATTATTGATTCATCATGCTCCATTTGGTCTCGTTCGCACCCTCTCGTCTTCACTTTTACACAAAGCATCTGGAAAACAAGGAAGCTGTTTTATAAACCCTACAAATCAGTCTCTTCCTGTTGTGTTTTCATTTATTTACTGTTTCCTCCCTTTTCCACTATCACTTTCGGCCACGCAGTCTCCTGTCGGTGTTACGGTTAAGCGAACACTGCTTTTTCTGCGACTACTGCTGGCCTCCACTCCCTCCACATCGATTGGGCTCCATCTCACTAATTTTCTTCTCTGTTCCTTTAATAAAAGGCATTACTCTCTCTCTCTCTCTCTCTCTTTCTCTCTCGTTCTCATTTGCTCTCCATCTCAAGCATTTTGATTTCAATTGATCCGTGTGGACAAAGCCTGCCCTTCTTGTGACCTTTCTGTGTCTACTCCTCATCTTAACATTTCTCGGATAATGGAATACATCTGGAGCCTGTCCCACCTCAGTGAGCGATGCATTCGCTGGTGTTTCAGGGAGATGGTCCTCACTGCAGAACACAAAAATCCAGGGGGAGGAGTTGGATTTACATCCAACTCCTCCCACTTTACATATACCTATACCTACCCATCTCCACCCCCCTGTTCCCTAACCCCACCCCTACCCCTACCCATTTCCGACCCCTGATCCCACCCTTACTCCTACCCATCTCCATTCCTTAGATCTGGATCCAACTCCGCCCCCTGGATCTTGTAATGAGGTGCTACTGGTTCCAGGAGGCTTCTAAAGAGGGATTTCATGTTGTACAGATACATTAGTGAAGAATTATGGCACAATTTGATTTTTAAAAGCCATTTTTTGCCAATCAGGGTGTGATGACCATGCACTGTAAAAAGTGATCAGTTGACTTCTTTCAAAAAAAAAAATTGTTAAAAAAAATTAAAGTATGTGGAATTCTCAAGTTCACATAACTTTTTTTCAGTTAAGCAGTAAGTTTATTTACCTAACAAATTTAAGTAAAAATACCTAAACATTTACCTAAAAAATTAGCCTAAAAAATGTATTAGCCTAAATAAAAAAAAATAATGAGCCTAAATAAAACATTTACCTAAAAAATTACCTAAAAATGTAAGTAAAATTTTACTTAAAATGTTTAAATAAACTGAACACTTTTTACATGATGTGTGACCTTTGACCTTTACCAATAATTCCATATACATATACATATACTGTGTGTACGTATATATGTATGTATACATATACTGTATATATATATATATATATATATATATATAATATAAGCAGCAATAAAATACTTTTAGCCTAAAACAAAAACAATTCAAAAACTTTGAATGTTAGGTTATATAAAAATAAAACATTAATACATTATTTTATGATAAACATATTACTGTCTAAAGTGAACTCATTTATAGTTGAAGAGTTCAGATGCAAAAGCCTCTAAATGCCATTTGAAATTTTCTTCTTGAATGATCATTTTTATCAAGCTTGTATATTTAAGTTCAGTAATTTCACTTAAATGGCAATTAATAGGTAATTATCATTGCCATTTAAGTGAAATTACTGAACTTAAATATACAAGCTTGATAAAAATGATCATTTTAGAAGAAAATTTCAAATGGCACTTAGAGGCTTTTGCATCTGAACTCTTCAGTTATAAACACGAATAATAATTGTCATTATTATTATTAGCCTACATTTTTGCTACAAGACGCTTTTATTTATTTATTTAAAAAGGAACAAAGCAATTTGTCAAATATCAGTCATAAAAGCCTACTGGTTAGACAATAATAATACAGGGCTAAGATTATTACAAATGAACTCAAGTTTTGACGCATATCCAAGCAAGGGTTAACGAAAAAATAAATAAATTGGGGCGGGGATTTTTTGTGCATTCTCGCTGGCATCTGGCAACCCTGATACCATACAACACAAACCACTAGGCCACTGCTCCCTCTCTCTTTTACTGGTTTAAAAAAGAGCAAAGATCCAGAAGTAGCTGACAATCATAATGAGTGAACTACTTTTATGGTGTGCTATCCTTCTACATTTTCTTGATGTAGGAACAAAGGACATTCATGTGTGTTAAGGAAAATAATGAATGTCAAAGATGCCTGTAGGGCAGTTGCTTGCAAATGAGACATCTTTTAAGAATCAGACAATATCAACAGAGAGACTAATTTATTTTCATAAAGTGACCCACTTGCATTTAATGATAACCAACTATGAAAAATAACAAGGGCCTGTCTGGTCTCTGCTGCTGTCATCAGAGTGGCTGTACGTTTCATTTCAAATAGCCTAAAGCATATTTGGCATTAACATTTGCTTGTCTATTATTTTTTTAATCTGTAGTTGATTATGGAAGATATGGAGACACTTACAAGACTCCGGCTTGTTCTGGGCTTTTGTTTCCATTAGGATCAGCAGGGAATGTGATTGTTTTCAGCACAGACTGATTCATCATTTCAGTAGGAAAGCCACAATAAATCAAATCTCTGTCGCGCAGCATGTAAAAAGATTTCCGTTGGCTTTTTGCTACTCTTCATTGACAGAGACATTAGAGAAAGGACAGAAAAAAAAATGCATTGGAGAAAGATAATAAATGTGGGATTAGGTTGTGACTGGATTCAAACCTGAAACTCAGCTACATCTCAACACATCTACAGTAGTCCATGGTTTTGTGTTGTTGTTTTTTTGCTCTGTTTGGTTTTGTCCCATTGTTTCATTGATTCCTCACTTCTACTTGATCTCTGTCTGAAGTGTCCTATTTCTTTTTAATATAATGGCCAGAAGCTGTTTGTGGTGTGTTACAGAGTTAGTGTAGTATATTTTTTGGTAACTTTTTTTGTCACCCACATGACCATCATGGCTCAGTTGATCGGTGCCAAACACTAGGCCACATCTCTTACTTCACTGAACTTTTGAGTTTTTTTTTTTGTGTTTCTCTCCCTCATGTTAATATCTGTGGAGGACTGTGGCTAAAAATGGAACAGCTCCATCGCCTCCGGCTCTCTCTTCCTGCTGTTTGTGTGTGTGTACATGTTTTCACCTAATGAGATTTGCAGGCACCCAGAGCCACTCGGAATGGACTATTAGTGAGACGCATTGTGTTGTGTGTCGCCCCTTCAATGAAGCATTCCTTTACCCCCCTTATACACACAACACACACACAAAACTCATAAACGCCCTAATAGCTAATACAACCCATAAACACACTAATAAAACCCTCATGTTCATTAATGAAACCGTTCAAAAAGAAAGCAAGCAAAAAAGAAATCTAAAAATGCTGAAGAAAGAGGGAAAGCTCTTTGTTTTATGAGCAGAGACAGAATTACAAAAAAGCCAGTTTTACAGAATGCAAAAACTCATTTAAGTGCTTAAATAGCTAATATCTACAGTTTATTCGTTCTCTCAGTCGGAGGTAGCCAGTGTTTGTGCTTCCTGGTGAAAGAAAATAGTGATTTGGTAGCAAAAGATTTCCTTTAAAGCATCAAATTGTCAATGAAGAGATGTTGGAAATGTGGCTCTGACATATATATTTGAAGTCAGATATTGATTCAGAGCCCCTGCAATATGAAATATGTCAGTGCACCAGGAGAGTGCCCAATTCCCATGTGCATTTGAAAATGTCGGGCCAATTTTCCATTCATTTTGCGTCTTAGAACTCAATTTCCAGCCATTTGTGAATCTAGTTCATGAGAAGCACAAAACCGAATGACTCTAATAAACTAGTTTCACCAGGATAAATTTGAAAGGGGGCAAATTTAGTTCAGGAACTGGTTATTTAGGTTGTATATGTAGTTTTTTTCCCTCTCCCTCATCATCTATCACTGATCGCTGATTGACTGAGACAGGAAGAAGACGGGAAACATTCTTGCAAAACCTGATGCAACCGGCTTCAAACGCACTGTCATTGTAGTATATGTGTGTGTCAGATTGCATAACTCATCATACTGACACACACACACACTCACTGAATGAGTGTCACATATTGTATGAATGCACTCATCAATGCACAAATACACACAGGTTCCTCTTGCTCCTGCATCCAAAGTCCCTCAGCTCACAGACCCAGAGAAAAACAGGTAGAATACAAAGGAGAGTTGACAGGCTTAAAAGAGAATATATAAACATAAACATGTTTTGTATAGACCACAACACGCGCTGCTAAATAAACCACACAAATACGCTCTGTCCTCTAAAAGAATCACACAGATAGGCGCTCTCGTCTCAAGCATGATGACTTTCCTTAATTTCACTCCATCTTGCATCACTCCTATTTGCTCATCTCTATTCTCTCTCATTTCATCTGTGTGTGAGACTGCCATTGATTTATGCACTAAACCTATTCACTAAAATGCACCATTATTAAATGAGTATAATTTGGCGGCCTCGTTATTCGACAGCCATGTGTTCTTTCAGTAAAATTAGCATTTATCATCCTCTAATGCATTAACAGATGAGTGAATACAAAAAACAAATGCTGCATAATGCAAATCGCATAATCTTTATGTTAATGGACTCTTAACTTCTGAATATACAATCTCAAAACCCCTCAGTGAACTATAACTTGTTTTTTTAAGCAGTCCATCCACTCAGTGACCATCATGGCTGTTTTCTAGTAGCTTCTGTCTACTTGAATGTGTTAAATCTCCAAATCTGTCTGTTACGCTAATGGAATGACAAAATTGGTCCCCACCAACCAGTAGTTTATCTCAGCGACTACTGTATCTAGGGAAAATGCAGTGTGTGTGTTTGCATTTCGTCTGCACTGTTTTAAAACGGTTGGTTATGTGCATATGATTTAGATAAATACTGATAAACAAGATTTTTCGTTTTGTCATGGTTTGTCAAGGCAAATGTTTCAAGTTTAGTTTCTTTCTTTTCCGATACATCTATATTTTTGAACACAAGAATGTGTCTTTAAACTAGTTTAGTTGGATTTTTCAGCAGGGTGAAGACGAATCGCAAGTGATGTCTCATTAAAATCTCAGCAAGCAATGACATTATAGAGAGCAAATGGGGACTCTTGCTTATTCGTCTTCTGCTTCTCAGAGAAAATGACCCCATAAACTCTTGTATTTCTGCTACAGTTTCAGAAATCCCAATAACAGCTCACACTGTGTTCAGATTTTTCAAGATAGCAAAGTCTGTAATCATAAATCAACTCTCAACATAAACTTTCTCATCAGATTCCTCAGGAACTTTATTACATTACACTCATACAGTACGTATGTCCACATTTGTCTACTTTTTATTTCTTCTGAAGAATTTTAGGGAAAACATCTAAGACAAAGTTAGTACTTAAATAAGTATTTTGAGTTGTGAAAAAGCAATATATGAGAAAAAAAAAATTGTATGTGCATTCTAGAGAAAAAAGTTCAATTAGCTGATTGGCTCTTATAATAGGAGGGCGGGATTTGTTTTTTCCTCTTTATACTGTCTCTTGGACACTAATCACTCTTTTTTTTGTAACACCATACTCAAGTGCTCAAAAGTTTCCCATTAGTAAGTAAATTTGAAATAAATTAATCCTTATTCAGCAAAGATGTGTTAAAGGGACAATATGCAAGATTTTTTCGCCACCAGGGGTCGCAAACCTCGTATATTGATGACATATATTCTGCATTAAGCGGAATTATGGATCTTGACGTCAATCTGATGGATCTTTTATGGATGAGTGAATACATTGATGTTTTTAACATGACTGTGGTATGAAGCAGTGCGCGATTGGATTGCTAGACGTATACCAGCGCCACACGCAACGCGAGTCCCGCGGATTTAAAGGAATAAGGAAATTTCATTCTACCGAACTACACGCAAGTGCTGAATTACTCACACAGGTCAGTTTATTAGACGAATTAAACTTGTGAGGTAACGCAGCGCTGCTTTGCTTGCTCTAACAGTTACAATATAACACTAAACGGCATTTGAGTGTGTTGAATGTTAGTAGTGTTTGTTGGCTGTATGAGAGTAACCTAGATTAACATTAGAGAATAACATACAGATCATATTCTAACATTTCATCATGTTGAACTACCTAACGTACATTTGCTCACCTGTCTAATAAAGTAACATGCAACATTCTTGTCTCTGTCAAGTCGAAGTTGGTCGCGGACGTGGAGCTCTCGGCATCTCGAAAGATGTTGATCTTCGTTTTAGTCCTTTGTCCAAAATGTTTGAACAAAACAAACAGCGTGAGCGTCCGTCTAGGCACGACGGGTATAACCGACCCAGTTTTCAACGTCTGTCGCCATGGTTACATTTGCCGGGGGTAACGCGGATATGACGCCTTCGACTGGCGACTCCTCACCCCTGCTGACACACCCCGTTTCCTTGGTTAAAATCGCAGTTTTCTCACGATTTACAAATAGTTGAAAACATTTGGGATATTGTAAATAATCAACTAAACAATTGTCTAGTGATTTTGTGATATTTTACTGCAAAAATCCTTTAAATTGATCAAAAGTGACACTAAAGACATTTATAATTTTACAAAAGATTTATATTTCAAATAAATGCCGTTTCTTCTTTAACTTTGTTCATCAAAGTATCCAGAGTCAATATATCATGGTTTCAAACTATTACAACTATTTTCAACATCGAAAGGTATCTTTCTGAGTAGAATGATTTCCGAAGGACACTAAAGACTGGAGTAATGATGCTAGTAATGATAAACAATGAATAATTTTTACAATATTTCTGTTTTAGCTATTTTTGATCAAATAAACGCAACTGAGCACAAGAGACTTCTTTCAAAAACTGTCTAAAGTCCTCTGGTCACATGAATATGTAGCGATTACAGTTTACCACCGTCATCTTGTCTCACTGATCAGCGCTCGCTCTCACGTGTGACCCTGAAGCGTGACCTCCCTCGAACAGAATACACACGTGCGTTCGCCCAAACACACATACACTCTCCCACACTCTGTGTTTGCGGGCTGTCTCAGCGGTGTAATCATAGTTATTTCCACATGCATTAAGAGAGTCATTTTCTGGCCCTGCTGTTGAGTAAATTGCCGGTGTGCTCCGCGACGGCCCGACGGACTGCGAGCGCATAACGCCGCAGACATCGGCGCCACAATTACGCAGCTGATATTACATCGTCCGGTGATGCTCATGAGAGTTTGTAATGCCCATAAGTGAACATAATACTCACTGCCACAAACACCCGAGCCAGATAGAGACAGAAAGTGTTTTCTGGGGTGAAAGAAGGAATGTTTTGCAGGCAAAGAGAAAGATTGGTATTCCACAGGCGCGCTCAGCCGTCAGAACGAGGGAATAACCCTTTCATGTATTTTTCATGCTCGTTAACCACTCCCGTCGGGGTGCTGTTTGTTCTCTCTTCCTCTGTCTGCCTTATCTTTCCCCTCTCTCTCTCTCTCTCTCTTCAGTTTTCCACCTGCTCTGCATTCAACAAACCCTCGGCTCTTCCTTTTTTGTCTCTTCCCAAATTATTGCCCACAACTGAGTCGTGTGTTTGTCATTTGTGGGTTTGTGTCTGTCTCCTGCCTCAAAGCAACAACAAAACACAAAAAAAGAAGGAAAGAGACAGAGGGTGGTCAGAAGAAGAAAAAAAACTGATATATGGACAAAAAGAGTCCGGAGTGATTGACAGGGAAGGGTGCTAGCAATGTTTTTCTCACTTTCTGTTTTCCTCTCATCAAAACGCAGCCGTTATTAAAGGAAAGATGAAAATGCGCTGGTGTCCTTTTAGATAAGTGTCAACTTATGTGTTTCAGGACGGAGTCTGTAGCTGAGAAGATGCTAACCAACTGGTTTGCTTTCCTGCTTCATAAGTTCCTGAAGGTAACTAGCCTCTTTGACTTCCTATATAGGTACTAGTCTCATGTAGACAGACTTTTGACTCAGCATGAGGTCTGGTTCACTTTGCAGTTTATTCGGGCTCAGAGACGCATAATTAGACGGGAAGCTGCCGTCATGTCATGATCAACTAGAGTTTGTATGTTTGTTGGAGATCATTCAAATAATTGGAGTCTCTACAAACAGTCATATGAGAAATATCAAAGACATTTATGTGAGTAGATTTTATAGTCAGACTTTAGAGGTTTAGCATTCAGTTGTGCTTCAGGATATCTTGTTTACTTGCTGCTAAGTGCCTTGAACTAAAATATCTTGTTGTATCTTTTCATGAATGGGGCAAATCCAGTGTAGTTAGGCAGTAGTAAGGCTTATGGACCGTGTAAACACAATTCACATAAAGTCAATTGGAAATTGCATAAAGCCAACCAATCAGATTGTAAGAAAGCTTTTTACTTGTTTTGGTCCAAAATAGATCAGGTGATCTGCAAGTTAAAGTGACTGACTTATAAGTGAAAAACACTTAAAACTGTAGTCTGCTATGTTGTATAATGTAGTTATTTTTAGTTTTGTTGTGTGTGTAAAATGCCTTAAAGGGTTAGACCACCCAAAAAATGTAAATTCTGTCATTGTTTACCAAACCCGTAAGACTTTTGTTCATCTTCAGCACAAATGAAGATATTTTTCATGAAAGATTTCTGTCCCTCCATTGACAGTCTACGCAACTACCACTTTGACGCTTAAAGTTCATAAAGAGATCATAAAACTAATCAATATAAAGTGAAAAAGAGGTCCAATTTTTATGTTGGGATACGATCGATTTATATGATGAACAGATTTAATTTCAGCTTTAATTCGCATATCAACATTCGTCAAATCATCAGTTGTGGTAAATGCACGTACAGTACAAGCATGCTTGCTTGACAGGCAAGAACCAATGAGCACATTTGAGCTTTTGCAAGAAATCTTTTGGAACACTATAAATGTATTTGCCGTCACCTTTTGATCACTGTAGTGCATATTAGCTGAATATAAGTGTTAAAATCTTTCTTTTTTAAACAAACACCAAACTTTTGACACATCCAGTTGTGATAAAGTTATATTAATAATGTGTGTTTGGTGTCTGTGTCTACAGGAGTGTGCGGGCGAGCCTCTATTCATGCTGTACTGTGCTATAAAACAGCAGATGGAAAAAGGTCCTATAGACGCCATCACCGGAGAGGCCCGATACTCCCTCAGCGAAGACAAACTAATCCGGCAACAGATCGACTACAAGACGCTGGTCAGCATCACACTAATAAACATAGTATCTAATAAACTCTTATGAAGGTCAGTGCTGTTACTGTGTGTGTGTATGAAAGCAGGCAGTCTGGCCTAGGGAGGGTAGTGTTCATTAGTCTCTCATTCCCTGCTAAGGCTGAGATTGGGGTCCTGCAGAGGGTGTGAAATTAGATTTCTCGGGCCAGGAAATGGCCTTTTCAAGAGCCCCACTCTGCACCTACGGTTTCACCGACCACTGCCCAACATCTCATCATCCTCATCCTCTTTTTTTTTTCCCCCCCTCCAGATCTTAAACTGCGTCAACCCAGAGAACGAGAACAGCCCAGAGATTCCGGTCAAGGTTCTGAACTGTGACACCATCACGCAGGTCAAAGAAAAAATCCTGGATGCCGTGTACAAGAACATGCCGTATTCACAGAGACCCAAAGCTGTGGACATGGACCTGGGTGAGTTAAACTGCCCTGCCCACAGCATAGCAGGATTGAGTTTGATTTGGCTTTTATACAACAGGTCCATATTTAAGATTTTCATTTAAAGTAACTAACATTTAGATATTATTTTAAATATATAAATATTTGTAGTTACTTTGTCTATTTGTGTTGCACCAAAAATACAATTCCAAATGAAAACACAGCTGATAAAAATCTGTGTTTTTGAATGAATTATTGAGTGAGTGAATGAATGAAAGTTGTTTCAGAGACTGTCATAAAAAACTGTCACTAGTTTTGTTCCTTATTTTATTTGTGTTATTTGTGAGTGGACTGAATAATTACTCAGTCATTAAAAATCACTTACTTAATTCCTGAAGTAATCTGTGTGAATGATTCAGTGATTCACTCATAAAGACCGTCACATGATTCATTCCTTAACAAATTGATCTGAATCTGATCTGAAGTGCGCAAGACTTGTCCCAGAAAAAATGGCAAATTGCAATACACTTAACACACACTTTGTCCACACTATCTCTAATAGTGTCAGCGTTTTTAAGGTATTAGTTTCAGTTTCAACTTGTTCAGTGCTTTTGAACAAATAGTTTGAGCGATAAAAGGACTGACTTGCAGTATAAAAACAATCACTTGTTTTGTTCCTGAGTAAATTGGTGCTTTTGAAAGAATAATTTGAATGAATGATTCAATGACTCATAGTCACATACAGTATCACCTATTACTGGTGTAACAATAATAGTACCTGCAGAAAGTTCACTGAAAATTCGGAACATTTTAGACTGAATATCAGTGATCTTGGCCATTCAGATTTGAGGGCAAGAATAAATGAACTTTTCAATATTTCAATACAGAATGACCTCACTTTTTTTCAGAAATGTAAGCTAATTTTGATTTAATGTTGTCTGTAATGTATAAACAGTGATGGAAATGTACAATTTTTGTGCACATACACAAGCAGGTGCACGTGTGACCCAGGTAAAAGTTGACAGACGGCACTGACAGACTGACTCCACATTTTATTTCTGGCACACAAGCGGCCATCTCACACACACACGCCACACAAAAGCCCCCTGTCAGCGGTGCAAATCATCCTTCCAGCACCTTGGCCAGAGCAATCTCCTCCACGATGATGTTCTGTCTCTGTAGCTGCAGAACTGGCATTGCTTTTGTGTGTGTGTGTTTGTGTGTTGCGCGTGTGTGTGTGTGTGTGTGTGTCATCCTCTGTGCATTTGGCAACCACGTAAACTAATAAACCCCATTCAACAGAGGAGAAAATCAATGATCACTCTCGCTCTGAGCCTGTCTATATCCTATCAGCTCTCTCTTTAGCATTTAATTATACCCTACTGTGTGTGTGCACACACATTTCTAGCCCATGTGAAAAGACACATTCAATGCTTTGAATCAAATCAATCTTCTTTGAGCTGGGGGAGGTTCACTGTGTCTGTTTTAATGGCAAATGTTTGATTTTTCAGAGTGGCGTCAGGGACGAATGGCCCGAGTGGTCCTGCAGGATGAAGACATCACCACTAAGATTGAAAATGATTGGAAGAGACTCAACACTCTCATGCACTATCAGGTACAAAAGAGGACACAAACGCTTATATATAATCTCATGGTGCCCCCTTCTGTCTATGTGAGTAGACATTAAAGGGGATGTATCATGGACTTTCTTTGCTCTATTGATAAAAAAAAAAACTATTTGATGTACAAATATATAGATATACTCATCCGTTCTCGATATACAAAGTGCAAAAAGAGCAAAAACAGTTTTAATCAGCCAATTTCATAAGATATATTAAGGCCTGTTTTCAAATCATTTATATATGTCTGAAAAAGAGTGAATATCTTGTGAATTTTACTCATTTCAGTTTATTTGGTTTTATGGATGTTCAGATATATAAACACTGATTAAGAAACCATTTTTGGATGGAATTTATTGAAGCTAAACTGCAAAATGAATAGGTCATTCAATTGCCATGGTGTTGATGTCACAACCGTGAGCATAGTGGCATATACTTATACATTAATCATTGTTAATTAAACAACTTGGTGAGGTTATTGTTAGTCATTTCATATGTAAAGTGGTTAATCATGATAGAGGTAAATTACGGCACCTTGAAAGCATCAGGAATATTTAGGAAAAACATCAACAAGGACAAAGCGCTACAAAAGTAATCCTCTGTATATCCATTTAACTCCTCAGACATGAAACAATTAAGCTGAACCAAACAAACATTTCCTTTATCTCCCAGTGCTCCAAAATGTCTCGCTGTGAGTGTTCGGCTCCAGGGAGACAGACGGCTGATCTCTCTCTGAATCACACTACACAGGACAGTATAATAGAGGACAATTATTGAGCTCTGCACTGACTGAAAATTTTAAGTGTGGCGGCTGTGAAAGTGCTTTGTGTGTGTGTGTGTGTGTGAAAGAGAGAGAGGGGTTGTCCTTTACCTTCAGTGGATTAATTACAGCCTTTACCTTGTCTTTACTTCAGACACCACAGAGACAGCACACGTCAGAGCAGGTACCTGATAACAGTGTTAGAGAAAGAGAGAGAGCGTGTCCAGAGTCCTTGCCACAGGGAAAGTGCACTCATATTCTCATAATTACTTCAGAAAAAGCTGTGAGATATGATGATGATGAGGTAGACATGAAGAGAGAACATTGTTCCACACTGCCTTTACAAAAGTTTACCATGGTAACCAAATTTGATTCGTACTACAGTGATTTTTGTTTTGTTTTTTAAATCAAAATGTATACATAAATCATACATATATACATTGCACTTGAGGAAGGCATATTTTAAAGGGATACTCCACTTTTTTTGGAAAGAGGCTCATTTTACAACTCCCCCAGAGTTAAACAGTTGAGTTTTACCGTTTTCGAATCCATTCAGCCGATTTTCTGATATAGAAGAATGTCAGTAACCAGACAGTTTCCGGTCTCATTGACTTCCGTAGTATATTTTTTTCCTACTATGGAAGTCAATGAGACCAGAAACTGTCTGGTTACTGATATTCTTATAAATATCAGAAAATCGGCTGTATGCATTTGAAAACGGTAAAACCCGACGGTTTAACTCTGTGTGAGTTGTAAAATGAGCCTATTTCAAAAAAAAAGTGGAGTATCCCTTTAAGAGAAGAGACGGTATAATCACTAGCTTCATTAGGTACACCTTGCTATGATCCTCGAAACTGCCTTTCTTTGTGACATAAATTCAATAACGTATTGGAAACATTCCTCCGAGATTTTGTCGGCTGCAAATCTCCCATTTCACCACAGGAATGAGATTGTAACCAAATGTAGACCTTTTAATAAATCTCTATGAAAGAGCAAAATCTGAGCAATTCAATTTATGTCATGTGGGGGAATAAGTAAATCATAAGATGTTTTGCTTTGGGAGCTGTATACTAACTATTTGCTATATTAACTCTTACTGTTTCCACCGGGACCCGTGAAATAGAGAGTTTAGAGAAAGAGAAGAGAAAACAGAAGGCTTTAGAGAGCTTTAGAGAATGCCACATTAAAATACAGGACTCCTACGCTTTCCACACAAGCACCCTCACCTCTCTCCTAAAATACTACGGATATGCTAATCTCAGCCATTCGCTGAGTTCCTCAATGGAGTAATATTTAAGAGAGCAGACAGTATAATCAGCAGCTGTGTCCCTCTAACGTTTCGTGCCGTGGCTTCATAAACCTGTGGTCACCATGTTCTTTTCTGATTGCTCATTTTGATTGCGCTGGGTTGATTAGAGCACTAGCCATGAAAAAGTTTCCATCATTCTGAACGCTTGCGTGGACGTATTTCTTTATGCTCTGCTTCTTCTCCCACTCTCTCGCTCTCTTCTTTTTCTCACTCATCCACTCTTACTTGAAATCAGGGAGCGTTTTGACCTTGCATGGGCTGAATGACATTACAGGAGACTGGCAGCGTGTCCCTGACGGGCCACTGTACTCCTCAAATTTCCAATTGAAATAGAGCAGCATGAGAGACACTGGCATTAACAATTCAAATAAACAGAGGCCTCTGTTAATGTGTGCATTATTATCACCTGTATCTCGCAATGGTAAAGCAATAATTTCAATGAGGCGTTTGACTAGGATTGTGTGTAAGAACTAAACTAGTTGTTCTTAGGGAACACAGCTTACATCAGTCTCAACTGGATTAGTGGTCTTAAAGGTGGTCTAATTGTACAAAATTGACTTTGACAGATATATTGTTTTTTAACATGATTGTTGGTCCGGAGTGTGTGAACACAACCGCCATATTATGGAAAAAATATATATATATATTATTTTGCCCACAAATCTGAAATGTTATCTCAAACCGAGCCAATCAGAAATGCATCCATTGGGACGTCAAAGTGAAAGAGGCCCCGCCCACAACTGGTGATGGAATCTGCCCTATTAGCTTAGCCCCACCCCTGAGTGAGCTGTACACAGTCTGCCATGTTTATCTGAAGGATGAGCAGTAAAGACAACTCTTTTCAGAGGGCAGGAAGCAGCAGCTCATTTGCATTTAAAGATACACACACAAAAACGTTATGTTTTTGCTTCAAAAAGGAGCATTTACAGCATGGTATAACAAATGATCTGTGGAGTATTTTGAGATGATACTTCACACACACACATTCTGGGGATACCTGAAACTTGTATTACATCTAGTAAAAACAGGCAGTAGAATACTTTACTTTTCTTAAGATGCTCCATTTGATAAGCATTAATTGATGCTGTTAAAACAGCAATAAAATGAAAAATAGTTTTTTTTATCCAGAATTCTTTGATAAATAGTTTTTAAAAACATAATTTATTTGAAGTTTAAATCTTTTGTAACAATTTAAATGTCTTGACTGACTTTTGACCCTTGCTGAGTAAAAGTAACAAGCAAAAAAAAGAATCTTACAAATCAATTGAGTGAATAATTCAATGACTCACTTATAAAAACAGTCACATATTTTGTTTGTGAATGAGTTGGTGCTTTGAAATCTATTGACTGAATGATTCATTGAAATGATTAAGGAATAAATGTTGGCTTGAGATAAAAATCTGGATTGCATTAGATTTTTTGCACTGTCACTCAAGCCAGCTCTGTGCGTGTGTGTTTAGCACAAGCCCGTGATGCTCATAAATGCAAGCAAGTAAGACAATTTGTCTAAACCCACGTGATGGTTAGGTTTAGGGGCGGGGTAAGGGGTAGGTCATTCGTACGAATTCATACGAATTGGCCAATTCGTAAAATATGTACGATTTAGCAAAATCGTATTAATTCGTACGAGTGAGGTCGTATGAATTGTTACGAATTAGCCACTTTTTAATAATTCGTCGAATTCGTACGACTTGGTCGTGAGATCGGGTTGGTCTGACATACTGTTTATGTAACAGCTTGTCACTTTTATTTTAGACATACAATGAAGATGTACATTAAAGTGTATATTAACTGTTAAATTTTCCTTTATACCATGCCTATATGTCCCTCAATGCATTCATCATGTCCATTATGATGCTTACATCCATTTCACCTATTAAACGCCCATCATTCTGCTGTGTTTATCATGTGGCGAAGGCGTTTCATGCTCTTTGTGCAAGCGTGACCGAGCCTGCCGTATTTCAAAGAAGAGTCAGAATGGCAGACACATCACCGCATCCTTCCCCACCGCCTGGATGCAGCGTCTGAGTTAAAGCCACGTTAGCTTGCTGATCGCCATCAGATAGGGCGCAGGCAGGGGGATCAGAGATACATGAGGGAAAGGGGTCAGCTGTCTGCTTGATGCAAACGTTATCATGAGGAAAGCTCACTCCTTATCACTCTCACACCCACCGGCGGCCCGCCTGCCTGGCTGAGGATTATCCCTCAAGGGCGAATGCTTCTCCCCTCCATCATTCAGGCTCCGCACAGCCACCACATACACCGCAGAGACACGCTGTGAGAGACGAAGAGTAGATTGTGCATGAGGCTAGGTGGTGTGGAGCCCAAAATCCCCAAAATAGTGTTTATAATTTCTTTTTCCAATGACTAATATTTGATGCTTACTAGCTATACCAATTCCACGACTCCTGGTCAGGGGGACGGAAACTCTGGAGGGAGAAATTGAGCCGTGAAAAAGACATCTGTGAGTGTCAACCTACTCGGCCACCTCTCCGAAGTGATTCGTCCACAGTCCTGGACTCTTTCAAGTGTCTCTCCAGTCAGGCTATTAACCCGCTCTGCAGTAAGGGTTGGCCGAGGAGAAACCTGCACTAATAGGGCTGGAGCTTATGGGAGCGTGTGGGGGCTAAAGTAACCCCATCATCAGCTGTGAGAGTGTAGGGAGGTGAGTGAAGACTAACTACCCTCAGCCTTCAGCAGAGCTCAGGAGGTCCTTAAAGTCTCCATTATGGTGCACAGAGAGGTTTTTTGAAATATAATGGACTCGATATTTGATGTTTTATGTTGACGGGGGATCTTAGACTGTGGCACTTGACCTAGTTCACTGGTATCTGAAAGACCTGGTTTATAGAGGAGGTTTTTGACCTATGTTCAGTAGCTTTTGTTAAACGAATGCAATCCAATGGAAGGTTGTGTCTGCCACAGAATAAAAATGATAATTGTAATTTTTTTAATCTCACAATCTTGCAATTCTGACTTTTTTTCCCTCAAACATAAAAACAATCTACAGTCAAATTCTGAGGGAGTGAAAAAGACAATTGCAATTTAAAAGTCAGAATTGTGAGAAGTCAAAGTTGTGAGAATATAAATATAAAAATATACTAAATAAAATATCGTTTTATACTGTAGAGACCAAGATAAGCACCTCAAAAGTTGATAGTATGAGATTCGGCCAGGATTTTGCCAGTTTGCTTTCAGGAAGTTGCTTTTTTTTTGTGCTGAATTGAGGTTGAGTCAGTTGTCTTTGTGAGGGTAGACCTCATTTCCTCTGCAGCTCTTGACAGTTCAGATTAATACAGAAGATCAGATGGAGCTCGAGCACTCACAGAGCAGACAGAGAGAAACGGAGAGTTTCACCCCAATATATAAAAGTCCCGGACCTCATCTTTCCTAATCCTTTCTACTTTCCCATCTCCAAATGACTCAGTCACTACATTCCCTATAGCCTGTCAAACTCTTCCTTATGACCTGTCTTTGTGTTTCTATTTTTATAATTTCCCTCCATTCAAAATTTTAGTTTATCTCTCTTGTCTCTCTCTCCATCTGTGTGAAAGAATCCCTCTGAAGCCATGTTACTTACTTTATTATTATTATTTTTTATATTACGCTTGTTTTCTGATAGCTAAATTTGAATTATTTCGAATACTAGTAATATTTAAGTAAAAAAAAATTGAATTTAGCTTTTCAGCCATTTTGACAGACTAGTTTCTTGTCTCCTCAATCTAGTCCTTTTTCTGAGCAAAGCACAAGAGCCGAAACTCCCGAGTAAGGCTTTAAAGTGCATTTGATCAGAGAATACAGCATGAACACGCCTTATACAGTATATTTGTGAACAGATCTTTTTGAAGCGCTTTAATGTCGATTTATTTCAGCACTGGAGAGAAACTGAACAATTTCACACCGTTTTTGGATAGCAATAAATATGTACTGAGAATTAGTTTTAGTTGTGAGATTGATATTAGTTGTGCTCCACTATCTTGAACATTACTTGATAGTAAAAGGCTGTGAAACCAAACACTGTGAAATAAGAATTACGGGAAAAGGAAAGATGCTTGACATAGGCGTTGTGTTTCTTGTACAGGTATCAGACCGCTGTGTGGTTGCTTTGGTGCCCAAGCAGACGTCCTCCTACAACATTCCTCCCACAACTAGCATCTCTCGGACGTCTATCAGTAGATACGGTGAGTATGTTTGTCTCATGATGATGCAGCTGCTGCACAATTGGCTTTATGCCCAGCTGCACTACTTCCTGAACTTCAGCCAGCTTCTTGTTCCCTGTCTGCCATTATTGGCCAAATTGATTAATTCAGGTGTGTCTGATTATTGTTGCCATGACTACTGAGGTCAAGCACACCTGAATTAATCAATTTGGCCAATAATGGCAGACAGGAAACAAGGAGCTGGCTGAAGTTCAGGAAGTAGTGCAGCTGGGCATAAAGCCCATTCACTGTGAATGAGAAAAGGCCTGTAATTATCAGTTAAGCTTATTTGAAGTTTGATCACTGTTTCACAATATACACGGTTGAAGACTGGCTTTAAACAAAGCCTCTGATTATTCTGCGCAGTCATTTCGCTTTGCAGCCCAGCAGGATGCCCAAGGGAGCCTTCGGGGCACCAGAGAGTGAGAGTGAGAGTGAGAGAGCATGGCAGGGAGGGTAAGAGGAAGTCAGAGGGAGAGGTGTTAGCAGTTAACATGAAGCTCAGTAATGCTGATTTCTCCGCTGAGTTTGGATGCCGCCCGTAATGGACACATTAGCTCCTTCCCCATAGCGTTGCTTTGAGGGAGTGCCACAGGGCTCCCCATCTGGCCCGTTCTCATTTTCCATCACACTGAGCTGCAGGCCACTCTCTGATTGCTAATTATGCACCGCCGATGATACTTCACACGGGTGAAAAAACTCAAATGACACGCAGCCAAATACCAGGGCCAGCGATGAAATGGAGCCCCTTGTGCACTGTCACCTAGCAACCCTGCCAAACTGTACACACAAACATCTCACCTGGCTTCAATTCACTAGATCCACATGAAACGCAGGCCGTATCAGCGTATTCCACGATTCTGTTAATCAAAGCTTGAGGATGTTTCTCGCATCTGTGCGGTTTAATGAAAGAGTGTAATTATCTTCTCTTATCACTTGTAAACATAATGACATTTAAAGTTCAGGGAACACTTCAAACGTCCAAAGCCGCAACAAGCAACCTGAGAAATATTCTATAAAGCTATCTTTATTTCTCAGCCATGCACTCTGTTAACCATGCAAACCTCAATCTTTTTGGATCCTCCCCCTGAATTAGGTAGTTAACAGTTTTTAGGGTTACGTTTGGCCCTTGGATCTATTTTATTTTTTATAGAGTGTATATTTCAGGAAACTCATCAAGTGGGAATGAGATGGCACAACACGGTACAGTTTTTGGCTGTTTTTACAACCTGCTCTTGTGTGTGGCTCATCTGACAGAGCCCTGGTGCCCATCAATCACACCATGGCACAGCGGGCACAGCTGTGCACAGGCACCTGCTGATTGATTCATATCAATTTAATGCTCAACACTTAGCAGCTCGGCTCAATTTAGCATGCCAGCAACCCCGGTCCAAAACAACACACTGCTCACACACCTTTGACTGGCAGAAGAGAGCAGCAAACATCAAAAACACGCAAAATATGCACGCAACAGTTAATGTTAGAATGTGATCAAACACCCCTCCCATGTGTGTGTATGCGTGTGTGTGTATATATATATATATATATATATATATACTTTTTCATATAAGCATCCATCCCATAATTCACGAATCTCTCTGATTAAGTCAAACTCGTTAGACTGATTAAAAGTCAATAACTAGTCATTAAATACCATATTATTTAAAAAAATATATATATAAATATATAATAAAAGTTTGTGATTACATAATATATGTGGGTGCGCTGTGTATAATTATTTTATATAATACACTGACATGCATGTATATTTAAGAAAAAATATTATTTATAAATAAAATATTTATATTTATATATATAAATCTATATACAGTATACTGTATACATGAAAATATCTTAAATGTATTAAAGCATATGTGTGTATTTATATATAAAATAATTACACACAGTGCACACATATATTATGTAATCACAAACTTTTATTTTGGATGTGATTAATCGCGATTAATCGTTTGACAGTCCTAATATATATATATATATATATATATATATATTATAAAAATCCCATTATATTATATTATTATTTAAAAATATATATATATTTTTTGTGACTATATATATTTACACATTATCATATAAAGTCCATAAGTGTTAATTCAGTAACCACCCTCATGAATTTGCAGAGTAATTTGGTATAACATAATTATACAATAAAGAAGTAAATGTTACACAAAAGTAGAAATTATGACATCTAAAGTCATTAAAGATATAATTATAAAGTTTAAAATTGCGCAATTACAATTATGACAAAGTTGACTTTTTTTGTGATTTACCAAAGCATGATGGTGAAGTCAAATCACAAGAATCTTTTTTTTTTTTGGGAATCAGAACTACACTAAAAGTGATTTTTAAGTCAAGATAATCCAATTGTATACACTCACATAGTCTAGTAGTAATCTCTCAATGTCAATACTGTGGCAACAGCCAAAAGGACTAAGTTTCCAGTAGCTTTAGGTGGATTGAACCCGCAATCCTCTCCTTCCTGTTACCCGTGCTGCTAACACCACCATTTCTCCTGAATTCTCCCTTGTGACACCGGCCTGCTCAAAATTCCACTTCTGTCTCGAAATAGCCGAAGCTATTTGCCTTCCTTCGCTGTTTCACATGCCCTTTGAAGCCAGGTGATGAGGACAGAGAGAGAGACTTTGAAAGGACACAAAAGAATATATACCACCATTGTGAGAAGCCGATCCAACCTCCCAAGAGAGCACTCAACCACTGCAAAAAAAAAGCGCCACACATCTAATTGGAGAAGTGAGTAAGAGACTGATTATTTAACATGCGAGGATGGAAGAGAAAAGGAGATGAGATGGATGAGCGGGGAGCTTAACTCATTAGAAATCTTTAGATGCATTGATTAGGTCCTGCGATGCAGACGTTTAAAGCGTGTGTGCAGCACAATGAATCAGGACCAGCCAATTATGAAGCCTTTGAAGTGGAGGCCAGAGAGCGTCGACTCATCTCTATTGGTCTTGAATGAATACAGAGATGAATCTTCTACAGAGAGAAAGTGACGAGGAAAGAGATGCACAGGGTTAGACGGAGTACATGAAATGTGAGAGGGCCGTGCTTTTTCTATTCATTCCGAAGAATGACAATGTGGAAGAATGGTGGTGTAAGAAGATCATAATCCTCTTTCTATCTCTCTCTCTCTCTCTCTCTATTACCACAGACTCAACATTCCGGTACACCGGAAGTCCGGACAGCCTACGTTCTCGTGCTCCTATGATCACCCCGGACCTAGAGAGCGGAGTCAAAGTCTGGCACCTGGTGAAGAACCATGAGCACGGAGACCAAAAGGAGGGCGACCGCGGCAGCAAGATGGTATCTGAGATCTACCTCACCCGCCTGCTGGCTACTAAGGTAACCTCACATTTTGTGGTGATTTTTTTTTTTTTTTTTTTTTTAAATGAACACCCAGCAACCTGCCAAAATCAACCATGTTCTGCCTGAATACTTGATTCTGATTGGCTGGAAGGTGTGCAATAAAACCACTTAATGCACAGGTAGTTCCAAGTCAGTTTAATCACTATTCTGATACTCGATTATGACTTCGTCCATGTGTCTGAGTCTGATTGATGATGATGATTATATATATATATATATATATATACAGCCCGTTCTCATCCCAAGGCACATGGCACCCTTTATTGTCAATATGAGATGCTGATATATATGTGCCAGAAGGCGCCTCCTAGTGGTCTAACCCTAACCCTACCCCAGAACTAAACGTACCCATAACCGAACAAAGCTCTGTGCATGTTATATTGACGCTAAAGGGTGCCATGTGCGTTGGATTTAGACGAAATTTCAAAAGCCTCACTATATGAATCTGCTAGATACTCTATTGTTCACAGTGAAAATGGTCATGAAGAACTAAATTACAACTGGTTTTGATGTTGACATTATAGGTGGACTTGAGGTTCAAAACAAGTATATTTCTGCTAAAGTGTACAATATGGTTCCTTTTATGTTCACAAGTCACTCTTGGGTCTCTCTTCTTTAATGTTCAATGGTCACTTGGTTTTGTCTTTTAGGGTACGCTGCAGAAATTTGTGGATGACCTGTTTGAGACTCTTTTCAGTACAGTGCACAGAGGCAGTGCGCTTCCCTTAGCTATCAAATACATGTTCGACTTCCTGGATGAACAAGCGGACAAGCACAGCATCCATGACACTGATGTTCGCCACACCTGGAAAAGCAACTGGTGAGAGGAAAACCCTCATACACACGACCTAATCTTCAGAACTAAAAACGAAAGTTGTTCTTTCCCAGTGTCTGCAATGCAAAGCAAGGTAACATTTTCTTTTTCTTTTTGTTTGTTTATCTTCACAGCCTTCCTCTGCGCTTCTGGGTGAATGTGATCAAGAATCCCCAGTTTGTTTTTGACATCCATAAGAGCAGCATCACGGATGCGTGTCTGTCTGTGGTGGCTCAAACCTTCATGGACTCGTGTTCCACATCTGAACACAGATTGGGCAAAGACTCGCCCTCTAATAAGCTGCTTTACGCTAAAGATATCCCCAACTACAAGAACTGGGTAGAAAGGTAAAAAAGTCAAGTTCCAGTTTGTATCTTTTTCATTTTACTTTTGTAACAAACTAAACATCACTATTCACCAGTACAAACAAGCGCCCACTCAACATTGATTTGATATTGACTATCGCCCCCTGGCTGTCTCCACAGGTACTACGCTGACATCAGCAGACTGCCAGCCATCTCCGATCAGGACATGAATGCGTATTTGGCAGAACAGGCACGACTTCACTTCAATGAGTTTAACATGCTCAGTGCCCTCAACGAGATTTACTCCTACATTAGCAAGTACAGCGAAGAGGTGAGTCGAAACATCAGGATTCATCTCAAAACATGCCAAAACACATCATTTTCAAAACATCCTCAATGACTTCTTGCCCTACTGTATATCAATGCAGACTGGCTTCTTGACTCATTCTTTCTGCTCTGTATTGAAACTGACTGCTCTACTGTCTAAAGTGCCTAAACAGAGCTAAAGTTAATTATAAAATATTTATTTTGGATATTTATTGTATGGATTGATGGTTCTAGGCAAAAAATGTAGAATTTGTCGAGATACACGTCACAATAAAAATACACTGGAACTTCAGACTGTTACGTATGTCTAAAGTACTAATTTAAGCGATATTTTATGATTTGTGATCATTTTATAATTTTTTTCATTTAAATCATATATACACTCTAAAAAATGCTGGGTTGTTTTAAATATAAATATGGACAAACCCAAGTATTCAACGCAATGGCTGAGTTTGTCCATTTTTGACCCAATGATGGGTTGTTTTAACCCAGCATATATATTACATCCAAGAAACCACATGGTTTTGGCTTAACGAATCTGAAGTTTTAGTGGAGTAAGTTACAGTGTTTTACTGAGGTGTAGCATACAGTTGATTGGTTAGTAAACTTAGTTGCCAAACGATAATGATTTGAGGTCTGTACCTTTACTCTAAAAAATGTTGGGTTGTTTCAACCCAAGTTTGGGTCAAATATGGACAAACCCAAATGTTGGTTTAAAAAATACAATTAAACAATGTACAGTTGAAAGTGAAAGTTGAAGTTGGGTTAAAATTTTAAATGACCCAACATTTGGGTTTGTCCATATTTTACCCAAATTTGGGTTCAAACAACCCAGCATTGTTTAGAGTGTTAATATAAATTATACTGCTGTAGTTCCTCATCCTCCAGATTAACTCAGCATTATTTGTAGAATAACATGCATTGGAACAAGAGGTGCTCTGGAAGAAGTTTCACAGAATGATGTCATCTTTAAACAGTCTCAGCAAGCTTCAGAGTCACACACACACACACTTATGCACAGAGTGGGGACAGACAGGGAGCGAGAATGAATAGGCTTCTGATGAGGAAGATTACACACAGCTAGATCACTGACAGCCACTCCGACACAAAGAGCACTAGAGTAGGGCCCACGATGGAGATGTTCCAACCGTAATGGCAGCTCCACTCAGGGGACCCATTAGTCTGACCTTTACTTTACACTGCATTTAGGACAGCGCCAAGAGCCCGGAGACGCAGCCTCTCCTCTCGCTCTCATGTAAATACCGCTCTTTGGTTACAGGTCTGTTTTCTCTTGTCCTCACATTCCTTCGTAGTCTCTTTTTTTGTGCGTTTATCCTTTTCGTCCTTTTATATACTTGGTCTGTCTTTCTACAAATAGAGCAGTGATTCCCAACCAGGCATACTGTATGTGTACATCAAGGGTTCTTGAGCAGATTACAGCCGGTACTTATAAGAGTTTGAGTTTGCTTTGTAGATTAAAAGTGGATTTAAGTTAAATAACTGTAAAAAATTATAGAGGTGTCAAGATTGACATTATTTTTATTTGATTGATTGGTATACTTTTTATTTTTATTGGGGTTTTTTTTTTAAGGGCAGAAAACAATGTGTGTCAATTTTGGGATCAGCTATTTGTGTGAATGACACAATGATGTCTGATTGTATATTAAGCGGCTCATATACAGCTATATAAATACACAAGTAATATTTATTCAATATATTTAAAGTTTATATATCATTAAATATTATAATAGGATATTTATTATATACAATATAGTATAAAATAATTGAAAAAAAACAATCTACTATCATGGAAGTCAATGGGTCCCATTAAATACAGGTTTGGAACAACTTGAGGGTTAGTAAATTATGTCAGAAGTTTTATTTTTGGGTGAACTAACCCTTTAACTAGGGACTCCAGGGTGTTTAGCTATATGTCAAACATGAAATCAATGAAGTCTTTGGAGGCCATTTAAAGCAGTAGCCGCTCTAGATGTCGCCAAAGACCTTTTCTAACTTGCATTAGATATAAAAATTCGATATCCCATATAATAGAAGTTAAGTTGAAAAGAAAAGGAAACACCATGAAGTAAACTATGAAGAAAAGGAAAAAAGGAAGCACAAAGCTAAGAGGAGAACATCCTTTTGTTCACCCAGCCAAATGTGTGTGGTGGGACATTCAGTACCTGCATGCAGTAATTCAGAATCATTATACAATGCGAATAGGACAACTGAAAATAATTACCTCTGTCAGCGCTCCAGAGCACTTAACCTGATGAGAGAGGGGAAAGAGAGCGCTAGACAGAGAGAGGGAGAGAATATGCGCTCTCCTTAAAATGAAGGCGACTGAATCAGACACAATGATGTGGAGAGTGGTCCTGCAGCTGTGCTGAAATACATGAAAAATTCAGTGCATGCGCTCCTCGTCTACTACATGCTCACGCTGTGCACCTCTAACGGAAGCTCAGAGCGGCTGTGGAAGTGTTGACCTGCCCCGTAGCTACAGCCGCTGAGACAAACCGAGCAGGTGTGGGTCCAACTTGGCTCCGATGGCAGGTGTCCTGGGAACATTGAATGCTGATGGAAGATGAAACGGACATGTAGAGCCTCGCGATCTTGTTGGTGGCTTCAAAATTTCACTTTCATGTATTAATTCTTCAATGCTACAGTGTGGTGAAGTGATACTAATGTAATTCCCATTGAAGGTGGAATGAAACCTAAATTCGGGCAAGGGTGGACCAGATTTAGTTTGGATGTTGTATGAGGTGGTATAGCATTTTTTTATTTTAAAAACTAAAGTTTAACCAGAAGGTTGCAGATTTGTTTGCGGTTCATGACATTGTGCCTTTTAGCAAGTCATTTAAAGGGATAGTTCACAAAAAAATTAAAATTCTGTCGTTATTTATTCACTCATGTTGTTCCCAACCTGCATGACTTCAAACTTTGGAATACAAAATACATTTTGCAGAATGTCTTTTTTTGTCTCTTTTAAATACAATCAAACCAGGTGGAAATTCATGTGGGACCCTAGCAGGGAAGTCAGGAGACAATTTAGAATTTCTTAAAAAAATTATTTTAATAAGAATATGCATAGGTGGCTTTCTAACTTAATATGCACAGAGCTTTCTGATTTACTGCTAAATATCCATTTTGAATATTTTATTCGTTTACAGCAAATTAAAACTAAGATTTTGAGCTGTTCCTCACAGACTTGCAGTGCTTTTTTGTCCTTGACAGCAGGGCTATTATCGTTAACTAAAACACTTTTTAAGTGTTTAAGTCATTAATTGAAAGTGAAATAAAATGAAGTATAAATATTAGATTAAAAATGTTCCCCTGGAAATAAAAAAACTGAAATAAAACTTAATGGCATTACTTAAAAAGCTCAAATTAATAAAAATAACATAATCGCATGATAAAATAAATAAAAAAAAGTACAAATTAAAGTTACTTGGCAAAGTTTTTATAAAGTGGGAAGTAGTAGATTGATGTCAGATTCAGTCTTTGTTTTCAATCAATCATTTTTTCGTGGCTACATGAGATTCCCACATACACGCACCCTCAAGCGCTCACGTCCACCATTTTAGGCATCTGGAAGATATCATTAATGAAGCCCCATCTTGGCTATCTGCAAATGCCCATATCAATCTAATTTCCCATTATTTTCACTGTTTGATGTGCAAATGAGTGGCAGACCGAAGCCACAATGCCATTTCCCGCCGTGTTCCTCTGACACCACAGTCAGAGACTATGACATGAGCACAGAGAGGGGTCGATCCCGTCTGCACGCCCCCTCTCAACATGACTCGACATTTTTGACTGCTCTGTTTTCAAAAAACACACACGGATGGAAAATGAGAGATGGCACTCTGCTGATTGGGTCAGACTCAAGTTATACTTTCCTTTTTAATGAAATATTCATGAAATGAAGTCTCTGGGAAATTTTCAGTCTCTGAGAGAAAAATTGCCAAAGTCTCATATCACAGTGAGCAGTAACTTTGTTATAATTACATACAGAGTACTCCGTCTGAAGAAAGTGGTCTGGTGTTTAATGGTTGCCTGGATCAGTATAATGTTCTAGTTGTGGCAGCTTTGTTCGCATTAAACCCAATTCTGATTTGTTTTTCAAATCGGATCTTTGAGTGTCGGCACTGGCAATTTACAAGTGTTCATAGTCAATCTCTATGAACGTTTAAAGGGTTAGTTCACCCAAAAATGAAAATTAAGTCATTAATTACTCACCCTCATGCTGTACCAACCCCATAAGACCTTCGTTCGTCTTCGGAACACAAATGAAGATATTTTTGATTAAATTTGAGATGTGGATCAATGCTACATAGGCTGCCTAAGGGATTGAAACTTGACGGCCCAGAAAGTCAATGAAGAAAATGTTTAAATATTCCATGTGACAACAGTGGCTCAACGATAAGTTTATCAAGCGACGAGAATACTTTTTGTGCGAAAAAACAAACAAAAATAACTTTATTCGACTATTCCTTTTCTTCCTTGTTGGCCTGAGACGAAAGTTCAAGAGATTTCCACGACGAATTGCTATCTCCTTCAACTACTTCAGTTCAGTTCTTGCGCATGCGTCGTGGAAATCTCTTCTCAGGCCTTCATTTTCTTTATTGACTTTCTGGGCCGTCAAGTTTCAATCCCTCATGCAGCCTATGTGGCAGTGATCCACCTCTCAAATTGAATCAAAAATATCTTCATTTGTGTTCCGAAGACGAACAAAGGTCTTACGGATTTGGTACAGCATGGGGGCGAGTAATTAATGACTTAATTTTCATTTTTGGGTGAACTAACCCTTTAATGCTGCATTCAGTTTTGTGGCCACACCTCCCCCTCTGTCCTCGGATCACATTCATGCTTTATAAACTTCATGATTTTTCCATCCTTCATTACGCTGTAATGTGTTCCTTAGAGCATGCGAGATCTGACCGCTCACCTGACATTTGTCGTAATGCCAGTGATTAACACCTTCCTCTCTTCTTTTGGTAGATTACTGTTGCACTGGAACAGGACGAGACGGCAAAGAAACAGCGACTGGCCTACAAAGTGGAGCAGCTCATCGCCGCCATGTCGCTGGAGAGCTGAGAGAATGACAGAGCTGGAACGAAGGACGAAAGACTCAGTCAAACCATCATCTAAAGCCTCTCCACACGAAAGAGAGCAACTCTGGCTAGAGACATGACACCAACAATAGCTTGTGCTTTTTTTTCTACAATTTTGTGAAGAGGTCATCTTTTAAAACCAATGGACATCTATTTGATGAAAGCAAGTCACATGGCTTTCATCTTCAGGATGGGATCAGGTGTGGAAATTATGGAGTTTTTTAGTTTTTTTTTTTTGTGGAGCGAGCAGTTGCTGGGGTGTTGCTTTGTTTCTTTGTTTGTTTCAGTTCATCTGGTTCGACGTGCCTAGCACAGATGCAAGACTTGCCGGATCTGAAGAGATGCTGATTCTTCCTCTAAAGATGTGCTTGCTAAAAAAAAAAAAACATTTGAGGAGCATTCGACCGAAGGAAACGGACATCTACTGCCTCGCCATTACCCTCCAGTGGATGGCTTTTACTTCCAAATTTTATTTTTATACATGAGTGCTTTTTGAGTTTGTTTCATTGAGTCGGTTAGTATAATTCCTCATCTTGGTGTGGCCAACGTTCAAGTGTCTTTCTGTCCTTGGAAAGCAGCGGCTGCTACAAACAACACGTGTGCATGTCGACACGCTAGTACAAACTTTCGAGTCCCTCTGACCTAGGAGACCATGAGGCTTCTGCATTGTTTGGGATCTAATGAAACATAACAAAAAGGGGGACACATTTTCAACCAACATGTCCCTATATCTCTTCAACTGACCATAAAGGACCGGTCACAAACTGGACGAACTCCACTGTGCGGTCTCTCTGTGTGCATATGTTCGGTTTTTCTACACGTAAGCGTATGTGAATGTACAAACGTTACTCTATTTTGTCTTCGCATTTTTGTTGCTTTTCTAAAACGGGAGTCAGTTGAGCTGATCTCTCCGGCACGACGTCCTAAAAACTGAACCTCCTTCTCCATAATAGCGCCGCTTAGATTTAGATACGAAAGCGGCGATGAGTAGCACCTTCAGCTCAAATCACGCGTGGAGAAACCCCACCTTCCCGTTCAAACGAATGGACTCGCTTGAGATCATCTTACCAGAGAGTATTAATTATTATGTATGGTCCAATGTGTGTGTAGTCTGCATGCATTATACAGTACCTCATATTAAAAAAAATAACGTCTCCTTTCCCATTTACTCCTATGTTCAAGTGCCAAGAGGTCACGTGAGTTGTGGATGACAGAGGAACGCCGTTGATGTAATATACATGTCACTTCCTTTCTGTACACACCCGTCGGGATTAGGTGCCAAAAGATCACTTACTTTCGCACTTGTCGGTTGATGCTTTATTAGGGGAACGGACCCTGTATACTGAAAAAAATCAAAAATCTCCGGTTTTGAAGTTGCATTCTCACCAATCGCAAATTCAGGTACGAAAAAAGACCATGAGATTTGTAAATATAAGAAGTATTTGTAAAATACTTAAGAAGATGTCTGAGATCTTGATAGCTGGAGTGGGTTCTTTCCAATCTCTTTTGTTTTTTTAGGCCTTTTATTTCCTTCCGTCTGACATGAAATATGTCAAAAGAACGCATGAACAAAAGACAACATGGCTTTCATTTATAATGCATGGTGGCAGGGAGAGCTGTTTCTGAAAATCATCCGAACCAAAACAGACAAGGTCGTTCGGGTCAGTCATCTTAGGTTCACGGAGGCATCAGGGAGAGAACTATCTTCTCCTTTATACGCTAAAATGCTGTATTGGATGTGAAGACTGGCTCAAATGGCGTTTGTTGTTTGTTTCCCCCCTGTGGCCTTAGAACGTTTAATCTATTGTTTCTAGTTGATTTAATCAGCGACGTGTCATTGTTCCCCCCGTCTGCTACCTGTGTTTGAGACTGATCAGATAAAGAGAGGCATTGCGACGATGAAGAAGGGATGAAGAGGCATGCCCTCTCTCAGACGGTGTCTGCTGGAGTGTTTGAGAAGCATAGGAATGAGAAGGAGAGAGAGACAGACCCCTTTAGCTTCAGATTCCTCCTGCTGCTTTGAAGCTCGCCTTTGATCTCAACTAGTCGTGTGCACAGTGTGATCAGGAGATAAAAAAATACACATCAAATATAGGATCCAGCGCAGGAGATTACAAATGAAGAGCTGCATGAAAGACCATTGAATTAATCTGTTAAAGGAATAGTTCGCCCAGATGATTCTATCATCGTTTACTCACCTTCATGTACATTCAAAACTTGTTTGACGTTTATTCTTTTATCAAACTCAAAAGGAGAAGTTCTGATGCAAATTTTGGTTGATCTTTGACGTATGTTTGCTACGTGAGGTGATTGACGCTTGCGAGCTTCATGAAGGATACAAAAGCATCATGAAAGTGGTCTATATGTCTTGTGTGCTATATACAAAGACTTTTCCAAAGTAATACGATAACTGTGGCTAAGAAATAGACCAAAGTTAAGTCTTTAAAGGGACAGTTTGATTTGGGAACTGACTTGTTTTGGGAACTGAATCGACTAATTCGTTGAAAAGATCTGATTCAAAAGAGTGATTCTTAAAAATCTAGGAAGGTTTAAGGTGAATAATGTACAAAATTGTTCACATTTTTTACCTTAAATCTTCCTAGATTTTTAAGAATCACTCTTTTGAATCAGATCTTTTCAATGAATTTTTTGATTCTGTGAATCAACTAATTCATTGAATCAACTAATCATTGATGAATCAACTAATCAATGAATTAGCTGATTCATCTAGGAAGGTTTAAGGTGAATTGTTGTAAAAAATTGTTAAATTTATTCACCTTAAACTTTCCTAGATTTTTAAGAATCACTCTTTTGAATCAGATCTTTTCAATGAATTAGTTGATTCAGTGAATCAACTAATTCATTGAATCAACTAATCAATGATGAATCAGCTAATCAATGAATTTGTTGATTCAGTGTATCAACTAATTCATTGAATCAACTAATCAATGAATTAGTTGATTCATCTAGGAAGGTTTAAGGTTAAAGGTTTCATCACCTTAAACCTTCCTAGATTTTTAAGAATCACTCTTTTGAATCAGATCTTTTCAATGAATTAGTTGATTCAGTTCCCAAAAAAGTCATATCTTACTTTTTCATAGTGCTTTTGTGTCCTTTGTGAAATGTTAACGGTTTATATGGATTTGAAGAGTGTTTACCACAAAAAGTGTTTTTCAGTGTCTTTGTTTAAACATCTAAACATTCTTAAATTGAGACATTATATATATATATATATATATATATATATATATATACAAAGAAAGGTGTATTTGTATTTTCCCATTGGCAGCTATTTTTAAGCATTTACTTCATTTAAAAAAAGTTTTCAGAAAACTTATAAGACTTCTCATTATTTTGTTTCTCAAGTAAATATTCATTGATTTAAGAATGTTTAGATTTTAACAATCTCTCCTAATGTGTTCCCTGGAAGAATGAATCTCATATCATTCAATTATGACAGATTTTCCATTTAGGCGTGGAATATTACTTGAAGTTATGGCGTAATTCTACTCTTCCTGAACAACCACACATTCCTCTAACAAACACACACTGTATAGTCAACATATGTGAATTTGCAAGCCATGTCAGTGACGAAGCTTCCTACCTTTGGTTATCCACGGTCTTCCCTGTTTTCTGTTCATCAGAGCCCATCCCAGCTCTATAAGGGCAAGAGACCCTCGGATGGCCACACTGCCCTTGTGGATCCGGCTCAGTTTTTTTGTTTTTGCTGCCACATTAGTTGAGGAGGGACGACTCTCCTGGTTGTGCAAAAAAATCAGAGAACAAAATGTATTCTGGTCATAACGTTTTGTTCGAAATGATGCGGCACAGGAAATTGCACTTTGTTGCGAGAGATTTCAGTAGCTCAACGCTTATTAATGTTTATTAGAAGACATTTGATCCCTTGAAAAAAAAAGTTAATTATAATTTTTATTGCGCTATTCTGCAGAGCAGAATAAAATTTGACAGCACTGGGCAGCTTTCTGAAATATCAGCAGTCATCTGTGGCGGTCACAACTGCTGTTCATTTTATATTTGGCACGAATGGACAGTCTTGGAATCAATTTTGTGCACTTTTATTGTTTTTAGCTCATGTTTTGCTCTGTGATGGAATAGCATGCTACAAACAAGTGAAATGTTCATATTCTCTCCATATTACCGATCATAAACAAAAACGAGTGCGAAAAGGCTTTTGTAGTCAGTTTCGATCACCTTAGAGGTGAATATCCTTCCATTTTCAGTCACGCAAAATTATAAAAGCATCTCTCTTTGTAGACACTGGAGTTCTGTAACATAGTACATAGAAATAATAATGACCTCGATGATGATGATGATGATAATAATAACACTTATGGTTGTCTGTTCTTGTTGTTTTTAAGTGTTGTGAAAATTGTAAGAGAGTTAAAGTATTTAAAAAGAAAAAAAACGGTCTTGTTTTTTTAATTGCTTTTGTTTTGTTATATTATATTACTGTGTACCTATTGTAAATATGAAGCACACCTATTTTGCAAGCCAAGGATTCACTTTGTACTGTTGTTATATATAAATAAAATTTACTGGTTAAAAATGGTGGTTCTACTCAACTCCCTGGCGTCATCTGAAACAGAATGACTTCCGTCAGCCCCGAGGGGAAAAATAGCCTCACATTCATCCCACTTAGTTGGGGTTAATGTAGGGATGCAATTTAAACCCTGCCATCAATGAACACTCACACTCAGACTCGCTGCGTAACAAGGTAACCAATGGAGCTTAAACAGCCTGGCGCTGCAGTTTGTCTTTCTACGTGGCCATTATCCCTAGCTGGACATTTCTCTCAGACAAATGACATTACAATGGTAATGGGCCGCTGGTTTCTGATTGGATGGCTGTGTAAAATGCCCCCAGTGGGATTGAGGTAGATGTGCCTGTTTTTAATCAATACAGATGTATAGTTCGGGCAAGAAAACAACGAAAAACAGCCTAAGGCGACGTGTTGTGTTAGTTTATTCACAGTAACCTTGATTTACAGTTTTTAAACGCCAAATGAGTGCACTGTTGACCACTGAGGTGTGATCCCTGTGCCATAAGACATCAGCTGAATGTTATCGTAACATCTGACTGGAGTGATTTAGTGGCATATTGTGGTTGAACATTCACTGGAATGAAAATATATTAATTATGTTTTGCAAATACATTTTTAGATTTAAAGCTTTTCAGTTATACTTTTAGTTTAAGTTGAACAATTTTTGTTATGTGCTTTTGTCATGTTTTTTTTATTTCTATATAGCTTTAATAAATTTCAGTATTCAGAAATTTTAGTATTCAGAAATTTCGTATTCAGTTTTAGGAATTTAAACGTAATCAAATTTCTAGAAATCAAAACGTACAAAAAAAAAGTATCATGGCAACTAACTAAAATAAGCATTTTTTTCACCTATTATTTATGATTTATTCTATTTTCAGCTTTATTTCAGTTACCTGAACACAATTTTTAATAGCTTCATAGTTAATAATAACAATTCGTTCCATTGACCTCCATACGCATGCGAAATGCACAAGACTGCATTGGCAATCTCATGCGAAAAATTGTTGTGTCCAAAGTTCAAGTTTGGTGAACTCTGACCTGGTGAACGTAAAGTTTTATAGGCCTACGTCACGATGTAACATCTTGGCTGAATTAAAATAATGACATTTTTTGCAGTGAAGTTAAGTAAATTCTAGATTTTTACATTTTGAATGTATTACTATTTGTTATATGCTGAATTCATGTTTAATAAAAAAATGCAGCAGAGCTTGATGTCATATAATGACCGTTGCAGTGACCGCGGCTTAAAGGGATAGTTCACTCAAAAATAAAAATGTGCTGTTAATTCACTCACCCTCAGGCCATCCAATATGTAGGTGACTTTTTTTCTTCAGTAGGCTAACAGTAAATATGATTTTTAGCTGAAACAGTGGTCATGATATATTTACATAGCAAATGTTCTTAATATCTTCATGGACCATCTTTACTTAGGCTAATATCCTAATGATTTTTGATATAAAATAAAAATCGATAATTTTGACCCATACAATGTATTGTTGGCTATTCCCACAAATATACCCGTGCGACGTATGACTGGTTTTGTGGTCCAGGGTCAAATATAATGGAAGTCAATGGGTGCTGGCACTTTAGAGATAAAAAAACATATACTGGCAAAACAAAATTAATACCTGTGATGAAATCAATTAACTAAGAAACTAAACATTATTTACAACATACCTGTAATCCACATGATGATGGAATTAGGTGAACTGTCCCTTTAAGAAGCCCGGTGGGGACCCCAGCAGCATAGCAGCCCATGCTAAAAAAAAAAAAAAAAAAAAATTAGCAACCTCAACACAACATATGCTGGTTAGCTATGCTGTGTTTTTCAGCAGGGACTTCACATGGGTGGCTGGAGAACATTGGGATATGTGGTTTGGCTCTGTTTCTTACCTGCAGGGCTGCAGCAGCTAACGGTTCGCTAAACGACCTGTGAGAAAAGAGCTGCTGGTCGATTTAGTTTTTCAACCGCCATCCATCTGTCATTGATGGTTATGCATCTAGTCAATATTAGCTAGTGTGGTGAGGCCTGTCGCTAATTAGCTGGCCAAATAGATAGAGGCCCGGTGCAGTCCGCGTGGCTCAAAGGGTGCCATCAACCGCAGCCATCAATAATGAAAGAGGCTGCGTGTAATAGCTGGTCATAAATATTTTAGCGTGTGCTTTGCCGAGACCTCTGATCGCCATTGAGGTGCTGCCCAAGGCAGTGGAGCGGGTTTTAGTGCAACTTCATTAGCCCTGATGCTTCACTGTGAATACTGATGGTTTGTCGATGTGTTTTGATGTGGGAATGCGAGAAGCTTTCAATACCAAGTTAAGAATGTTCATTAAAAGAGGTGCTAGTTTAAGCTTAATTGGCAATGATGTCATTTCGAAATGGCTTCACTCTAAAAAAATGCTGGCTTGTTTCACCCCAACTTTGGGTCAAATGTGGACAAATCCAGCCATTGGGTTACATTTTTTAATTACATTTTTGAATGTTTGTCCATATTTGACCCAAAATTGGGTTAAAACAACCCAGCATTTTTAGAGTGTATTATAGTATGTGTATTGGTTGGTTGGTGTATTTATCTACTAAAGGCTAATGTGCACTTAATTAGCACAATTTGTACTTTTATTCACTAAAATGACTTGTCTACGGTCTGCTTGGACCCTGATGTGGCGCTAAACACTTTTTTCATGTCAAAGACTGTTTTTATAAATATGAACTGTGGCATGGATATATTTACATTATACGTTTTATAAATAAGTACTCATAGCTCTGTAGTCTAAGTTTGAACAAAATGAACAAATCTTTTGCGGCGGATGAGTGTGCTGCAGAATTGATGTACTTTTGTAGGCCAATAAGAAGTTATTACACTAGTTCCCTTGACAAAAAACAATAGGATTTTCCCATTGGCTTTTAAATTATTGCAGAAAATAAGCTCTGCGACCGAAGAGTCAGAGTACTGCAGGTATTTGGAAATCTAAGCAATTCTTGCCGTACACCATTCTCAGGTAAAGGACTTGGACGTTGACTGATGCTCTTTAATATGGTGATTAAATTAAATTACATTAATAAGGCGGCATTTACAAGGCAGAGTAAACTGAGTTAATTCTAAAACGATTCAGCTGTGCACAATTTCAAGATAATTTACGGTTTAAATTTCACATCTGGAAGAGAGCCTACATACTGTAGGTCTATATTCGTTCTCTGAATCAGGCACATTTGAGAAATGATGTACATAAATGAGGTACTCTCACGAATGGCATGGCATAAAGTTGCGATAGTCTTTTCTTTCCTATAGACCTTATTCGTAGCAGCGACATCTTTGATTTTTAGCGTGAATGAGAGCGAGGCTGTGAGGGATATCCATACATCTCTTCAGTGGGCTGTATTGTTATTTAATGTGTTTTTGGATTGTTCTGCTCACAAAATACAGCAAAAATGTCTTTGCAAGAAATTTCGGTAACAAAAACCCAGACAACATGAGGTAATTGAAAATTAGTGATCTAAGTGATCTAGGAGCTTTATACAGCTTTTTACAGTGGATACCATTGGAAACACGGTAAGTCTATCCCTCACAGCCTCGCTTTCATACATGGCGCAGGTCTATTTTTAAGTATATTTTAGTGTAACGGCTTCTCGAACAAGAAAAAATTTAGGATGGAACTTGATTTTGTCCATTGGGCATTGAAGAAAATAGATGTCGCTGAAAAAGGGAGGGGGAAGCTATTTTGATTAAAGATTACGAGGGAACATGAATAAAAAATAAAATAAAAGTGTGTTGACAATTTATTATAAATACTGCAATATTCCATAAAAAAATGTTCATTTTGATTCCACTGTACAACAGAAAATACTTGGCAGATAGTAGATTAGCAGATACATTTAATTTATTTTTTATTTTAAATTGTATTTTATTTAAATTTTTGTTTTATTTAAAAAAATAGCAATTTATAGACCATTTGCAGGTCTTCAGTGACCACCAGAAAACCACTGGTATAGAACATGCATTAAAATGATGTTAATATCAAAGTAACCATAATGAATCCGCAACAAGATACAGAAGCTTTGATCAATAATTTGGTTTTATCTGGCGTTCACCTTGATGGTGTTCCTCCGGCGATGCCAATGGTAAAGAGATGGGCACCGCTGTCATCCGCAAGCCTCGAGAAGACGGCCTAATCCTGGATACTCTGACAGCGGCTGGTCATCGCTTCCCCCGAGGCTAGTTACAGAACTAAAGCCTCAAAAAGCTGTCCACACAGGGTACCTGTCAGACGGAGAGAGAGGGGGAGAATATGATGAGGAGATGTGAGAGTTGAACATGTGAAGGCTGGAGAGACAAAGCAGAATGAGCAGTGTGGCTAACACAGAAGAGAACAATAAGGAGGGAATAATGAACAAAGGATGAAATAATAACTGGAGAAGGGACTTCACATGACACAAGGCCGAACTAAGAGAGCACAATAATCAGACTTTGTGAAAACAGAAGTGAGGTTCTGATCGACAGAGCGAGAGATTAAAAGAGTAATAGAGATGGAGATATAAGTCAGAACAGCTGTGTGTTACTGAGGAGATAGGTGTGCGCACGAGTGGGATTTCTAAAGACTGATTTTAAGGAAAAATGGTGGGGGAGAGAAAACGCCAGGGTGAAGTCACCCTCCATGTGTCAAAGTAGAGTATTTATAGAATGATGGCCTGTTCACCTGATCTATCTGACATTTTTCTCCCTTTCTATCACTTTAAGGTTCTTTCAGGTGGGGACCAATAGAGGATAAGCCACACATGGAGTGTGATGATCCTTTCCAGGTACTACCCCTACCGTAAACCCCTATCCTGATTATTAATGTTTAACTAAACCAACAGAATAATATATATACATATATATATAATTTTTTTTTTTTTTTTAAGGATTTGGGGGAAATGGATTTCATAGGGCTGTACACAAGCATTAGTCTTGGCATCTTACTTTGTGTGAGTCACTATTCAGACTTAGTATACACTTGTTTTCTGTCAGAACCGTTGAGCATCATAAGAAAGCAGAGGAGCTTTTCCTGGTTCTATGTTCTTCTCAATGTTCTTACTGTCTCATTAGACTTGTAATTCATCCAGTATAACTGAACTACATGACTCACTCGACTGCCCGGACGGTCTGTTATGAGTGCCTCTCCTTTTTTCCCCGACAACAGCAGGAAGAGTGTGGTAAACAAATGCAGAGCACTTTTCTGGCCCTCAGTGGCCCCTCACACTCCCACACCATCTGGGTTGAGCTGTAGAGGCAGTGGTGAAGGCTTTCAGTGTGGGAAGATCATGTGCTTATGGGTCCATTAGTGTTCAGTCTCATATATTGTTCATGTCCATGTATTGTTGATGGAAACATCTAGCTCTTGCATTCATTTGAGATCTTACCAAATTCACTGTCACTAGCACACTCACACCCTGACTTTAGTTGGACATCTGCATGCCAAGAGTGTTCTGATGGCATGTTTATTAACATTCAGATGAATCTCGGTCAGTCACTAATACACCTCACACCTCCTCACACTTCCTTAACTAAATTGGTCAGTAGAGTTTACAGAAAAATTATGGGCACAGACAATTCCATGCAGTCAGACGATTTCAAACATGCTTAATATACAGTAGCAGGCCAATTTTAGAAGATGTTTTTTTTTTTTTACTTGAATGATTTCTAAAGGATCAAGTGATAATATACTGGAGTAATGGTGCTGAAAATTCATCTTTGCCATCACAGAAATAAATTACCCGCCCCCTTTCAGCGCTGCGCCTCACAGCGATCTTGCATATGAATGAACTGCTCGTAAAAAAAATCCCGGTCGACATTTGTTAAGACATCTGCTTTACAATGCTTATGGTAAACATTACAATGCTCATGATAACTTTTTTTAACTCTACAATAAGTAAATCCACTTCACCAGCTAATTACTCCTGGATAGTGATGCGACCACAAAAACGGGCTTGGGCGTCGTGACGTCATTACTGGCGTGGCGGCCATGTTGGCAGCTTGCGAATGTAAACAAACGCAAATTGAACAAGGAGAAGCGGAGTTGAGAGAAAGAAAAGAAATAAATATGTTAAAAACCTTAAAAGGATGTGGAATATACCGGGAAACGTTAACTAGGGAAGTCAGGGACCGGTATGTGGACAAAATAGGCACTATCAACGGTTTGGATTCGTATGAAATTTCAAACAAAGATTGGAGCACCGACTACGACTTGCTGCCGCAGTTTTGTATAAACGATATCTTCAGCTACCTTGTTTGTGGTATGAGCGCCTACACCTCAGAACAGTTCCGAAGCTACAAGGGATTAGAGTCGCATGTGCAGTTCACTAATGGATGGGTTCAGGAGCTGTGCAGATCATAAAGCCGGTGTAGCAGTCGATTCTGTTCCCTACCGGAATTCCTGTTCCCTTTACGCAATCATACTACAAGTCATGCGTAGTTGCCGAGTTACCATACGTACCTCCAGAACTGAATACAAGCAAGAAGCACAACTGGATGGACGGGAAGCCAAAAGGTTAAAAAAAGTATTGCATTTTTTTCCCTGAAACTTGTAGCCCTAATGGGCTCTATGCACGGCGTTATTTCCGGTGAAGGATTAAGGATGCTCGATAACTTCCGCCGATCATAGAGTCCAATGCAATACCAAGAATTTATATTGAATTTTATACTCCATGGTTATAATAAAGAAACGTTAGTCACAAAAACAGATAAAACAGACACCCCTCGTTGTCTTTATGCTTCTTTTTAAAATTATATTAAATAAACATAACTATATATAAAATTACATCTAAACGTATGTACGTTTCATATCAAAGACGGGAGGACAGTAAATATTGAAGACTCTGGCATAATCCCGTTTTCTCCGGTTTTCCTCCGCTTTAATCTACACAACCGGAAATGGACGAGCATCCTTACGTCAAATGCGGAACTTATGCGTGCATATAGCCCATTGAGTTTTCATATCTGTCAATTCAATCCAGATTATTTCTTTTCACATTTAAAACGTAGCTATTACTAATTTCAATGTGATGTTTTATAGACCGTAATATACAGATAAGCCTACTTGAACCACAATCATTTCACAGTGCTTTTAATGTCTCATTTTATAAAATAATTAATGCTTGTTTTGAAAGACTGATTTCGTTATTTATTGCAAGAAACACATTTATATTCCATTTTTTGAGGAGATGTAAAGTTGGCCATCCATTGAAATAGCTTTATTAGCTTTCGTAAAATAAATCTAAACAACAATTTAGATGGCCCCTTTACAAAGGCCCAATGACAGATAAGGCTAATTTAAACTGAAATTGCAGGATAGGTTATTTTTGATTTTTCTTTTATTTTTTTTATGTCAAATGGGTATGTGCCTTGAGTTTTGAAGTTCATGTTTACATCATACATTTTTGGATCCATTGTTGGAATGTGCCAGCAAGAATAAAAAAAAAAATCAGGAGACAATGTTGTGTGGTCATCTCCCCAATTTAGAACACCATTTATTAATATGGTTAATTTATTAATTTAGTTAGTGCCCTCTGAAATGGAATTAATTATGAGAATGGTACGTTGCACCCATAGTCTATATCTTGCATGTGAAAAACAATAATTAAGGTAGTAATAGCAACATATGGTTTTATTCATATTTATTTAGCCTAATTATTTTTATTTTCATACAGGGAACAAAAGGTGTCATCTGAAAATGTGTTTCTCTTGTGACAATAATGTGAGGAACTCTTTTTCTCATGTCTATTTTAGTGACATTGTACTTATTGTTAATATATTTGCATATTGTTTACAAAGTTGTATATAATAAACGTGTCATCTCTGACGTTTGCAATCTTTATAAATAATAATATGACAATAATATGAGTCATTGAGTTTGGACATCAACATGGACACATAAGGCAAATTTGTATGGGCACAATTCAACTGAATATATGCAGACATAACACAAAAACTATGAACAAGTGCAAAATTAATTAAATTAATTCACATGAAATATCATTGGAGTGCGAGAGCCATTTTATTATGCTGCAGTGCAGTAGTAAGACATTTAAATGTTGCGCCAATGCTTTTGACCTTTTTCGCTTTCCGTACATCCAGCTGAGCTTCGTTGCAACTGCTACGCATGCGCTGTCAGGGAACAGAATCGACTGCTACACCGGCAAACAGTGGGAACACAGTAACGTTAATCCGGACAAAGGTAAGCTGCGCTCCACCTTCGCTAGTTTAGCAAGTTAACTGTTATAACAACCATTCACACATGTACTTTTAACTATGTGTTTCAAAAGTGTAGTTTTCCGGGTTTCTCACGTATTTTGAGCTCTTTTCCCGCTGTCTTCATCATGAATTCGACTTAAAATATGTATTTAATTACATGTGTAAAAACACACCCAGATAGCAAACTGACATTGAATCAACGTGGAAACAACAGCTGTGTCTGAAACCGTTCACTCATTCACTAATCCCTGTGTATGGCATTTGAGTGCACTATATCTGCAAGGAGTGGACGAGATGAAGTGAGTGAATTCGGACGCTGACGTTTACACTGTGCGTTGGAGAGTTGGAGCTGGCGCAGAAAAGACTTCGTCACGCGTACTGGTAAAACTCCTTTTATCTTGTTTTACCTACTTTTTAAAATAATATTAACAATAACATCATAATTACTTTATTTTGTAATTATATATATACCTCCGTGCCAGCTTTGTAGTTTATCGACTGAAATTGTAACTCTCACGTTCACAGATGACGTGTCGTCGAGCGCCTTCCGGCGACCGTTATTATATTCAAATGAATACGCTTCCTAACGACGATTAACGGATATTTTTCAAATCCTCCACTGGATGTAATGTAATCTCTGGTTTAAACTTGCTCGCGCCGCACTTTCATGCACGCTCAGTTCTCTCCGCATTGGATTGTGGGAAATAGGGCTTCAACAAGTGTACATCGAATGTACACTCGAATTCAGAGAGGATTGTGGGCAGGGGCGAAAATTTCATCAAAATGTTGGGGGGGACAATAAACATAACAATTCTCAAGAGCAAATTTTGAAGGGGACACCAATAATACAGGCAAAAAAATACAGAGGAAAGCCTTACTACTATTATTAGTGTAGCATGGAGATCATTTCATTATACTTCTTAAAATTTCTTTCTGGTTTAAGCCAGCGGCGAATCTGTTTACATACTCTCCTCACGCAGCGCAGCGATTTCATTTCATTCATTGACTCATTCTTTAACTATATTAAATGATATAAACCAACTAAATCACAGTGAAAGCGTTATAATCTAAATGCACAGCGCACCCGGACTTTCTCATCAGTGTATGGCCAGCAATATTGTAATGTTTAATGACATGAAGATAGTGTCTGTTATTATTTTACTGTACAATTAAATACAATCGTTGCTGAGTCTGCGGTCTGAAAACTTTACTTCAGAGCATCCGTTAACTGAATGAATTGAGAATCTCACCTGAAAAATCCAATAACATTGCAATTGTCATTCAAGCAGCTGATTTCTGTAAATAAATGCAAAACTAAATGTAGGCTATAATGCAGCATAGGGCGAAGTCAGGATCCGTCAGCACCGATTTAAGACAAAAATAATTTAAATTGTATAGAAAACTACGTAAATGGCGCTCTGTGGCGCAGCAGGGTTTTGAACACGGTCCTGAGCCGTTGCTGGGCGCCGCGGACAGACGCCGAACGGCGCCGCCGGTGTGTGTACACTCATAGAGAATATTGTGTTCGAATTTTAAAGACGTGGCGCTGCGCGACGCGCCGCTACGCTTCTCGTTCGGTGTGCGACCTACTGTACTGGAGTAGTTCCACAACTATTCAAACACTATGTTTTTCTCTCCCGCCACCGGAATGTGTGTGTCTGAGGTAAAAGGGACGGAGGCGGTGGACCAACGCACTGTGAGGCAAAGGAGGGGGGTCTCAAAATGTTTAGTAAGCTTTTTTCGTAATTGCCCCGTTTGCATTTGTGTTATTTTATTTCTTAATTATTTTAAGAATATATCATTACATTATTTACAATACACATATTTTAATGTTTTTTTTGGGGGGGACAACCCTCAGATAGGGGGGGTCCTGACCCCCCCGACCCCCCCGCGATTTCCGCCTATGATTGTGGGTAGAAGTAGTGAATGAATGTAGGGAATGATGTTGTTCACTCAGAATTCGGACACCACTACAAAATGGCCGACACCCGATATAGTGCACTATATAGTGGATAGGGAGCGATTTCAGACACAGCTAACGTCTCTCATCCCAGATAGCAAACTGACATTGAATCAACGTGGAAATATGACATCGAAACAACGTTGATCTGACATTGTTTTGCTCATCGAATTAACGTTGAACCAACGTCAGAAGCGTCATTCTTTCAAAACTAACGGAAAATCAACTTGAAATCAACGCGTTGTTTCAACGTTATGAAAGCAAACCAATTTTCGATTTTCATTTAGCTTTGAAGAATGCCGCGTCTGACGTTGGTTCAACATTAATTCGATGAGCAAAATCAACGTTGTTTCAATGTCATGAGAGACGTCGTTTCCACGTTGATTCAATGTCAGTTTGCTATCTGGGATGACATTGAAACAATTGATTTTGCTCATCGAATTAACGTTGAACCAACGTCAGACGCGGCATTCTTCAAAGCTAAATGAAAATCGAAAATTGGTTTGCTTTCATAACGTTGAAACAACGCGTTGATTTCAAGTTGGTTTTTCCGTTAGTTTTGAAAGAATGACGCGTCTGACGTTGGTTCAACGTTAATTCGATGAGCAAAACAATGTCAGATCAACGTTGTTTCGATGTCATATTTCCACGTTGATTCAATGTCAGTTTGCTATCTGGGCATACTTTAAAAAATAATTATAAAAAAAACCCATTTATTTAAACCAATGTTAAGAATTGTACATATAGGCTTTATAAAATAATATATCTTCAAAATATAAAAGCTAGTAAATAAAGAGAAACAAAAACAAGCAATAAAGAAAGAGTGGTCTTAGTATTTAAAAGTAGGCTGTCTGAATGTTTATCATTCAAGAGCTGAAGTGATTTTCCCCCTCAGTTTAGATATGATAAGCTGCATTCACACTAATGCACATATCTCTTGAAATTGTATGGTTTCCCAGATAGCAAACTGACATTGAATCAACGTAGAAACATGACATCGAAACAACGTTGATCTGACATTGTTTTGCTCATAGAATTAACGTTGAACCAACGTCAGATGCGTCATTCTTTCAAAACTAACGAAAAATCAACTTGAAATCAACGCGTTGTTTCAACGTTATGAAAGCAAACCAATTTTCGATTTCATTTAGCTTTGAAGAATGCCGCGTCTGACGTTGGTTCAACGTTAATTTGATGAGCAAATCAACGTTGTTTCAATGTCATGAGAGACGTCGTTTCCACGTTGATTCAATGTCAGTTTGCTGTCTGGGTTGTCCTGTTGGTTTAAGAACTGACCGTGTTTACATTAATTTCGAGTCATAAAAGCATTTTGACATGCAAAGTTTATGCACATTTAACCAATGAGTCGCTCACGGCCGCATGCACTAGCGCTCTTCACAAAGCGCGCGTTAGTATTTTAAAATGAAAGCAGCCTTCTCAGTGATTTTCATAGTTTTAATATATAAGCCAACTGCATTCCAAAAGACATTAAATAATGCCTCTGTGAAGCATTTGTAAGGAAAATTCCCGCGGTAGAGAACGTGCACTGCAAGAGTATAACATCAAGCAAAGCGGCAAAACGGTGCAATGAAGCCCATGAATCATGTCCTTGTAATTCGGTTCAACCCCGAACTTTATGAAATAACTTTATGTTTCGGAAGGTTCGAGTGGTGTCGTGTGTGTGTGAGTGAGTAAGAGGGAGAGAGAGAATAGAAGCAAGCAGAATAAAATCGTTTCATCATATCGCGATTTTATCGCAAATGCAATTAATCGTTCAGCCCTACTTTTTACCCCCGGAGGTACTAATGAATCACCAAATTTTGATCTTTGTGAGTTGAATCCATTAGTGAAGCCCTGTGTCAAAAATTTAGACTTCACTATGGATTGTGATTTTAAATTGGACAGATTAACTCGGCAGTTAACGTTAAATCGAGCTTTTTTCCAATTGAGACAACTCGCCAAGGTGAAATCATTTCTGTCTTCTAGAGACTTTCAAAAACTCCTCCATATTTTCATCTCATCGCGTCTAGATTATTGTAATGGCCTCTACATAGGCATTAGTCAGGTGGCCTCTCTCTCTAGACTGCAGAGGATACAGAATGCTGCAGCTCGCTTGCTGACAGGTACAAAATTCTGATGTTCGTTTTTAAATCGCTTCATGGCCTTGTTCCTCGATATGACAGAACTGATTAGGCAGTACGCTCCGTCAAGAGCGCTTAGGTCCGCTGACCATTTGCTTTTAGTTGTCCCACGTGTGAAACTGAAAATCAGGGGTGAAAGAGCATTTTCAGTAGCAGGACCGAAGTTGTGAAATAGTTTGCCCCTGTACATCAGACAGTCTCAAACCATTACTATCTTTAAATCGAATCTTAAAACTTATTACTACAGTTTGGCATTTGACGCTGTGTGAGAGTTTGTTTTATTGTTTTATTGTCTTTTATTTCTTGTATTTTAGTCATGTTGGTTGTTTGCATAAGTGATAAAAGTATATATGTGTACAGCACTTTGTTAACCCCCTCAGACCTGAATTATGATTCAAGTTTCTGAAAAATATAAAAGTACATTATCCCTGCTCATGAGGCTTCTATAAATGACAACAAATGATTTTTATATATAATTGCTTTCATTGTGATATTTTTTTTGTCCATTCCAATGGACATCAGGTCAAAACAGGTGTACTTCCCAAAAATGTACCAACATGAAATAAATTAATAAACATAAAATTTGTTGGTCTATACTTTAAGCTTTTTCTCAAGGTCAAAAAAATTCCAGCATTTCAACTGTAGTTTTGAGGTTTTTGTTAGCACATTGTATGTAACTAGTGTTGTCAAAAAACTCGGTACTTCGGTACCAAGTCGGTACTAAAAAAAAAAAATGTTACGGTACCAGCTTTTCTAGGTACCGAATACCAGGTTAATCCAGTTCTAGACGTGCTGTCTGAAAGGTGCACAGTCGCGTCCTCTTCATAACGCTGATATGGCTATCTCTCTGAATCCACTTGTTGACACGAAAGGAGGAAAGAGCCACACATGGAAATATTTTGGATTAGGCTAATGTCACGTTGCCATAAGAGGCCGATTACATGCAAATTCGCTATTTCAAATATAGGCGCGAGGCAAGCGCGACAGACGCCGCGTGAGAGCAAGCGCTTTTGGAAAGAATAAGCACGCGCAAAAATATAATAAAAAAAAAAAAAAAAACACGCGCGATATGTGAACGGACTCTAAAGTGCTTTCGGGGTAGTTTTACGAGTACATGAGCACAGTAGTATCCAACCGACACCAGAGTACTGGTATTAGTATCGATGCATCCCTATTTATGTCATTTAATGTCAGTGCCAGTTCTAGGCGTATTCTTGCCTTTATAACTCAGCAGTTTTAAAAAGCCTTTTCAAAATTAAATATGAATGCAGTTTTAGATTAAATAAAAGTACAGTCAAATCAAATAAAACATGTTTTTTCTCCTGTAGCCTATAGTTTGGTAATGCTACAATAAGATACCATTTATCAACATTAGCTACTTCACATCAACACATTGAGTGAACAATATATTTTTACAACATTAATTAATGTTTGTAAATGTTATTTAATAGAAAAACTTGATTGTTCATGTTTGTTCACTTCATTCATTGTGCATTAAATAAATGTTAACGGATTAGAACTTTACAAACAACTTTAAAAATATGTTAGTGCATATTGTTTATTTTAGGTCATTTTATCTAATTTTTTTCTAAAGTGTTTATAATACAAATGTACAGTTCCCATACTTGTAATAAATATATGTAAATTTAAACTAAGCTTTGGTACCGAAATTGGTACCGAGAACCGTGAATTTTTACTGGTATTGGTACCGAATACTGAAATTTTGGTACCGTGACAACACTATTTGTAACAAACTAAATATCTTCGATTCAATCAATCTGGTCATAATAGAGTCATTTTCTGTGTGCATCTTTCGTTTTTAGAACAAAAACTTGAACATTATAACACTACAACTTTAATCGTAAGGTTTTTCCTTTATATATTGCACATTTGTTTAGTCATAACAAAACAAACCTAGGAATCAATCAATGCAATCATGTTAGAGTCATTTCTTGTGTGTATCAGACGAGTCCCCGGACACGCCCCGTCCCACGAACCCACTATTTGTCCAATAACCCACTATATTTTTTTAAAGTTCCGGCAATCTATTGAATAGGGATTTGGGTAGTATTTTTGCTATACATTTTAATTAAAGTTCCTGTTGTGAAAAAAAAATCTATTTTACCTCACTCAGGAGGCCCCCCGGGGTCTGTAGCACCAAGCGCCGTCCCAAAATTCCACTGTCCGCGAACTCACTATTTGTCCAATAACCCGCTATTTTTAAATATACTAACCCCAGCCTTCATGCAATAAGCTGCAATTGGACAGTATCCAACCGGCAGTCTATTGAATGATGATTCAGACAGTTTATTTGATGTGGACATTTTAATTAAAGTTCCTGTAATGATGAAAACCATTTATCTGCACTCAGCTGGGCCCCCTAAGTCCGTGGCACCAACCGCCATCCCATAATTCCACTGTCCACAAACCCATTATTTGTCCAATAACCCACTATTTTTGAAAAGTACTAACCCCAGCCTTCATGCAATAAGCTGCAATTGGACAGAATCCCGCCTGCAATCTATTGGGTAGTGTATTTTTTGGACATTTTATTTAAAGATTCTTTCATGATTAAAAACTATTTTACCGCACTCAGCTGGGGCCCGTGGGGCCACTGAGTCCGTGGCACCAAACGCTGTCCCATAATTCCACCGTCCATGAACCCACTGTTTTTATAATGTCATAAATGCTACGTGTGATGTCCATATCTCAGCTCAGGAAGGGTCTAGAGCCTCCATTTTTGCACTCAGGTCTAAGTCCCATGGCCCTCTATCAGAATCCAGAGTTTCAAGAAGATCAGAGAAACTTATTTTCTTGCACCGAAAAAGTCAACAGGGGTACCCCCGTCATTTTTTTGGGGGTCTAAATTTTGAGTTTCTCTGATCTTGAAACTCTGGATTCTGATAGAGGGCCATGAGACTTAGACCGGAGACTTAGACTTAGCAAATGCCCCGCCCCGCCCCTCCCGCTGACAGCCAATCGTCTGCTTTTAACGGTCAAGCCGGGAAACATTTAAATACGTAACTGTTTGAAAAGGCGGCAGATTAGATATGCAGTATATGTGTGCGTTGTGTATCAGACATCCCAAGTCTCCCAGAAGTTCCGGGTGTCTCCCGCAGATTGATAGAGGCTCGCTGATGCCCGCAAATTAGTTCAAATCTCCCGGAATCTAGAGCGAGCGAGCAAGAGCGCGCATTTCAAACTATGCAGCGTGCGCGAGAGAGAGCAAGAGAACCCTTGCGCATGCGCAGTAAAAGTATAACCTGTGGGAAAACGGCGTTTTAAACCTTGTTTTAGTGCGAAGTCATCAAACTTTTTAAGCGATTTTTATTATATTTTACTGCTGTTTCTATGTATGCAGTTTTTATGTCTCGGTGACCAGTGAAAATGCAGTTCTGACTCTCTGCCCATTCATTTAGATAGGAGCCTGGTCTTCTTAAGTCTGAAATAGCTGCCTGGAGGCTTTGCCAAGATGGCGGCGAGTGGCATGACTTGCCTGAAAGGACTTTGCTTCCATGTAGGACATTTCAAATTAAGCAAGGTAGGTCTAAATATTTTCCCCAGTGCATAATCTTCATTTTTGATAGCAATTTGGTGGGTAATTAAACACATTATTGCAGAAATTATACTTTAATCTTTCATTTGCTTAGACAGAAAGCAGCCACTCTAATACATCCAAGCAGGACTTTATTCCAGCTAAAGTGGGCCAGGTAAAATGGCTTTCTTTCTCTCTAGACCTCAATATGGCTGAAATAACATGCACACATTTATTGTTGTAATTAAGACCCCATTAATCAAATTGTTAAATATTTGACCTATAAGCCTTAATATGGTAAAAATTAAGACATTTTAAGACTTTAAAAACTGCAAGAAAATCGACATGCTTCAGCGAATTAATTCATGAAGTTTAATCATTGAAAAATTATTCACTGACTATATAATTGTCACAGTTTTTGTCTGCACCATTCTGTCTTCGTCATCTTCACTACACTTCCCAGCGTCCTCTTGTCTCCACACCTGAACTCACTCCCTCAATCATCCACCTGTTCATCGTCCTGATCATCTGTGTCACCTGTCGTCACCTTGTTAGTGTTCATTTTGTATCTGTATTTAGTTCTCTCTGTTTCAGTCTGTGATTGTCGGTTCTTGATTATGTTTCATGCATGCTGGTATCCTGCGGATCATCCTTCATTGTCGATGACGTCACCAGCCCCACTCCAACGCCAGAGACCGTCCAGCCAGAGTCTCGTCCCGCCGAGACAGCCCCGTCTGAAGGGTCTTCACCGCCATGACCGCCTGAAGGGTCTTCACCGCCGTGGCCGCCTGAAGGGTCTTCACCATCCTGGCAACGCTCTCAGCCTGCTCCGCTCTGGCCATGCCCTCAGCCTGCTCCGCCACGTCCACGTCCTGCTCCGCCCTGGCCACGCCCTCAGCCTACTCCGCCACGTCCAGCTCTGCCCTGGTCACACCCTCAGCCTGCTCCGCCCTGGTCACGCCCTCAGCTTGCTTCGCCACGCCCTTGGTCCTACTCCACTCTGGTCACGCCCTCAGCCTGCTCTGCCCTGGAGGCTTCCTGCTCTAATTCAGCCATGCCCTCGTCAGCCTCCAGGTGCGTTATGGTGCGTGAGATCTCAAGATCTCAGCTCAGGAAGGGTCTAGAGCCTCCATTTTTTGCACTCAGGTCTAAGTCTCTTGGCGCTCTATCAGAATCCAGAGTTTTGAGAAGATTGGAGAAACTTAATTTCTCGCCCCAAAAAAAATGAAAGGGGTACCACTGTCGTTTTTTTCGGGTCAAAATTTTGAGTTTCTCTGATCTTCTCAAAACTCTGGATTCTAAACGAGGGCCATGAGACTTAGACCTGAGTGCCAAAATGGAGGCTCTAGACCCTTCCTGAGCTGAGATCTTGAGATCCCACACACCATTAATGCCATTATAAAATACCTCAATATCTCAGCTCTGGAAGGGTCTAGAGCCTCCATTTTTGCACTCAGTTTTAAGTCTCATGGCCCTCTATCAGAATCCAGAGTTTCGAGAAGATTGGAGAATCTTAATTTCTCGCCCGAAAAAAAAAAAACGAAAGGGGTACCACTGTCGTTTTTTTTTTCGGGTCGAAATTTTGAATTTCGATATCTCAGCTCTGGAAGGGTCTAGAGTTTACATTTTTGCACTCAGGTCAAAGTCTCATGGCCCTCTTTTAGAATCCAGAGTTTTGAGAAGATTGGAGAAACTTAATTTTTCACCCGAAAAAAAAACCCGAAAGGGGTACCACTGATGTTTTTTTGGGGGGGTCGAATTTTTGAGTTTCGATATCTCAGCCCTGGAAGGGTCTAAAGCCTCCTTTTTTGGACTCAGGTCTAAGTCTCACGGCCCTCTATCAGAATCCAGAGTTTTGAGAAGATTGGAGAAACTTAATTTTTCGCCCGAAAAAAAAAAACAAACGAAAGGGGTACCACTGTCGTTTTTTTTTTCGGGTCGAAATTTTGAGTTTCGATATCTCAGCTCTGGAAGGGTCTAGAGCCTCAATTGTTGCACTCAGGTCTAAGTCTCATGGCCCTCTATCATAATCCAGAGTTTCGAGAAAATTGGGGAAACTTAATTTTTCACCCAAAAAAAAAACGTAAGGGGTAACACTGTCGTTTTTTTTTTCTGGTCGAAATTTTGAGTTTCGATATCTCAGCTCTGGAAGGGTCTAGAGCCTCCATTTTTGCACTCAGGTCTAAGTCTCATGGCCCTCTATCATAATCCAGAGTTTCGAGAAAATTGGGGAAACTTAATTTTTCACCCCCAAAAAAAAACGTAAGGGGTAACACTGTCGTTTTTTTTTTCTGGTCGAAACTTTGAGTTTCGATATCTCAGCTCTGGAAGGGTCTAGAACCTCCATTTTTGCACTCACGTCTAAGTCTCATGGCCCTCTATCATAATCCAGCGTTTCGAGAAAATTGGGGAAACTTAATTTTTCGCCCCAAAAAAAAAACGTAAGAGGTAACACTGTCGTTTTTTTTTCTGGTCGAAACTTTGAGTTTCGATATCTCAGCTCTGGAAGGGTCTAGAGCCTCCATTTTTGCACTCACGTCTAAGTCTCATGGCCCTCTATCATAATCCAGAGTTTCGAGAAAAGTGGGGAAACTTAATTTTTCACCCAAAAAAAAACGTAAGGGGTAACACTGTCGTTTTTTTTTCGGGTCGAAATTTTGAGTTTCGATTTCTCAGCTCTGGAAGGGTCTAGAGGCTCCATTTTTGCACTCAGGTCTAAGTCTCATGGCCCTCTATCATAATCCAGAGTTTCGAGAAAATTGGGGAAACTTAATTTTTCGCCCCAAAAAAAAAACGTAAGGGGTAACACTGTCGTTTTTTTTTCTGGTCGAAACTTTGAGTTTCGATATCTCAGCTCTGGAAGGGTCCAGAGCCTCCATTTTTGCACTCACGTCTAAGTCTCATGGCCCTCTATCATAATCCAGAGGTTCGAGAAAATTGGGGAAACTTAATTTTTCACCCAAAAAAAAAAACGTAAGGGGTAACACTGTCGTTTTTTTTTCGGGTCGAAACTTTGAGTTTCGATTTCTCAGCTCTGGAAGGGTCTAGAGCCTCCATTGTTGCACTCACGTCTAAGTCTCATGGCCCTCTATCATAATCCAGAGTTTCGAGAAAATTGGGGAAACTTAATTTTTCGCCCAAAAAAAAAAACGTAAGGGGTAACACTGTCGTTTTTTTTTCGGGTCGAAATTTTGAGTTTCGATTTCTCAGCTCTGGAAGGGTCTAGAGCCTCCATTTTTGCACTCACGTCTAAGTCTCATGGCCCTCTATCATAATCCAGAGTTTCGAGAAAATTGGGGAAACTTAATTTTTCACCCAAAAAAAAAAAACGTAAGGGGTAACACTGTCGTTTTTTTTTTTCTGGTCGAAAATTTGAGTTTCGATATCTCAGCTCTGGAAGGGTCTAGAACCTCCATTTTTGCACTCACGTCTAAGTCTCATGGCCCTCTATCATAATCCAGAGTTTCGAGAAAATTGGGGAAACGTAATTTTTCGCCCAAAAAAAAAAACGTAAGGGGTAACACTGTCGTTTTTTTTTCTGGTCGAAACTTTGAGTTTCGATATCTCAGCTCTGGAAGGGTCTAGAGCCTCCATTTTTGCACTCACGTCTAAGTCTCATGGCCCTCTATCATAATCCAGAGTTTCGAGAAAATTGGGGAAACTTAATTTTTCACCAAAAAAAAAAACGTAAGGGGTAACACTGTCGTTTTTTTTTCGGGTCGAAATTTTGAGTTTCGATTTCTCAGCTCTGGAAGGGTCTAGAGCCTCCATTGTTGCACTCAGGTCTAAGTATTATGGCCCTCTATCATAATCCAGAGTTTCGAGAAAATTGGGGAAACTTAATTTTTCGCCAAAAAAAAAAAAAAACGTAAGGGGTAACACTGTCGTTTTTTTTTTTGGTCAAACCTTTGAGTTTCGATATCTCAGCTCTGGAAGGGTCTAGAACCTCTATTTTTGCACTCACGTCTAAGTCTCATGGCCCTCTATCATAATCCAGAGTTTCGAGAAAATTGGGGAAACTTAATTTTTCGCCCAAAAAAAAAAACGTAAGGGGTAACACTGTCGTTTTTTTTTCTGGTCGAAACTTTGAGTTTCGATATCTCAGCTCTGTAAGGGTCTAGAGCCTCCATTTTTGCACTCACGTCTAAGTCTCATGGCCCTCTATCATAATCCAGAGTTTCGAGAAAATTGGGGAAACTTAATTTTTCACCCAAAAAAAAAAACATAAGGGGTAACACTGTCGTTTTTTTTTTCGGGTCGAAATTTTGAGTTTCGATTTCTCAGCTCTGGAAGGGTCTAGAGCCTCCATTGTTGCACTCAGGTCTAAGTCTCATGGCCCTCTATCATAATCCAGAGTTTCGAGAAAATTGGGGAAACTTAATTTTTCACCCAAAAAAAAAACGTAAGGGGTAACACTGTCGTTTTTTTTTTCTTTCTGGTCGAAACTTTGAGTTTCGATATCTCAGCTCTGGAAGGGTCTAGAACCTCCATTTTTGCACTCACGTCTAAGTCTCATGGCCCTCTATCATAATCCAGAGTTTCGAGAAAATTGGGGAAACTTAATTTTTCGCCCCAAAAAAAAAAACGTAAGGGGTAACACTGTCGTTTTTTTTTCTGGTCGAAATTTTGAATTTCGATATCTCAGCTCTGGAAGGGTCTAGAGCCTCCATTTTTGCACTCAGGTCTAAGTCTCATTGCCCTCTATCATAATCCAGAGTTTCGAGAAAATTGGGGAAACTTAATTTTTCGCCCAAAAAAAAAAAACGTAAGGGGTAACACTGTCGTTTTTTTTTCGGGTCGAAATTTTGAGTTTCGATTTCTCAGCTCTGGAAGGGTCTAGAGCCTCCATTGTTGCACTCAGGTCTAAGTATCATGGCCCTCTATCATAATCCAGAGTTTCGAGAAAATTGGGGAAACTTAATTTTTCGCCAAAAAAAAAAAAACGTAAGGGGTAACACTGTCGTTTTTTTTTTTGGTCAAACCTTTGAGTTTCGATATCTCAGCTCTGGAAGGGTCTAGAGCCTCCATTTTTGCACTCACGTATAAGTCTCATGGCCCTCTATCATAATCCAGAGTTTCAAGAAGATTGGGGATACTTAATTTTTCGCCCAAAAAAAAAAAAAACGTAAGGGGTAACACTGTCGTTTTTTTTTCGGGTCGAAATTTTGAGTTTCGATTTCTCAGCTCTGGAAGGGTCTAGAGCCTCCATTTTTGCACTCACGTCTAAGTCTCATGGCCCTCTATCATAATCCAGAGTTTCGAGAAAATTGGGGAAACTTAATTTTTCACCCAAAAAAAAAAACGTAAGGGGTAACACTGTCGTTTTTTTTTCGGGTCGAAATTTTGAGTTTCGATTTCTCAGCTCTGGAAGGGTCTAGAGCCTCCATTGTTGCACTCAGGTCTAAGTCTCATGGCCCTCTATCATAATCCAGAGTTTCGAGAAAATTGGGGAAACTTAATTTTTCACCCAAAAAAAAAAACGTAAGGGGTAACACTGTCGTTTTTTTTTTCTTTCTGGTCGAAACTTTGAGTTTCGATATCTCAGCTCTGGAAGGGTCTAGAACCTCCATTTTTGCACTCACGTCTAAGTCTCATGGCCCTCTATCATAATCCAGAGTTTCGAGAAAATTGGGGAAACTTAATTTTTCGCCCAAAAAAAAAAACGTAAGGGGTAACACTGTCGTTTTTTTTTCTGGTCGAAATTTTGAGTTTCGATATCTCAGCTCTGGAAGGGTCTAGAGCCTCCATTTTTGCACTCAGGTCTAAGTCTCATGGCCCTCTATCATAATCCAGAGTTTCGAGAAAATTGGGGAAACTTAATTTTTCGCCCAAAAAAAAAAACGTAAGGGGTAACACTGTCGTTTTTTTTTTCTGGTCCAAACTTTGAGTTTCGATATCTCTGCTCTGGAAGGGTCTAGAGCCTCCATTTTTGCACTCACGTCTAAGTCTCATGGCCCTCTATCATAATCCAGAGTTTCGAGAAAATTGGGGAAACTTAATTTTTCACCCAAAAAAAAAAACGTAAGGGGTAACACTGTCGTTTTTTTTTTCGGGTCGAAATTTTGAGTTTCGATTTCTCAGCTCTGGAAGGGTCTAGAGCCTCCATTGTTGCACTCAGGTCTAAGTCTTACGGCCCTCTATCATAATCCAGAGTTTCGAGAAAATTGGGGAAACTTAATTTTTCGCCAAAAAAAAAAAAAAACGTAAGGGGTAACACTGTCGTTTTTTTTTTTGGTCAAACCTTTGAGTTTCGATATCTCAGCTCTGGAAGGGTCTAGAACCTCTATTTTTGCACTCACGTCTAAGTCTCATGGCCCTCTATCATAATCCAGAGTTTCGAGAAAATTGGGGAAACTTAATTTTTCACCCCAAAAAAAAAAACGTAAGGGGTAACACTGTCGTTTTTTTTTCGGGTCGAAATTTTGAGTTTCGATTTCTCAGCTCTGGAAGGGTCTAGAGCCTCCATTGTTGCACTCAGGTCTAAGTCTCATGGCCCTCTATCATAATCCAGAGTTTCGAGAAAATTGGGGAAACTTAATTTTTCGCCCAAAAAAAAAAAACGTAAGGGGTAACACTGTCGTTTTTTTTTTCTGGTCGAAACTTTGAGTTTCGATATCTCTGCTCTGGAAGGGTCTAGAGCCTCCATTTTTGCACTCACGTCTAAGTCTCATGGCCCTCTATCATAATCCAGAGTTTCGAGAAAATTGGGGAAACTTAATTTTTCGCCCAAAAAAAAAAACGTAAGGGGTAACACTGTCGTTTTTTTTTCTGGTCGAAACTTTGAGTTTCGATATCTCAGCTCTGGAAGGGTCTAGAGCCTCCATTTTTGCACTCACGTCTAAGTCTCATGGCCCTCTATCATAATCCAGAGTTTCGAGAAAATTGGGGAAACTTAATTTTTCGCCCAAAAAAAAAAACGTAAGGGGTAACACTGTCGTTTTTTTTTTCGGGTCGAAATTTTGAGTTTCGATTTCTCAGCTCTGGAAGGGTCTAGAGCCTCCATTGTTGCACTCAGGTCTAAGTCTCATGGCCCTCTATCATAATCCAGAGTTTCGAGAAAATTGGGGAAACTTAATTTTTCGCCAAAAAAAAAAACGTAAGGGGTAACACTGTCGTTTTTTTTTTTTGGTCGAAACTTTGAGTTTCGATATCTCAGCTCTGGAAGGGTCTATAGCCTCCATTTTTGCACTCACGTCTAAGTCTCATGGCCCTCTATCATAATCCAGAGTTTCGAGAAAATTGGGGAAACGTAATTTTTCGCCCAAAAAAAAAACGTAAGGGGTAACACTGTCGTTTTTTTTTCTGGTCGAAACTTTGAGTTTCGATATCTCAGCTCTGGAAGGGTCTAGAGCCTCCATTTTTGCACTCACGTCTAAGTCTCATGGCCCTCTATCATAATCCAGAGTTTCGAGAAAATTGGGGAAACTTAATTTTTCGCCCCAAAAAAAAACGTAAGGGGTAACACTGTCGTTTTTTTTTTCTGGTCGAAACTTTGAGTTTCGATATCTCAGCTCTGGAAGGGTCTAGAGCTTCCATTTTTGCACTCACGTCTAAGTCTCATGGCCCTCTATCATAATCCAGAGTTTCGAGAAAATTGGGGAAACTTAATTTTTCACCCAAAAAAAAAACGTAAGGGGTAACACTGTCGTTTTTTTTTTTTCTGGTCGAAACTTTGAGTTTCGATATCTCAGCTCTGGAAGGGTCTAGAACCTCCATTTTTGCACTCACGTCTAAGTCTCATGGCCCTCTATCATAATCCAGCGTTTCGAGAAAATTGGGGAAACTTAATTTTTCGCCCCAAAAAAAAAACGTAAGGGGTAACACTGTCGTTTTTTTTTCTGGTCGAAACTTTGAGTTTCGATATCTCAGCTCTGGAAGGGTCTAGAGCCTCCATTTTTGCACTCACGTCTAAGTCTCATGGCCCTCTATCATAATCCAGAGTTTCGAGAAAATTGGGGAAACTTAATTTTTCACCCAAAAAAAAAACATAAGGGGTAACACTGTCGTTTTTTTTTTCGGGTCGAAATTTTGAGTTTCGATTTCTCAGCTCTGGAAGGGTCTAGAGCCTCCATTGTTGCACTCAGGTCTAAGTCTTATGGCCCTCTATCATAATCCAGAGTTTCGAGAAAATTGGGGAAACTTAATTTTTCGCCCCAAAAAAAAAAACGTAAGGGGTAACACTGTCGTTTTTTTTTCTGGTCGAAATTTTGAATTTCGATATCTCAGCTCTGGAAGGGTCTAGAGCCTCCATTTTTGCACTCACGTCTAAGTCTCATGGCCCTCTATCATAATCCAGAGTTTCGAGAAAATTGGGGAAACTTAATTTTTCACCCAAAAAAAAAAACATAAGGGGTAACACTGTCGTTTTTTTTTTCGGGTCGAAATTTTGAGTTTCGATTTCTCAGCTCTGGAAGGGTCTAGAGCCTCCATTGTTGCACTCAGGTCTAAGTCTCATGGCCCTCTATCATAATCCAGAGTTTCGAGAAAATTGGGGAAACTTAATTTGTCACCCAAAAAAAAAACGTAAGGGGTAACACTGTCGTTTTTTTTTTCTTTCTGGTCGAAACTTTGAGTTTCGATATCTCAGCTCTGGAAGGGTCTAGAACCTCCATTTTTGCACTCACGTCTAAGTCTCATGGCCCTCTATCATAATCCAGAGTTTCGAGAAAATTGGGGAAACTTAATTTTTCGCCCAAAAAAAAAAAACGTAAGGGGTAACACTGTCGTTTTTTTTTCTGGTCGAAATTTTGAATTTCGATATCTCAGCTCTGGAAGGGTCTAGAGCCTCCATTTTTGCACTCAGGTCTAAGTCTCATTGCCCTCTATCATAATCCAGAGTTTCGAGAAAATTGGGGAAACTTAATTTTTCGCCCAAAAAAAAAAAACGTAAGGGGTAACACTGTCGTTTTTTTTTCGGGTCGAAATTATGAGTTTCGATTTCTCAGCTCTGGAAGGGTCTAGAGCCTCCATTGTTGCACTCAGGTCTAAGTATCATGGCCCTCTATCATAATCCAGAGTTTCGAGAAAATTGGGGAAACTTAATTTTTCGCCAAAAAAAAAAAAAAACGTAAGGGGTAACACTGTCGTTTTTTTTTTTGGTCAAACCTTTGAGTTTCGATATCTCAGCTCTGGAAGGGTCTAGAGCCTCCATTTTTGCACTCACGTATAAGTCTCATGGCCCTCTATCATAATCCAGAGTTTCAAGAAGATTGGGGATACTTAATTTTTCGCCCAAAAAAAAAAAAACGTAAGGGGTAACACTGTCGTTTTTTTTTCGGGTCGAAATTTTGAGTTTCGATTTCTCAGCTCTGGAAGGGTCTAGAGCCTCCATTTTTGCACTCACGTCTAAGTCTCATGGCCCTCTATCATAATCCAGAGTTTCGAGAAAATTGGGGAAACTTAATTTTTCACCCAAAAAAAAAAACGTAAGGGGTAACACTGTCGTTTTTTTTTCGGGTCGAAATTTTGAGTTTCGATTTCTCAGCTCTGGAAGGGTCTAGAGCCTCCATTGTTGCACTCAGGTCTAAGTCTCATGGCCCTCTATCATAATCCAGAGTTTCGAGAAAATTGGGGAAACTTAATTTTTCACCCAAAAAAAAAAACGTAAGGGGTAACACTGTCGTTTTTTTTTTCTTTCTGGTCGAAACTTTGAGTTTCGATATCTCAGCTCTGGAAGGGTCTAGAACCTCCATTTTTGCACTCACGTCTAAGTCTCATGGCCCTCTATCATAATCCAGAGTTTCGAGAAAAAATTGGGGAAACTTAATTTTTCGCCCAAAAAAAAAAACGTAAGGGGTAACACTGTCGTTTTTTTTTCTGGTCGAAATTTTGAGTTTCGATATCTCAGCTCTGGAAGGGTCTAGAGCCTCCATTTTTGCACTCAGGTCTAAGTCTCATGGCCCTCTATCATAATCCAGAGTTTCGAGAAAATTGGGGAAACTTAATTTTTCGCCCAAAAAAAAAAACGTAAGGGGTAACACTGTCGTTTTTTTTTTCTGGTCCAAACTTTGAGTTTCGATATCTCTGCTCTGGAAGGGTCTAGAGCCTCCATTTTTGCACTCACGTCTAAGTCTCATGGCCCTCTATCATAATCCAGAGTTTCGAGAAAATTGGGGAAACTTAATTTTTCGCCCAAAAAAAAAAACGTAAGGGGTAACACTGTCGTTTTTTTTTCTGGTCGAAACTTTGAGTTTCGATATCTCAGCTCTGGAAGGGTCTAGAGCCTCCATTTTTGCACTCACGTCTAAGTCTCATGGCCCTCTATCATAATCCAGAGTTTCGAGAAAATTGGGGAAACTTAATTTTTCACCCAAAAAAAAAAAACGTAAGGGGTAACACTGTCGTTTTTTTTTCGGGTCGAAATTTTGAGTTTCGATTTCTCAGCTCTGGAAGGGTCTAGAGCCTCCATTGTTGCACTCAGGTCTAAGTTTAATGGCCCTCTATCAGAATCCAGAGTTTCGAGAAAATTGGGGAAACTTAATTTTTCGCCCCCAAAAAAAAACGTAAGGGGTAACACTGTCGTTTTTTTTTCTGGTCGAAACTTTGAGTTTCGATATCTCAGCTCTGGAAGGGTCTAGAGCCTCCATTTTTGCACTCACGTCTAAGTCTCATGGCCCTCTATCATAATCCAGAGTTTCGAGAAAATTGGGGAAACTTAATTTTTCGCCCCAAAAAAAAAACGTAAGGGGTAACACTGTCGTTTTTTTTTCTGGTCGAAACTTTGAGTTTCGATATCTCAGCTCTGGAAGGGTCTAGAGCCTCCATTTTTGCACTCACGTCTACGTCTCATGGCCCTCTATCATAATCCAGAGTTTCGAGAAAATTGGGGAAACTTAATTTTTCGCCCCAAAAAAAAAACGTAAGGGGTAACACTGTCGTTTTTTTTTCTGGTCGAAACTTTGAGTTTCTATATCTCAGCTCTGGAAGGGTCTAGAGCCTCCATTTTTGCACTCACGTCTAAGTCTCATGGCCCTCTATCATAATCCAGAGTTTCGAGAAAATTGGGGAAACTTAATTTTTCGCCCAAAAAAAAAACGTAAGGGGTAACACTGTCGTTTTTTTTTTCTGGTCGAAACTTTGAGTTTCGATATCTCAGCTCTGGAAGGGTCTAGAGCTTCCATTTTTGCACTCACGTCTAAGTCTCATGGCCCTCTATCATAATCCAGAGTTTCGAGAAAATTGGGGAAACTTAATTTTTCACCCAAAAAAAAAAACGTAAGGGGTAACACTGTCGTTTTTTTTTTTTCTGGTCGAAACTTTGAGTTTCGATATCTCAGCTCTGGAAGGGTCTAGAACCTCCATTTTTGCACTCACGTCTAAGTCTCATGGCCCTCTATCATAATCCAGCGTTTCGAGAAAATTGGGGAAACTTAATTTTTCGCCCCAAAAAAAAAACGTAAGGGGTAACACTGTCGTTTTTTTTTCTGGTCGAAACTTTGAGTTTCGATATCTCAGCTCTGGAAGGGTCTAGAGCCTCCATTTTTGCACTCACGTCTAAGTCTCATGGCCCTCTATCATAATCCAGAGTTTCGAGAAAATTGGGGAAACTTAATTTTTCACCCAAAAAAAAAAACATAAGGGGTAACACTGTCGTTTTTTTTTTCGGGTCGAAATTTTGAGTTTCGATTTCTCAGCTCTGGAAGGGTCTAGAGCCTCCATTGTTGCACTCAGGTCTAAGTCTCATGGCCCTCTATCATAATCCAGAGTTTCGAGAAAATTGGGGAAACTTAATTTTTCACCCAAAAAAAAAACGTAAGGGGTAACACTGTCGTTTTTTTTTTCTTTCTGGTCGAAACTTTGAGTTTCGATATCTCAGCTCTGGAAGGGTCTAGAACCTCCATTTTTGCACTCACGTCTAAGTCTCATGGCCCTCTATCATAATCCAGAGTTTCGAGAAAATTGGGGAAACTTAATTTTTCGCCCAAAAAAAAAAAACGTAAGGGGTAACACTGTCGTTTTTTTTTCTGGTCGAAATTTTGAATTTCGATATCTCAGCTCTGGAAGGGTCTAGAGCCTCCATTTTTGCACTCAGGTCTAAGTCTCATTGCCCTCTATCATAATCCAGAGTTTCGAGAAAATTGGGGAAACTTAATTTTTCGCCCAAAAAAAAAAAACGTAAGGGGTAACACTGTCGTTTTTTTTTCGGGTCGAAATTTTGAGTTTCGATTTCTCAGCTCTGGAAGGGTCTAGAGCCTCCATTGTTGCACTCAGGTCTAAGTATCATGGCCCTCTATCATAATCCAGAGTTTCGAGAAAATTGGGGAAACTTAATTTTTCGCCAAAAAAAAAAAAACGTAAGGGGTAACACTGTCGTTTTTTTTTTTGGTCAAACCTTTGAGTTTCGATATCTCAGCTCTGGAAGGGTCTAGAGCCTCCATTTTTGCACTCACGTATAAGTCTCATGGCCCTCTATCATAATCCAGAGTTTCAAGAAGATTGGGGATACTTAATTTTTCGCCCAAAAAAAAAAAAAACGTAAGGGGTAACAGTGTCGTTTTTTTTTCGGGTCGAAATTTTGAGTTTCGATTTCTCAGCTCTGGAAGGGTCTAGAGCCTCCATTTTTGCACTCACGTCTAAGTCTCATGGCCCTCTATCATAATCCAGAGTTTCGAGAAAATTGGGGAAACTTAATTTTTCACCCAAAAAAAAAAACGTAAGGGGTAACACTGTCGTTTTTTTTTCGGGTCGAAATTTTGAGTTTCGATTTCTCAGCTCTGGAAGGGTCTAGAGCCTCCATTGTTGCACTCAGGTCTAAGTCTCATGGCCCTCTATCATAATCCAGAGTTTCGAGAAAATTGGGGAAACTTAATTTTTCACCCAAAAAAAAAAACGTAAGGGGTAACACTGTCGTTTTTTTTTTCTTTCTGGTCGAAACTTTGAGTTTCGATATCTCAGCTCTGGAAGGGTCTAGAACCTCCATTTTTGCACTCACGTCTAAGTCTCATGACCCTCTATCATAATCCAGAGTTTCGAGAAAATTGGGGAAACTTAATTTTTCGCCCAAAAAAAAAAACGTAAGGGGTAACACTGTCGGTTTTTTTTCTGGTCGAAATTTTGAGTTTCGATATCTCAGCTCTGGAAGGGTCTAGAGCCTCCATTTTTGCACTCAGGTCTAAGTCTCATGGCCCTCTATCATAATCCAGAGTTTCGAGAAAATTGGGGAAACTTAATTTTTCGCCCAAAAAAAAAAACGTAAGGGGTAACACTGTCGTTTTTTTTTTCTGGTTCAAACTTTGAGTTTCGATATCTCTGCTCTGGAAGGGTCTAGAGCCTCCATTTTTGCACTCACGTCTAAGTCTCATGGCCCTCTATCATAATCCAGAGTTTCGAGAAAATTGGGGAAACTTAATTTTTCACCCAAAAAAAAAAACGTAAGGGGTAACACTGTCGTTTTTTTTTCGGGTCGAAATTTTGAGTTTCGATTTCTCAGCTCTGGAAGGGTCTAGAGCCTCCATTGTTGCACTCAGGTCTAAGTCTCATGGCCCTCTATCATAATCCAGAGTTTCGAGAAAATTGGGGAAACTTAATTTTTCACCCAAAAAAAAAAACGTAAGGGGTAACACTGTCGTTTTTTTTTCGGGTCGAAATTTTGAGTTTCGATTTCTCAGCTCTGGAAGGGTCTAGAGCCTCCATTGTTGCACTCAGGTCTAAGTCTTACGGCCCTCTATCATAATCCAGAGTTTCGAGAAAATTGGGGAAACTTAATTTTTCGCCAAAAAAAAAAAAAAACGTAAGGGGTAACACTGTCGTTTTTTTTTTTGGTCAAACCTTTGAGTTTCGATATCTCAGCTCTGGAAGGGTCTAGAACCTCTATTTTTGCACTCACGTCTAAGTCTCATGGCCCTCTATCATAATCCAGAGTTTCGAGAAAATTGGGGAAACTTAATTTTTCACCCCAAAAAAAAAAACGTAAGGGGTAACACTGTCGTTTTTTTTTCGGGTCGAAATTTTGAGTTTCGATTTCTCAGCTCTGGAAGGGTCTAGAGCCTCCATTGTTGCACTCAGGTCTAAGTCTCATGGCCCTCTATCATAATCCAGAGTTTCGAGAAAATTGGGGAAACTTAATTTTTCGCCCAAAAAAAAAAAACGTAAGGGGTAACACTGTTGTTTTTTTTTTCTGGTCGAAACTTTGAGTTTCGATATCTCTGCTCTGGAAGGGTCTAGAGCCTCCATTTTTGCACTCACGTCTAAGTCTCATGGCCCTCTATCATAATCCAGAGTTTCGAGAAAATTGGGGAAACTTAATTTTTCGCCCAAAAAAAAAAACGTAAGGGGTAACACTGTCGTTTTTTTTTCTGGTCGAAACTTTGAGTTTCGATATCTCAGCTCTGGAAGGGTCTAGAGCCTCCATTTTTGCACTCACGTCTAAGTCTCATGGCCCTCTATCATAATCCAGAGTTTCGAGAAAATTGGGGAAACTTAATTTTTCACCCAAAAAAAAAAAACGTAAGGGGTAACACTGTCGTTTTTTTTTCGGGTCGAAATTTTGAGTTTCGATTTCTCAGCTCTGGAAGGGTCTAGAGCCTCCATTGTTGCACTCAGGTCTAAGTTTAATGGCCCTCTATCAGAATCCAGAGTTTCGAGAAAATTGGGGAAACTTAATTTTTCGCCCCCAAAAAAAAACGTAAGGGGTAACACTGTCGTTTTTTTTTCTGGTCGAAACTTTGAGTTTCGATATCTCAGCTCTGGAAGGGTCTAGAGCCTCCATTTTTGCACTCACGTCTAAGTCTCATGGCCCTCTATCATAATCCAGAGTTTCGAGAAAATTGGGGAAACTTAATTTTTCGCCCCAAAAAAAAAACGTAAGGGGTAACACTGTCGTTTTTTTTTCTGGTCGAAACTTTGAGTTTCGATATCTCAGCTCTGGAAGGGTCTAGAGCCTCCATTTTTGCACTCACGTCTAAGTCTCATGGCCCTCTATCATAATCCAGAGTTTCGAGAAAATTGGGGAAACTTAATTTTTCGCCCAAAAAAAAAACGTAAGGGGTAACACTGTCGTTTTTTTTTTCTGGTCGAAACTTTGAGTTTCGATATCTCAGCTCTGGAAGGGTCTAGAGCTTCCATTTTTGCACTCACGTCTAAGTCTCATGGCCCTCTATCATAATCCAGAGTTTCGAGAAAATTGGGGAAACTTAATTTTTCACCCAAAAAAAAAAACGTAAGGGGTAACACTGTCGTTTTTTTTTTTTCTGGTCGAAACTTTGAGTTTCGATATCTCAGCTCTGGAAGGGTCTAGAACCTCCATTTTTGCACTCACGTCTAAGTCTCATGGCCCTCTATCATAATCCAGCGTTTCGAGAAAATTGGGGAAACTTAATTTTTCGCCCCAAAAAAAAAACGTAAGGGGTAACACTGTCGTTTTTTTTTCTGGTCGAAACTTTGAGTTTCGATATCTCAGCTCTGGAAGGGTCTAGAGCCTCCATTTTTGCACTCACGTCTAAGTCTCATGGCCCTCTATCATAATCCAGAGTTTCGAGAAAATTGGGGAAACTTAATTTTTCACCCAAAAAAAAAAAACATAAGGGGTAACACTGTCGTTTTTTTTTTCGGGTCGAAATTTTGAGTTTCGATTTCTCAGCTCTGGAAGGGTCTAGAGCCTCCATTGTTGCACTCAGGTCTAAGTCTCATGGCCCTCTATCATAATCCAGAGTTTCGAGAAAATTGGGGAAACTTAATTTTTCACCCAAAAAAAAAACGTAAGGGGTAACACTGTCGTTTTTTTTTTCTTTCTGGTCGAAACTTTGAGTTTCGATATCTCAGCTCTGGAAGGGTCTAGAACCTCCATTTTTGCACTCACGTCTAAGTCTCATGGCCCTCTATCATAATCCAGAGTTTCGAGAAAATTGGGGAAACTTAATTTTTCGCCCAAAAAAAAAAAACGTAAGGGGTAACACTGTCGTTTTTTTTTCGGGTCGAAATTTTGAGTTTCGATATCTCTGCTCTGGAAGGGTCTAGAGCCTCCATTTTTGCACTCACGTCTAAGTCTCATGGCCCTCTATCATAATCCAGAGTTTCGAGAAAATTGGGGAAACTTAATTTTTCACCCAAAAAAAAAAACGTAAGGGGTAACACTGTCGTTTTTTTTTCGGGTCGAAATTTTGAGTTTCGATTTCTCAGCTCTGGAAGGGTCTAGAGCCTCCATTGTTGCACTCAGGTCTAAGTCTCATGGCCCTCTATCATAATCCAGAGTTTCGAGAAAATTGGGGAAACTTAATTTTTCACCCAAAAAAAAAAACGTAAGGGGTAACACTGTCGTTTTTTTTTCGGGTCGAAATTTTGAGTTTCGATTTCTCAGCTCTGGAAGGGTCTAGAGCCTCCATTGTTGCACTCAGGTCTAAGTCTTACGGCCCTCTATCATAATCCAGAGTTTCGAGAAAATTGGGGAAACTTAATTTTTCGCCAAAAAAAAAAAAAAACGTAAGGGGTAACACTGTCGTTTTTTTTTTTGGTCAAACCTTTGAGTTTCGATATCTCAGCTCTGGAAGGGTCTAGAACCTCTATTTTTGCACTCACGTCTAAGTCTCATGGCCCTCTATCATAATCCAGAGTTTCGAGAAAATTGGGGAAACTTAATTTTTCACCCCAAAAAAAAAAACGTAAGGGGTAACACTGTCGTTTTTTTTTCGGGTCGAAATTTTGAGTTTCGATTTCTCAGCTCTGGAAGGGTCTAGAGCCTCCATTGTTGCACTCAGGTCTAAGTCTCATGGCCCTCTATCATAATCCAGAGTTTCGAGAAAATTGGGGAAACTTAATTTTTCGCCAAAAAAAAAAACGTAAGGGGTAACACTGTTGTTTTTTTTTTCTGGTCAAACCTTTGAGTTTCGATATCTCAGCTCTGGAAGGGTCTAGAACCTCTATTTTTGCACTCACGTCTAAGTCTCATGGCCCTCTATCATAATCCAGAGTTTCGAGAAAATTGGGGAAACTTAATTTTTCACCCCAAAAAAAAAAACGTAAGGGGTAACACTGTCGTTTTTTTTTCGGGTCGAAATTTTGAGTTTCGATTTCTCAGCTCTGGAAGGGTCTAGAGCCTCCATTGTTGCACTCAGGTCTAAGTCTCATGGCCCTCTATCATAATCCAGAGTTTCGAGAAAATTGGGGAAACTTAATTTTTCGCCCAAAAAAAAAAAACGTAAGGGGTAACACTGTTGTTTTTTTTTTCTGGTCGAAACTTTGAGTTTCGATATCTCTGCTCTGGAAGGGTCTAGAGCCTCCATTTTTGCACTCACGTCTAAGTCTCATGGCCCTCTATCATAATCCAGAGTTTCGAGAAAATTGGGGAAACTTAATTTTTCGCCCAAAAAAAAAAACGTAAGGGGTAACACTGTCGTTTTTTTTTCTGGTCGAAACTTTGAGTTTCGATATCTCAGCTCTGGAAGGGTCTAGAGCCTCCATTTTTGCACTCACGTCTAAGTCTCATGGCCCTCTATCATAATCCAGAGTTTCGAGAAAATTGGGGAAACTTAATTTTTCACCCAAAAAAAAAAAACGTAAGGGGTAACACTGTCGTTTTTTTTTCGGGTCGAAATTTTGAGTTTCGATTTCTCAGCTCTGGAAGGGTCTAGAGCCTCCATTGTTGCACTCAGGTCTAAGTTTAATGGCCCTCTATCAGAATCCAGAGTTTCGAGAAAATTGGGGAAACTTAATTTTTCGCCCCCAAAAAAAAACGTAAGGGGTAACACTGTCGTTTTTTTTTCTGGTCGAAACTTTGAGTTTCGATATCTCAGCTCTGGAAGGGTCTAGAGCCTCCATTTTTGCACTCACGTCTAAGTCTCATGGCCCTCTATCATAATCCAGAGTTTCGAGAAAATTGGGGAAACTTAATTTTTCGCCCCAAAAAAAAAACGTAAGGGGTAACACTGTCGTTTTTTTTTCTGGTCGAAACTTTGAGTTTCGATATCTCAGCTCTGGAAGGGTCTAGAGCCTCCATTTTTGCACTCACGTCTAAGTCTCATGGCCCTCTATCATAATCCAGAGTTTCGAGAAAATTGGGGAAACTTAATTTTTCGCCCAAAAAAAAAACGTAAGGGGTAACACTGTCGTTTTTTTTTTCTGGTCGAAACTTTGAGTTTCGATATCTCAGCTCTGGAAGGGTCTAGAGCTTCCATTTTTGCACTCACGTCTAAGTCTCATGGCCCTCTATCATAATCCAGAGTTTCGAGAAAATTGGGGAAACTTAATTTTTCACCCAAAAAAAAAAACGTAAGGGGTAACACTGTCGTTTTTTTTTTTTCTGGTCGAAACTTTGAGTTTCGATATCTCAGCTCTGGAAGGGTCTAGAACCTCCATTTTTGCACTCACGTCTAAGTCTCATGGCCCTCTATCATAATCCAGCGTTTCGAGAAAATTGGGGAAACTTAATTTTTCGCCCCAAAAAAAAAACGTAAGGGGTAACACTGTCGTTTTTTTTTCTGGTCGAAACTTTGAGTTTCGATATCTCAGCTCTGGAAGGGTCTAGAGCCTCCATTTTTGCACTCACGTCTAAGTCTCATGGCCCTCTATCATAATCCAGAGTTTCGAGAAAATTGGGGAAACTTAATTTTTCACCCAAAAAAAAAAACATAAGGGGTAACACTGTCGTTTTTTTTTTCGGGTCGAAATTTTGAGTTTCGATTTCTCAGCTCTGGAAGGGTCTAGAGCCTCCATTGTTGCACTCAGGTCTAAGTCTCATGGCCCTCTATCATAATCCAGAGTTTCGAGAAAATTGGGGAAACTTAATTTTTCACCCAAAAAAAAAACGTAAGGGGTAACACTGTCGTTTTTTTTTTCTTTCTGGTCGAAACTTTGAGTTTCGATATCTCAGCTCTGGAAGGGTCTAGAACCTCCATTTTTGCACTCACGTCTAAGTCTCATGGCCCTCTATCATAATCCAGAGTTTCGAGAAAATTGGGGAAACTTAATTTTTCGCCCAAAAAAAAAAAACGTAAGGGGTAACACTGTCGTTTTTTTTTCGGGTCGAAATTTTGAGTTTCGATATCTCTGCTCTGGAAGGGTCTAGAGCCTCCATTTTTGCACTCACGTCTAAGTCTCATGGCCCTCTATCATAATCCAGAGTTTCGAGAAAATTGGGGAAACTTAATTTTTCACCCAAAAAAAAAAACGTAAGGGGTAACACTGTCGTTTTTTTTTCGGGTCGAAATTTTGAGTTTCGATTTCTCAGCTCTGGAAGGGTCTAGAGCCTCCATTGTTGCACTCAGGTCTAAGTCTCATGGCCCTCTATCATAATCCAGAGTTTCGAGAAAATTGGGGAAACTTAATTTTTCACCCAAAAAAAAAAACGTAAGGGGTAACACTGTCGTTTTTTTTTCGGGTCGAAATTTTGAGTTTCGATTTCTCAGCTCTGGAAGGGTCTAGAGCCTCCATTGTTGCACTCAGGTCTAAGTCTTACGGCCCTCTATCATAATCCAGAGTTTCGAGAAAATTGGGGAAACTTAATTTTTCGCCAAAAAAAAAAAAAAACGTAAGGGGTAACACTGTCGTTTTTTTTTTTGGTCAAACCTTTGAGTTTCGATATCTCAGCTCTGGAAGGGTCTAGAACCTCTATTTTTGCACTCACGTCTAAGTCTCATGGCCCTCTATCATAATCCAGAGTTTCGAGAAAATTGGGGAAACTTAATTTTTCACCCCAAAAAAAAAAACGTAAGGGGTAACACTGTCGTTTTTTTTTCGGGTCGAAATTTTGAGTTTCGATTTCTCAGCTCTGGAAGGGTCTAGAGCCTCCATTGTTGCACTCAGGTCTAAGTCTCATGGCCCTCTATCATAATCCAGAGTTTCGAGAAAATTGGGGAAACTTAATTTTTCGCCCAAAAAAAAAAAACGTAAGGGGTAACACTGTTGTTTTTTTTTTCTGGTCGAAACTTTGAGTTTCGATATCTCTGCTCTGGAAGGGTCTAGAGCCTCCATTTTTGCACTCACGTCTAAGTCTCATGGCCCTCTATCATAATCCAGAGTTTCGAGAAAATTGGGGAAACTTAATTTTTCGCCCAAAAAAAAAAACGTAAGGGGTAACACTGTCGTTTTTTTTTCTGGTCGAAACTTTGAGTTTCGATATCTCAGCTCTGGAAGGGTCTAGAGCCTCCATTTTTGCACTCACGTCTAAGTCTCATGGCCCTCTATCATAATCCAGAGTTTCGAGAAAATTGGGGAAACTTAATTTTTCACCCAAAAAAAAAAAACGTAAGGGGTAACACTGTCGTTTTTTTTTCGGGTCGAAATTTTGAGTTTCGATTTCTCAGCTCTGGAAGGGTCTAGAGCCTCCATTGTTGCACTCAGGTCTAAGTTTAATGGCCCTCTATCAGAATCCAGAGTTTCGAGAAAATTGGGGAAACTTAATTTTTCGCCCCCAAAAAAAAACGTAAGGGGTAACACTGTCGTTTTTTTTTCTGGTCGAAACTTTGAGTTTCGATATCTCAGCTCTGGAAGGGTCTAGAGCCTCCATTTTTGCACTCACGTCTAAGTCTCATGGCCCTCTATCATAATCCAGAGTTTCGAGAAAATTGGGGAAACTTAATTTTTCGCCCCAAAAAAAAAACGTAAGGGGTAACACTGTCGTTTTTTTTTCTGGTCGAAACTTTGAGTTTCGATATCTCAGCTCTGGAAGGGTCTAGAGCCTCCATTTTTGCACTCACGTCTAAGTCTCATGGCCCTCTATCATAATCCAGAGTTTCGAGAAAATTGGGGAAACTTAATTTTTCGCCCAAAAAAAAAACGTAAGGGGTAACACTGTCGTTTTTTTTTTCTGGTCGAAACTTTGAGTTTCGATATCTCAGCTCTGGAAGGGTCTAGAGCTTCCATTTTTGCACTCACGTCTAAGTCTCATGGCCCTCTATCATAATCCAGAGTTTCGAGAAAATTGGGGAAACTTAATTTTTCACCCAAAAAAAAAAACGTAAGGGGTAACACTGTCGTTTTTTTTTTTTCTGGTCGAAACTTTGAGTTTCGATATCTCAGCTCTGGAAGGGTCTAGAACCTCCATTTTTGCACTCACGTCTAAGTCTCATGGCCCTCTATCATAATCCAGCGTTTCGAGAAAATTGGGGAAACTTAATTTTTCGCCCCAAAAAAAAAACGTAAGGGGTAACACTGTCGTTTTTTTTTCTGGTCGAAACTTTGAGTTTCGATATCTCAGCTCTGGAAGGGTCTAGAGCCTCCATTTTTGCACTCACGTCTAAGTCTCATGGCCCTCTATCATAATCCAGAGTTTCGAGAAAATTGGGGAAACTTAATTTTTCACCCAAAAAAAAAAACATAAGGGGTAACACTGTCGTTTTTTTTTTCGGGTCGAAATTTTGAGTTTCGATTTCTCAGCTCTGGAAGGGTCTAGAGCCTCCATTGTTGCACTCAGGTCTAAGTCTCATGGCCCTCTATCATAATCCAGAGTTTCGAGAAAATTGGGGAAACTTAATTTTTCACCCAAAAAAAAAACGTAAGGGGTAACACTGTCGTTTTTTTTTTCTTTCTGGTCGAAACTTTGAGTTTCGATATCTCAGCTCTGGAAGGGTCTAGAACCTCCATTTTTGCACTCACGTCTAAGTCTCATGGCCCTCTATCATAATCCAGAGTTTCGAGAAAATTGGGGAAACTTAATTTTTCGCCCAAAAAAAAAAAACGTAAGGGGTAACACTGTCGTTTTTTTTTCTGGTCGAAATTTTGAATTTCGATATCTCAGCTCTGGAAGGGTCTAGAGCCTCCATTTTTGCACTCAGGTCTAAGTCTCATTGCCCTCTATCATAATCCAGAGTTTCGAGAAAATTGGGGAAACTTAATTTTTCGCCCAAAAAAAAAAAACGTAAGGGGTAACACTGTCGTTTTTTTTTCGGGTCGAAATTTTGAGTTTCGATTTCTCAGCTCTGGAAGGGTCTAGAGCCTCCATTGTTGCACTCAGGTCTAAGTATCATGGCCCTCTATCATAATCCAGAGTTTCGAGAAAATTGGGGAAACTTAATTTTTCGCCAAAAAAAAAAAAAACGTAAGGGGTAACACTGTCGTTTTTTTTTTTGGTCAAACCTTTGAGTTTCGATATCTCAGCTCTGGAAGGGTCTAGAGCCTCCATTTTTGCACTCACGTATAAGTCTCATGGCCCTCTATCATAATCCAGAGTTTCAAGAAGATTGGGGATACTTAATTTTTCGCCCAAAAAAAAAAAAAACGTAAGGGGTAACACTGTCGTTTTTTTTTCGGGTCGAAATTTTGAGTTTCGATTTCTCAGCTCTGGAAGGGTCTAGAGCCTCCATTTTTGCACTCACGTCTAAGTCTCATGGCCCTCTATCATAATCCAGAGTTTCGAGAAAATTGGGGAAACTTAATTTTTCACCCAAAAAAAAAAACGTAAGGGGTAACACTGTCGTTTTTTTTTCGGGTCGAAATTTTGAGTTTCGATTTCTCAGCTCTGGAAGGGTCTAGAGCCTCCATTGTTGCACTCAGGTCTAAGTCTCATGGCCCTCTATCATAATCCAGAGTTTCGAGAAAATTGGGGAAACTTAATTTTTCACCCAAAAAAAAAAACGTAAGGGGTAACACTGTCGTTTTTTTTTTCTTTCTGGTCGAAACTTTGAGTTTCGATATCTCAGCTCTGGAAGGGTCTAGAACCTCCATTTTTGCACTCACGTCTAAGTCTCATGGCCCTCTATCATAATCCAGAGTTTCGAGAAAATTGGGGAAACTTAATTTTTCGCCCAAAAAAAAAAACGTAAGGGGTAACACTGTCGTTTTTTTTTCTGGTCGAAATTTTGAGTTTCGATATCTCAGCTCTGGAAGGGTCTAGAGCCTCCATTTTTGCACTCAGGTCTAAGTCTCATGGCCCTCTATCATAATCCAGAGTTTCGAGAAAATTGGGGAAACTTAATTTTTCGCCCAAAAAAAAAAACGTAAGGGGTAACACTGTCGTTTTTTTTTTTCTGGTCCAAACTTTGAGTTTCGATATCTCTGCTCTGGAAGGGTCTAGAGCCTCCATTTTTGCACTCACGTCTAAGTCTCATGGCCCTCTATCATAATCCAGAGTTTCGAGAAAATTGGGGAAACTTAATTTTTCACCCAAAAAAAAAAACGTAAGGGGTAACACTGTCGTTTTTTTTTCGGGTCGAAATTTTGAGTTTCGATTTCTCAGCTCTGGAAGGGTCTAGAGCCTCCATTGTTGCACTCAGGTCTAAGTCTCATGGCCCTCTATCATAATCCAGAGTTTCGAGAAAATTGGGGAAACTTAATTTTTCACCCAAAAAAAAAAACGTAAGGGGTAACACTGTCGTTTTTTTTTTCGGGTCGAAATTTTGAGTTTCGATTTCTCAGCTCTGGAAGGGTCTAGAGCCTCCATTGTTGCACTCAGGTCTAAGCCTTACGGCCCTCTATCATAATCCAGAGTTTCGAGAAAATTGGGCAAACTTAATTTTTCGCCAAAAAAAAAAAAAAAACGTAAGGGGTAACACTGTCGTTTTTTTTTTTGGTCAAACCTTTGAGTTTCGATATCTCAGCTCTGGAAGGGTCTAGAACCTCTATTTTTGCACTCACGTCTAAGTCTCATGGCCCTCTATCATAATCCAGAGTTTCGAGAAAATTGGGGAAACTTAATTTTTCACCCCAAAAAAAAAAACGTAAGGGGTAACACTGTCGTTTTTTTTTCGGGTCGAAATTTTGAGTTTCGATTTCTCAGCTCTGGAAGGGTCTAGAGCCTCCATTGTTGCACTCAGGTCTAAGTCTCATGGCCCTCTATCATAATCCAGAGTTTCGAGAAAATTGGGGAAACTTAATTTTTCGCCCAAAAAAAAAAAACGTAAGGGGTAACACTGTCGTTTTTTTTTTCTGGTCGAAACTTTGAGTTTCGATATCTCTGCTCTGGAAGGGTCTAGAGCCTCCATTTTTGCACTCACGTCTAAGTCTCATGGCCCTCTATCATAATCCAGAGTTTCGAGAAAATTGGGGAAACTTAATTTTTCGCCCAAAAAAAAAAACGTAAGGGGTAACACTGTCGTTTTTTTTTCTGGTCGAAACTTTGAGTTTCGATATCTCAGCTCTGGAAGGGTCTAGAGCCTCCATTTTTGCACTCACGTCTAAGTCTCATGGCCCTCTATCATAATCCAGAGTTTCGAGAAAATTGGGGAAACTTAATTTTTCGCAAAAAAAAAAAACGTAAGGGGTAACACTGTCGTTTTTTTTTTTCGGGTCGAAATTTTGAGTTTCGATTTCTCAGCTCTGGAAGGGTCTAGAGCCTCCATTGTTGCACTCAGGTCTAAGTCTCATGGCCCTCTATCATAATCCAGAGTTTCGAGAAAATTGGGGAAACTTAATTTTTCGCCAAAAAAAAAAACGTAAGGGGTAACACTGTCGTTTTTTTTTTTGGTCGAAACTTTGAGTTTCGATATCTCAGCTCTGGAAGGGTCTATAGCCTCCATTTTTGCACTCACGTCTAAGTCTCATGGCCCTCTATCATAATCCAGAGTTTCGAGAAAATTGGGGAAACTTAATTTTTCGCCCAAAAAAAAAAACGTAAGGGGTAACACTGTCGTTTTTTTTTTCTGGTCGAAAATTTGAGTTTCGATATCTCAGCTCTGGAAGGGTCTAGAACCTCCATTTTTGCACTCACGTCTAAGTCTCATGGCCCTCTATCATAATCCAGAGTTTCGAGAAAATTGGGGAAACGTAATTTTTCGCCCAAAAAAAAAACGTAAGGGGTAACACTGTCGTTTTTTTTTCTGGTCGAAACTTTGAGTTTCGATATCTCAGCTCTGGAAGGGTCTAGAGCCTCCATTTTTGCACTCACGTCTAAGTCTCATGGCCCTCTATCATAATCCAGAGTTTCGAGAAAATTGGGGAAACTTAATTTTTCGCCCCAAAAAAAAACGTAAGGGGTAACACTGTCGTTTTTTTTTTCTGGTCGAAACTTTGAGTTTCGATATCTCAGCTCTGGAAGGGTCTAGAGCTTCCATTTTTGCACTCACGTCTAAGTCTCATGGCCCTCTATCATAATCCAGAGTTTCGAGAAAATTGGGGAAACTTAATTTTTCACCCAAAAAAAAAAACGTAAGGGGTAACACTGTCGTTTTTTTTTTTTCTGGTCGAAACTTTGAGTTTCGATATCTCAGCTCTGGAAGGGTCTAGAACCTCCATTTTTGCACTCACGTCTAAGTCTCATGGCCCTCTATCATAATCCAGCGTTTCGAGAAAATTGGGGAAACTTAATTTTTCGCCCCAAAAAAAAAACGTAAGGGGTAACACTGTCGTTTTTTTTTCTGGTCGAAACTTTGAGTTTCGATATCTCAGCTCTGGAAGGGTCTAGAGCCTCCATTTTTGCACTCACGTCTAAGTCTCATGGCCCTCTATCATAATCCAGAGTTTCGAGAAAATTGGGGAAACTTAATTTTTCACCCAAAAAAAAAACATAAGGGGTAACACTGTCGTTTTTTTTTTCGGGTCGAAATTTTGAGTTTCGATTTCTCAGCTCTGGAAGGGTCTAGAGCCTCCATTGTTGCACTCAGGTCTAAGTCTTATGGCCCTCTATCATAATCCAGAGTTTCGAGAAAATTGGGGAAACTTAATTTTTCGCCCCAAAAAAAAAAACGTAAGGGGTAACACTGTCGTTTTTTTTTCTGGTCGAAATTTTGAATTTCGATATCTCAGCTCTGGAAGGGTCTAGAGCCTCCATTTTTGCACTCAGGTCTAAGTCTCATTGCCCTCTATCATAATCCAGAGTTTCGAGAAAATTGGGGAAACTTAATTTTTCGCCCAAAAAAAAAAAACGTAAGGGGTAACACTGTCGTTTTTTTTTCGGGTCGAAATTTTGAGTTTCGATTTCTCAGCTCTGGAAGGGTCTAGAGCCTCCATTGTTGCACTCAGGTCTAAGTATCATGGCCCTCTATCATAATCCAGAGTTTCGAGAAAATTGGGGAAACTTAATTTTTCGCCAAAAAAAAAAAAAACGTAAGGGGTAACACTGTCGTTTTTTTTTTTGGTCAAACCTTTGAGTTTCGATATCTCAGCTCTGGAAGGGTCTAGAGCCTCCATTTTTGCACTCACGTATAAGTCTCATGGCCCTCTATCATAATCCAGAGTTTCAAGAAGATTGGGGATACTTAATTTTTCGCCCAAAAAAAAAAAAAACGTAAGGGGTAACACTGTCGTTTTTTTTTCGGGTCGAAATTTTGAGTTTCGATTTCTCAGCTCTGGAAGGGTCTAGAGCCTCCATTTTTGCACTCACGTCTAAGTCTCATGGCCCTCTATCATAATCCAGAGTTTCGAGAAAATTGGGGAAACTTAATTTTTCGCCCAAAAAAAAAACGTAAGGGGTAACACTGTCGTTTTTTTTTTCTGGTCGAAACTTTGAGTTTCGATATCTCAGCTCTGGAAGGGTCTAGAGCTTCCATTTTTGCACTCACGTCTAAGTCTCATGGCCCTCTATCATAATCCAGAGTTTCGAGAAAATTGGGGAAACTTAATTTTTCACCCAAAAAAAAACGTAAGGGGTAACACTGTCGTTTTTTTTTTTCTGGTCGAAACTTTGAGTTTCGATATCTCAGCTCTGGAAGGGTCTAGAACCTCAATTTTTGCACTCACGTCTAAGTCTCATGGCCCTCTATCATAATCCAGAGTTTCGAGAAAATTGGGGAAACTTAATTTTTCGCCCAAAAAAAAAAAACGTAAGGGGTAACACTGTCGTTTTTTTTTCTGGTCGAAACTTTGAGTTTCGATATCTCAGCTCTGGAAGGGTCTAGAGCCTCCATTTTTGCACTCACGTCTAAGTCTCATGGCCCTCTATCATAATCCAGAGTTTCGAGAAAATTGGGGAAACTTAATTTTTCGCCCAAAAAAAAAAACGTAAGGGGTAACACTGTCGTTTTTTTTTTTCGGGTCGAAATTTTGAGTTTCGATTTCTCAGCTCTGGAAGGGTCTAGAGCCTCCATTGTTGCACTCAGGTCTAAGTCTCATGGCCCTCTATCATAATCCAGAGTTTCGAGAAAATTGGGGAAACTTAATTTTTCGCCAAAAAAAAAAACGTAAGGGGTAACACTGTCGTTTTTTTTTTTGGTCGAAACTTTGAGTTTCGATATCTCAGCTCTGGAAGGGTCTATAGCCTCCATTTTTGCACTCACGTCTAAGTCTCATGGCCCTCTATCATAATCCAGAGTTTCGAGAAAATTGGGGAAACTTAATTTTTCGCCCAAAAAAAAAAACGTAAGGGGTAACACTGTCGTTTTTTTTTTCTGGTCGAAAATTTGAGTTTCGATATCTCAGCTCTGGAAGGGTCTAGAACCTCCATTTTTGCACTCACGTCTAAGTCTCATGGCCCTCTATCATAATCCAGAGTTTCGAGAAAATTGGGGAAACGTAATTTTTCGCCCAAAAAAAAAAACGTAAGGGGTAACACTGTCGTTTTTTTTTCTGGTCGAAACTTTGAGTTTCGATATCTCAGCTCTGGAAGGGTCTAGAGCCTCCATTTTTGCACTCACGTCTAAGTCTCATGGCCCTCTATCATAATCCAGAGTTTCGAGAAAATTGGGGAAACTTAATTTTTCGCCCAAAAAAAAAACGTAAGGGGTAACACTGTCGTTTTTTTTTTCTGGTCGAAACTTTGAGTTTCGATATCTCAGCTCTGGAAGGGTCTAGAGCTTCCATTTTTGCACTCACGTCTAAGTCTCATGGCCCTCTATCATAATCCAGAGTTTCGAGAAAATTGGGGAAACTTAATTTTTCACCCAAAAAAAAAAACGTAAGGGGTAACACTGTCGTTTTTTTTTTTCTGGTCGAAACTTTGAGTTTCGATATCTCAGCTCTGGAAGGGTCTAGAACCTCCATTTTTGCACTCACGTCTAAGTCTCATGGCCCTCTATCATAATCCAGCGTTTCGAGAAAATTGGGGAAACTTAATTTTTCGCCCCCAAAAAAAAACGTAAGGGGTAACACTGTCGTTTTTTTTTCTGGTCGAAACTTTGAGTTTCGATATCTCAGCTCTGGAAGGGTCTAGAGCCTCCATTTTTGCACTCACGTCTAAGTCTCATGGCCCTCTATCATAATCCAGAGTTTCGAGAAAATTGGGGAAACTTAATTTTTCACCCAAAAAAAAAACATAAGGGGTAACACTGTCGTTTTTTTTTTTCGGGTCGAAATTTTGAGTTTCGATTTCTCAGCTCTGGAAGGGTCTAGAGCCTCCATTGTTGCACTCAGGTCTAAGTCTTATGGCCCTCTATCATAATCCAGAGTTTCGAGAAAATTGGGGAAACTTAATTTTTCGCCCCAAAAAAAAAAACGTAAGGGGTAACACTGTCGTTTTTTTTTCTGGTCGAAATTTTGAATTTCGATATCTCAGCTCTGGAAGGGTCTAGAGCCTCCATTTTTGCACTCAGGTCTAAGTCTCATTGCCCTCTATCATAATCCAGAGTTTCGAGAAAATTGGGGAAACTTAATTTTTCGCCCAAAAAAAAAAAACGTAAGGGGTAACACTGTCGTTTTTTTTTCGGGTCGAAATTTTGAATTTCGATATCTCAGCTCTGGAAGGGTCTAGAGCCTCCATTTTTGCACTCAGGTCTAAGTCTCATTGCCCTCTATCATAATCCAGAGTTTCGAGAAAATTGGGGAAACTTAATTTTTCGCCCAAAAAAAAAAAACGTAAGGGGTAACACTGTCGTTTTTTTTTCGGGTCGAAATTTTGAGTTTCGATTTCTCAGCTCTGGAAGGGTCTAGAGCCTCCATTGTTGCACTCAGGTCTAAGTATCATGGCCCTCTATCATAATCCAGAGTTTCGAGAAAATTGGGGAAACTTAATTTTTCGCCAAAAAAAAAAAAAACGTAAGGGGTAACACTGTCGTTTTTTTTTTTGGTCAAACCTTTGAGTTTCGATATCTCAGCTCTGGAAGGGTCTAGAGCCTCCATTTTTGCACTCACGTATAAGTCTCATGGCCCTCTATCATAATCCAGAGTTTCAAGAAGATTGGGGATACTTAATTTTTCGCCCAAAAAAAAAAAAAAACGTAAGGGGTAACACTGTCGTTTTTTTTTCGGGTCGAAATTTTGAGTTTCGATTTCTCAGCTCTGGAAGGGTCTAGAGCCTCCATTTTTGCACTCACGTCTAAGTCTCATGGCCCTCTATCATAATCCAGAGTTTCGAGAAAATTGGGGAAACTTAATTTTTCGCCCAAAAAAAAAACGTAAGGGGTAACACTGTCGTTTTTTTTTTCTGGTCGAAACTTTGAGTTTCGATATCTCAGCTCTGGAAGGGTCTAGAGCTTCCATTTTTGCACTCACGTCTAAGTCTCATGGCCCTCTATCATAATCCAGAGTTTCGAGAAAATTGGGGAAACTTAATTTTTCACCCAAAAAAAAACGTAAGGGGTAACACTGTCGTTTTTTTTTTTCTGGTCGAAACTTTGAGTTTCGATATCTCAGCTCTGGAAGGGTCTAGAACCTCAATTTTTGCACTCACGTCTAAGTCTCATGGCCCTCTATCATAATCCAGAGTTTCGAGAAAATTGGGGAAACTTAATTTTTCGCCCAAAAAAAAAAAACGTAAGGGGTAACACTGTCGTTTTTTTTTCTGGTCGAAACTTTGAGTTTCGATATCTCAGCTCTGGAAGGGTCTAGAGCCTCCATTTTTGCACTCACGTCTAAGTCTCATGGCCCTCTATCATAATCCAGAGTTTCGAGAAAATTGGGGAAACTTAATTTTTCGCCCAAAAAAAAAAACGTAAGGGGTAACACTGTCGTTTTTTTTTTTCGGTTCGAAATTTTGAGTTTCGATTTCTCAGCTCTGGAAGGGTCTAGAGCCTCCATTGTTGCACTCAGGTCTAAGTCTCATGGCCCTCTATCATAATCCAGAGTTTCGAGAAAATTGGGGAAACTTAATTTTTCGCCAAAAAAAAAAACGTAAGGGGTAACACTGTCGTTTTTTTTTTTGGTCGAAACTTTGAGTTTCGATATCTCAGCTCTGGAAGGGTCTATAGCCTCCATTTTTGCACTCACGTCTAAGTCTCATGGCCCTCTATCATAATCCAGAGTTTCGAGAAAATTGGGGAAACTTAATTTTTCGCCCAAAAAAAAAAACGTAAGGGGTAACACTGTCGTTTTTTTTTTCTGGTCGAAAATTTGAGTTTCGATATCTCAGCTCTGGAAGGGTCTAGAACCTCCATTTTTGCACTCACGTCTAAGTCTCATGGCCCTCTATCATAATCCAGAGTTTCGAGAAAATTGGGGAAACGTAATTTTTCGCCCAAAAAAAAAAACGTAAGGGGTAACACTGTCGTTTTTTTTTCTGGTCGAAACTTTGAGTTTCGATATCTCAGCTCTGGAAGGGTCTAGAGCCTCCATTTTTGCACTCACGTCTAAGTCTCATGGCCCTCTATCATAATCCAGAGTTTCGAGAAAATTGGGGAAACTTAATTTTTCGCCCAAAAAAAAAACGTAAGGGGTAACACTGTCGTTTTTTTTTTCTGGTCGAAACTTTGAGTTTCGATATCTCAGCTCTGGAAGGGTCTAGAGCTTCCATTTTTGCACTCACGTCTAAGTCTCATGGCCCTCTATCATAATCCAGAGTTTCGAGAAAATTGGGGAAACTTAATTTTTCACCCAAAAAAAAAAACGTAAGGGGTAACACTGTCGTTTTTTTTTTTCTGGTCGAAACTTTGAGTTTCGATATCTCAGCTCTGGAAGGGTCTAGAACCTCCATTTTTGCACTCACGTCTAAGTCTCATGGCCCTCTATCATAATCCAGCGTTTCGAGAAAATTGGGGAAACTTAATTTTTCGCCCCCAAAAAAAAACGTAAGGGGTAACACTGTCGTTTTTTTTTCTGGTCGAAACTTTGAGTTTCGATATCTCAGCTCTGGAAGGGTCTAGAGCCTCCATTTTTGCACTCACGTCTAAGTCTCATGGCCCTCTATCATAATCCAGAGTTTCGAGAAAATTGGGGAAACTTAATTTTTCACCCAAAAAAAAAACATAAGGGGTAACACTGTCGTTTTTTTTTTCGGGTCGAAATTTTGAGTTTCGATTTCTCAGCTCTGGAAGGGTCTAGAGCCTCCATTGTTGCACTCAGGTCTAAGTCTTATGGCCCTCTATCATAATCCAGAGTTTCGAGAAAATTGGGGAAACTTAATTTTTCGCCCCAAAAAAAAAAACGTAAGGGGTAACACTGTCGTTTTTTTTTCTGGTCGAAATTTTGAATTTCGATATCTCAGCTCTGGAAGGGTCTAGAGCCTCCATTTTTGCACTCAGGTCTAAGTCTCATTGCCCTCTATCATAATCCAGAGTTTCGAGAAAATTGGGGAAACTTAATTTTTCGCCCAAAAAAAAAAAACGTAAGGGGTAACACTGTCGTTTTTTTTTCGGGTCGAAATTTTGAGTTTCGATTTCTCAGCTCTGGAAGGGTCTAGAGCCTCCATTGTTGCACTCAGGTCTAAGTATCATGGCCCTCTATCATAATCCAGAGTTTCGAGAAAATTGGGGAAACTTAATTTTTCGCCAAAAAAAAAAAAACGTAAGGGGTAACACTGTCGTTTTTTTTTTTGGTCAAACCTTTGAGTTTTGATATCTCAGCTCTGGAAGGGTCTAGAGCCTCCATTTTTGCACTCACGTATAAGTCTCATGGCCCTCTATCATAATCCAGAGTTTCAAGAAGATTGGGGATACTTAATTTTTCGCCCAAAAAAAAAAAAAACGTAAGGGGTAACACTGTCGTTTTTTTTTCGGGTCGAAATTTTGAGTTTCGATTTCTCAGCTCTGGAAGGGTCTAGAGCCTCCATTTTTGCACTCACGTCTAAGTCTCATGGCCCTCTATCATAATCCAGAGTTTCGAGAAAATTGGGGAAACTTAATTTTTCACCCAAAAAAAAAAACGTAAGGGGTAACACTGTCGTTTTTTTTTTCGGGTCGAAATTTTGAGTTTCGATTTCTCAGCTCTGGAAGGGTCTAGAGCCTCCATTGTTGCACTCAGGTCTAAGTCTCATGGCCCTCTATCATAATCCAGAGTTTCGAGAAAATTGGGGAAACTTAATTTTTCACCCAAAAAAAAAACATAAGGGGTAACACTGTCGTTTTTTTTTTCGGGTCGAAATTTTGAGTTTCGATTTCTCAGCTCTGGAAGGGTCTAGAGCCTCCATTGTTGCACTCAGGTCTAAGTCTCATGGCCCTCTATCATAATCCAGAGTTTCGAGAAAATTGGGGAAACTTAATTTTTCGCCAAAAAAAAAAACGTAAGGGGTAACACTGTCGTTTTTTTTTTTGGTCGAAACTTTGAGTTTCGATATCTCAGCTCTGGAAGGGTCTATAGCCTCCATTTTTGCACTCACGTCTAAGTCTCATGGCCCTCTATCATAATCCAGAGTTTCGAGAAAATTGGGGAAACTTAATTTTTCGCCCAAAAAAAAAAACGTAAGGGGTAACACTGTCGTTTTTTTTTTTCTGGTCGAAAATTTGAGTTTCGATATCTCAGCTCTGGAAGGGTCTAGAACCTCCATTTTTGCACTCACGTCTAAGTCTCATGGCCCTCTATCATAATCCAGAGTTTCGAGAAAATTGGGGAAACGTAATTTTTCGCCCAAAAAAAAAACGTAAGGGGTAACACTGTCGTTTTTTTTTCTGGTCGAAACTTTGAGTTTCGATATCTCAGCTCTGGAAGGGTCTAGAGCCTCCATTTTTGCACTCACGTCTAAGTCTCATGGCCCTCTATCATAATCCAGAGTTTCGAGAAAATTGGGGAAACTTAATTTTTCGCCCCAAAAAAAAACGTAAGGGGTAACACTGTCGTTTTTTTTTTCTGGTCGAAACTTTGAGTTTCGATATCTCAGCTCTGGAAGGGTCTAGAGCTTCCATTTTTGCACTCACGTCTAAGTCTCATGGCCCTCTATCATAATCCAGAGTTTCGAGAAAATTGGGGAAACTTAATTTTTCACCCAAAAAAAAAAACGTAAGGGGTAACACTGTCGTTTTTTTTTTTTCTGGTCGAAACTTTGAGTTTCGATATCTCAGCTCTGGAAGGGTCTAGAACCTCCATTTTTGCACTCACGTCTAAGTCTCATGGCCCTCTATCATAATCCAGCGTTTCGAGAAAATTGGGGAAACTTAATTTTTCGCCCCAAAAAAAAAACGTAAGGGGTAACACTGTCGTTTTTTTTTCTGGTCGAAACTTTGAGTTTCGATATCTCAGCTCTGGAAGGGTCTAGAGCCTCCATTTTTGCACTCACGTCTAAGTCTCATGGCCCTCTATCATAATCCAGAGTTTCGAGAAAATTGGGGAAACTTAATTTTTCACCCAAAAAAAAAACATAAGGGGTAACACTGTCGTTTTTTTTTTCGGGTCGAAATTTTGAGTTTCGATTTCTCAGCTCTGGAAGGGTCTAGAGCCTCCATTGTTGCACTCAGGTCTAAGTCTTATGGCCCTCTATCATAATCCAGAGTTTCGAGAAAATTGGGGAAACTTAATTTTTCGCCCCAAAAAAAAAAACGTAAGGGGTAACACTGTCGTTTTTTTTTCTGGTCGAAATTTTGAATTTCGATATCTCAGCTCTGGAAGGGTCTAGAGCCTCCATTTTTGCACTCAGGTCTAAGTCTCATTGCCCTCTATCATAATCCAGAGTTTCGAGAAAATTGGGGAAACTTAATTTTTCGCCCAAAAAAAAAAACGTAAGGGGTAACACTGTCGTTTTTTTTTCGGGTCGAAATTTTGAGTTTCGATTTCTCAGCTCTGGAAGGGTCTAGAGCCTCCATTGTTGCACTCAGGTCTAAGTATCATGGCCCTCTATCATAATCCAGAGTTTCGAGAAAATTGGGGAAACTTAATTTTTCGCCAAAAAAAAAAAAACGTAAGGGGTAACACTGTCGTTTTTTTTTTTGGTCAAACCTTTGAGTTTCGATATCTCAGCTCTGGAAGGGTCTAGAGCCTCCATTTTTGCACTCACGTATAAGTCTCATGGCCCTCTATCATAATCCAGAGTTTCAAGAAGATTGGGGATACTTAATTTTTCGCCCAAAAAAAAAAAAACGTAAGGGGTAACACTGTCGTTTTTTTTTCGGGTCGAAATTTTGAGTTTCGATTTCTCAGCTCTGGAAGGGTCTAGAGCCTCCATTTTTGCACTCACGTCTAAGTCTCATGGCCCTCTATCATAATCCAGAGTTTCGAGAAAATTGGGGAAACTTAATTTTTCGCCCAAAAAAAAAACGTAAGGGGTAACACTGTCGTTTTTTTTTTCTGGTCGAAACTTTGAGTTTCGATATCTCAGCTCTGGAAGGGTCTAGAGCTTCCATTTTTGCACTCACGTCTAAGTCTCATGGCCCTCTATCATAATCCAGAGTTTCGAGAAAATTGGGGAAACTTAATTTTTCACCCAAAAAAAAACGTAAGGGGTAACACTGTCGTTTTTTTTTTTTCTGGTCGAAACTTTGAGTTTCGATATCTCAGCTCTGGAAGGGTCTAGAACCTCAATTTTTGCACTCACGTCTAAGTCTCATGGCCCTCTATCATAATCCAGAGTTTCGAGAAAATTGGGGAAACTTAATTTTTCGCCCAAAAAAAAAAAACGTAAGGGGTAACACTGTCGTTTTTTTTTCTGGTCGAAACTTTGAGTTTCGATATCTCAGCTCTGGAAGGGTCTAGAGCCTCCATTTTTGCACTCACGTCTAAGTCTCATGGCCCTCTATCATAATCCAGAGTTTCGAGAAAATTGGGGAAACTTAATTTTTCGCCCAAAAAAAAAAACGTAAGGGGTAACACTGTCGTTTTTTTTTTTTCGGGTCGAAATTTTGAGTTTCGATTTCTCAGCTCTGGAAGGGTCTAGAGCCTCCATTTTTGCACTCAGGTCTAAGTCTCATGGCCCTCTATCATAATCCAGAGTTTCGAGAAAATTGGGGAAACTTAATTTTTCGCCAAAAAAAAAAACGTAAGGGGTAACACTGTCGTTTTTTTTTTTTGGTCGAAACTTTGAGTTTCGATATCTCAGCTCTGGAAGGGTCTATAGCCTCCATTTTTGCACTCACGTCTAAGTCTCATGGCCCTCTATCATAATCCAGAGTTTCGAGAAAATTGGGGAAACTTAATTTTTCGCCCAAAAAAAAAAACGTAAGGGGTAACACTGTCGTTTTTTTTTTCTGGTCGAAAATTTGAGTTTCGATATCTCAGCTCTGGAAGGGTCTAGAACCTCCATTTTTGCACTCACGTCTAAGTCTCATGGCCCTCTATCATAATCCAGAGTTTCGAGAAAATTGGGGAAACGTAATTTTTCGCCCAAAAAAAAAAACGTAAGGGGTAACACTGTCGTTTTTTTTTCTGGTCGAAACTTTGAGTTTCGATATCTCAGCTCTGGAAGGGTCTAGAGCCTCCATTTTTGCACTCACGTCTAAGTCTCATGGCCCTCTATCATAATCCAGAGTTTCGAGAAAATTGGGGAAACTTAATTTTTCGCCCAAAAAAAAACGTAAGGGGTAACACTGTCGTTTTTTTTTTCTGGTCGAAACTTTGAGTTTCGATATCTCAGCTCTGGAAGGGTCTAGAGCTTCCATTTTTGCACTCACGTCTAAGTCTCATGGCCCTCTATCATAATCCAGAGTTTCGAGAAAATTGGGGAAACTTAATTTTTCACCCAAAAAAAAAAACGTAAGGGGTAACACTGTCGTTTTTTTTTTTCTGGTCGAAACTTTGAGTTTCGATATCTCAGCTCTGGAAGGGTCTAGAACCTCCATTTTTGCACTCACGTCTAAGTCTCATGGCCCTCTATCATAATCCAGCGTTTCGAGAAAATTGGGGAAACTTAATTTTTCGCCCCCAAAAAAAAACGTAAGGGGTAACACTGTCGTTTTTTTTTCTGGTCGAAACTTTGAGTTTCGATATCTCAGCTCTGGAAGGGTCTAGAGCCTCCATTTTTGCACTCACGTCTAAGTCTCATGGCCCTCTATCATAATCCAGAGTTTCGAGAAAATTGGGGAAACTTAATTTTTCACCCAAAAAAAAAACATAAGGGGTAACACTGTCGTTTTTTTTTTCGGGTCGAAATTTTGAGTTTCGATTTCTCAGCTCTGGAAGGGTCTAGAGCCTCCATTGTTGCACTCAGGTCTAAGTCTTATGGCCCTCTATCATAATCCAGAGTTTCGAGAAAATTGGGGAAACTTAATTTTTCGCCCCAAAAAAAAAAACGTAAGGGGTAACACTGTCGTTTTTTTTTCTGGTCGAAATTTTGAATTTCGATATCTCAGCTCTGGAAGGGTCTAGAGCCTCCATTTTTGCACTCAGGTCTAAGTCTCATTGCCCTCTATCATAATCCAGAGTTTCGAGAAAATTGGGGAAACTTAATTTTTCGCCCAAAAAAAAAAAACGTAAGGGGTAACACTGTCGTTTTTTTTTCGGGTCGAAATTTTGAGTTTCGATTTCTCAGCTCTGGAAGGGTCTAGAGCCTCCATTGTTGCACTCAGGTCTAAGTATCATGGCCCTCTATCATAATCCAGAGTTTCGAGAAAATTGGGGAAACTTAATTTTTCGCCAAAAAAAAAAAAACGTAAGGGGTAACACTGTCGTTTTTTTTTTTGGTCAAACCTTTGAGTTTCGATATCTCAGCTCTGGAAGGGTCTAGAGCCTCCATTTTTGCACTCACGTATAAGTCTCATGGCCCTCTATCATAATCCAGAGTTTCAAGAAGATTGGGGATACTTAATTTTTCGCCCAAAAAAAAAAAAAAACGTAAGGGGTAACACTGTCGTTTTTTTTTCGGGTCGAAATTTTGAGTTTCGATTTCTCAGCTCTGGAAGGGTCTAGAGCCTCCATTTTTGCACTCACGTCTAAGTCTCATGGCCCTCTATCATAATCCAGAGTTTCGAGAAAATTGGGGAAACTTAATTTTTCACCCAAAAAAAAAAACGTAAGGGGTAACACTGTCGTTTTTTTTTTCGGGTCGAAATTTTGAGTTTCGATTTCTCAGCTCTGGAAGGGTCTAGAGCCTCCATTGTTGCACTCAGGTCTAAGTCTCATGGCCCTCTATCATAATCCAGAGTTTCGAGAAAATTGGGGAAACTTAATTTTTCACCCAAAAAAAAAAACGTAAGGGGTAACACTGTCGTTTTTTTTTTCTTTCTGGTCGAAACTTTGAGTTTCGATATCTCAGCTCTGGAAGGGTCTAGAACCTCCATTTTTGCACTCACGTCTAAGTCTCATGGCCCTCTATCATAATCCAGAGTTTCGAGAAAATTGGGGAAACTTAATTTTTCGCCCAAAAAAAAAAACGTAAGGGGTAACACTGTCGTTTTTTTTTCTGGTCGAAATTTTGAGTTTCGATATCTCAGCTCTGGAAGGGTCTAGAGCCTCCATTTTTGCACTCAGGTCTAAGTCTCATGGCCCTCTATCATAATCCAGAGTTTCGAGAAAATTGGGGAAACTTAATTTTTCGCCCAAAAAAAAAAAACGTAAGGGGTAACACTGTCGTTTTTTTTTCGGGTCGAAATTTTGAGTTTCGATTTCTCAGCTCTGGAAGGGTCTAGAGCCTCCATTTTTGCACTCACGTCTAAGTCTCATGGCCCTCTATCATAATCCAGAGTTTCGAGAAAATTGGGGAAACTTAATTTTTCACCCAAAAAAAAAAAACGTAAGGGGTAACACTGTCGTTTTTTTTTTCGGGTCGAAATTTTGAGTTTCGATTTCTCAGCTCTGGAAGGGTCTAGAGCCTCCATTGTTGCACTCAGGTCTAAGTCTCATGGCCCTCTATCAGAATCCAGAGTTTCGAGAAAATTGGGGAAACTTAATTTTTCGCCCCCAAAAAAAAACGTAAGGGGTAACACTGTCGTTTTTTTTTCTGGTCGAAACTTTGAGTTTCGATATCTCAGCTCTGGAAGGGTCTAGAGCCTCCATTTTTGCACTCACGTCTAAGTCTCATGGCCCTCTATCATAATCCAGAGTTTCGAGAAAATTGGGGAAACTTAATTTTTTGCCCCAAAAAAAAAACGTAAGGGGTAACACTGTCGGTTTTTTTTTCTGGTCGAAACTTTGAGTTTCGATATCTCAGCTCTGGAAGGGTCTAGAGCCTCCATTTTTGCACTCACGTCTAAGTCTCATGGCCCTCTATCATAATCCAGAGTTTCGAGAAAATTGGGGAAACTTAATTTTTCGCCCAAAAAAAAAACGTAAGGGGTAACACTGTCGTTTTTTTTTTCTGGTCGAAACTTTGAGTTTCGATATCTCAGCTCTGGAAGGGTCTAGAGCTTCCATTTTTGCACTCACGTCTAAGTCTCATGGCCCTCTATCATAATCCAGAGTTTCGAGAAAATTGGGGAAACTTAATTTTTCACCCAAAAAAAAAACGTAAGGGGTAACACTGTCGTTTTTTTTTTTTCTGGTCGAAACTTTGAGTTTCGATATCTCAGCTCTGGAAGGGTCTAGAACCTCAATTTTTGCACTCACGTCTAAGTCTCATGGCCCTCTATCATAATCCAGAGTTTCGAGAAAATTGGGGAAACTTAATTTTTCACCCAAAAAAAAAACGTAAGGGGTAACACTGTCGTTTTTTTTTTCTTTCTGGTCGAAACTTTGAGTTTCGATATCTCAGCTCTGGAAGGGTCTAGAACCTCCATTTTTGCACTCACGTCTAAGTCTCATGGCCCTCTATCATAATCCAGAGTTTCGAGAAAATTGGGGAAACTTAATTTTTCGCCCAAAAAAAAAAACGTAAGGGGTAACACTGTCGTTTTTTTTTCTGGTCGAAATTTTGAGTTTCGATATCTCAGCTCTGGAAGGGTCTAGAGCCTCCATTTTTGCACTCAGGTCTAAGTCTCATGGCCCTCTATCATAATCCAGAGTTTCGAGAAAATTGGGGAAACTTAATTTTTCGCCCAAAAAAAAAAACGTAAGGGGTAACACTGTCGTTTTTTTTTTCTGGTCCAAACTTTGAGTTTCGATATCTCTGCTCTGGAAGGGTCTAGAGCCTCCATTTTTGCACTCACGTCTAAGTCTCATGGCCCTCTATCATAATCCAGAGTTTCGAGAAAATTGGGGAAACTTAATTTTTCACCCAAAAAAAAAAACGTAAGGGGTAACACTGTCGTTTTTTTTTCGGGTCGAAATTTTGAGTTTCGATTTCTCAGCTCTGGAAGGGTCTAGAGCCTCCATTGTTGCACTCAGGTCTAAGTCTCATGGCCCTCTATCATAATCCAGAGTTTCGAGAAAATTGGGGAAACTTAATTTTTCACCCAAAAAAAAAAACGTAAGGGGTAACACTGTCGTTTTTTTTTCGGGTCGAAATTTTGAGTTTCGATTTCTCAGCTCTGGAAGGGTCTAGAGCCTCCATTGTTGCACTCAGGTCTAAGTCTTACGGCCCTCTATCATAATCCAGAGTTTCGAGAAAATTGGGGAAACTTAATTTTTCGCCAAAAAAAAAAAAAAAACGTAAGGGGTAACACTGTCGTTTTTTTTTTTGGTCAAACCTTTGAGTTTCGATATCTCAGCTCTGGAAGGGTCTAGAACCTCTATTTTTGCACTCACGTCTAAGTCTCATGGCCCTCTATCATAATCCAGAGTTTCGAGAAAATTGGGGAAACTTAATTTTTCACCCCAAAAAAAAAAACGTAAGGGGTAACACTGTCGTTTTTTTTTCGGGTCGAAATTTTGAGTTTCGATTTCTCAGCTCTGGAAGGGTCTAGAGCCTCCATTGTTGCACTCAGGTCTAAGTCTCATGGCCCTCTATCATAATCCAGAGTTTCGAGAAAATTGGGGAAACTTAATTTTTCGCCCAAAAAAAAAAAACGTAAGGGGTAACACTGTCGTTTTTTTTTCTGGTCGAAACTTTGAGTTTCGATATCTCTGCTCTGGAAGGGTCTAGAGCCTCCATTTTTGCACTCACGTCTAAGTCTCATGGCCCTCTATCATAATCCAGAGTTTCGAGAAAATTGGGGAAACTTAATTTTTCGCCCAAAAAAAAAAACGTAAGGGGTAACACTGTCGTTTTTTTTTCTGGTCGAAACTTTGAGTTTCGATATCTCAGCTCTGGAAGGGTCTAGAGCCTCCATTTTTGCACTCACGTCTAAGTCTCATGGCCCTCTATCATAATCCAGAGTTTCGAGAAAATTGGGGAAACTTAATTTTTCGCCCAAAAAAAAAAACGTAAGGGGTAACACTGTCGTTTTTTTTTTTCGGGTCGAAATTTTGAGTTTCGATTTCTCAGCTCTGGAAGGGTCTAGAGCCTCCATTGTTGCACTCAGGTCTAAGTCTCATGGCCCTCTATCATAATCCAGAGTTTCGAGAAAATTGGGGAAACTTAATTTTTCGCCAAAAAAAAAAACGTAAGGGGTAACACTGTCGTTTTTTTTTTTGGTCGAAACTTTGAGTTTCGATATCTCAGCTCTGGAAGGGTCTATAGCCTCCATTTTTGCACTCACGTCTAAGTCTCATGGCCCTCTATCATAATCCAGAGTTTCGAGAAAATTGGGGAAACTTAATTTTTCGCCCAAAAAAAAAAACGTAAGGGGTAACACTGTCGTTTTTTTTTTCTGGTCGAAAATTTGAGTTTCGATATCTCAGCTCTGGAAGGGTCTAGAACCTCCATTTTTGCACTCACGTCTAAGTCTCATGGCCCTCTATCATAATCCAGAGTTTCGAGAAAATTGGGGAAACGTAATTTTTCGCCCAAAAAAAAAAACGTAAGGGGTAACACTGTCGTTTTTTTTTCTGGTCGAAACTTTGAGTTTCGATATCTCAGCTCTGGAAGGGTCTAGAGCCTCCATTTTTGCACTCACGTCTAAGTCTCATGGCCCTCTATCATAATCCAGAGTTTCGAGAAAATTGGGGAAACTTAATTTTTCGCCCAAAAAAAAAAACGTAAGGGGTAACACTGTCGTTTTTTTTTCGGGTCGAAATTTTGAGTTTCGATTTCTCAGCTCTGGAAGGGTCTAGAACCTCCATTGTTGCACTCAGGTCTAAGTCTCATGGCCCTCTATCATAATCCAGAGTTTCGAGAAAATTGGGGAAACTTAATTTTTCGCCAAAAAAAAAAACGTAAGGGGTAACACTGTCGTTTTTTTTTTTGGTCGAAACTTTGAGTTTCGATATCTCAGCTCTGGAAGGGTCTATAGCCTCCATTTTTGCACTCGCGTCTAAGTCTCATGGCCCTCTATCATAATCCAGAGTTTCGAGAAAATTGGGGAAACTTAATTTTTCGCCCAAAAAAAAAAACGTAAGGGGTAACACTGTCGTTTTTTTTTTCTGGTCGAAAATTTGAGTTTCGATATCTCAGCTCTGGAAGGGTCTAGAACCTCCATTTTTGCACTCACGTCTAAGTCTCATGGCCCTCTATCATAATCCAGAGTTTCGAGAAAATTGGGGAAACGTAATTTTTCGCCCAAAAAAAAAAACGTAAGGGGTAACACTGTCGGTTTTTTTTCTGGTCGAAACTTTGAGTTTCGATATCTCAGCTCTGGAAGGGTCTAGAGCCTCCATTTTTGCACTCACGTCTAAGTCTCATGGCCCTCTATCATAATCCAGAGTTTCGAGAAAATTGGGGAAACTTAATTTTTCACCCAAAAAAAAAAACGTAAGGGGTAACACTGTCGTTTTTTTTTCGGGTCGAAATTTTGAGTTTCGATTTCTCAGCTCTGGAAGGGTCTAGAGCCTCCATTGTTTCACTCAGGTCTAAGTCTTATGGCCCTCTATCATAATCCAGAGTTTCGAGAAAATTGGGGAAACTTAATTTTTCGCCAAAAAAAAAAAAACGTAAGGGGTAACACTGTCGTTTTTTTTTTTGGTCAAACCTTTGAGTTTCGATGTCTCAGCTCTGGAAGGGTCTAGAACCTCTATTTTTGCACTCAGGTCTAAGTCTCATGGCCCTCTATCATAATCCAGAGTTTCGAGAAAATTGGGGAAACTTAATTTTTCGCCCAAAAAAAAAAACGTAAGGGGTAACACTGTCGTTTTTTTTTCTGGTCGAAACTTTGAGTTTCGATATCTCAGCTCTGGAAGGGTCTAGAGCCTCCATTTTTGCACTCACGTCTAAGTCTCATGGCCCTCTATCATAATCCAGAGTTTCGAGAAAATTGGGGAAACTTAATTTTTCACCCAAAAAAAAAAACGTAAGGGGTAACACTGTCGTTTTTTTTTCGGGTCGAAATTTTGAGTTTCGATTTCTCAGCTCTGGAAGGGTCTAGAGCCTCCATTGTTGCACTCAGGTCTAAGTCTCATGGCCCTCTATCATAATCCAGAGTTTCGAGAAAATTGGGGAAACTTAATTTTTCACCCAAAAAAAAAAAACGTAAGGGGTAACACTGTCGTTTTTTTTTTCGGGTCGAAATTTTGAGTTTCGATATCTGAGCTCTGGAAGGGTCTAGAACCTCCATTTTTGCACTCACGTCTAAGTCTCATGGCCCTCTATCATAATCCAGAGTTTCGAGAAAATTGGGGAAACTTAATTTTTCACCCAAAAAAAAAAACGTAAGGGGTAACACTGTCGTTTTTTTTTCGGGTCGAAATTTTGAGTTTCGATTTCTCAGCTCTGGAAGGGTCTAGAGCCTCCATTGTTGCACTCAGGTCTAAGTCTCATGGCCCTCTATCATAATCCAGAGTTTCGAGAAAATTGGGGAAACTTAATTTTTGACCCAAAAAAAAAAAACGTAAGGGGTAACACTGTCGTTTTTTTTTTCTTTCTGGTCGAAACTTTGAGTTTCGATATCTCAGCTCTGGAAGGGTCTAGAACCTCCATTTTTGCACTCACGTCTAAGTCTCATGGCCCTCTATCATAATCCAGAGTTTCGAGAAAATTGGGGAAACTTAATTTTTCGCCCAAAAAAAAAAACGTAAGGGGTAACACTGTCGTTTTTTTTTCTGGTCGAAATTTTGAGTTTCGATATCTCAGCTCTGGAAGGGTCTAGAGCCTCCATTTTTGCACTCAGGTCTAAGTCTCATGGCCCTCTATCATAATCCAGAGTTTCGAGAAAATTGGGGAAACTTAATTTTTCGCCCAAAAAAAAAAACGTAAGGGGTAACACTGTCGTTTTTTTTTTGGTCAAACCTTTGAGTTTCGATATCTTAGCTCTGGAAGGGTCTAGAACCTCTATTTTTGCACTCACGTCTAAGTCTCATGGCCCTCTATCATAATCCAGAGTTTCGAGAAAATTGGGGAAACTTAATTTTTCACCCCAAAAAAAAAAACGTAAGGGGTAACACTGTCGTTTTTTTTTCGGGTCGAAATTTTGAGTTTCGATTTCTCAGCTCTGGAAGGGTCTAGAGCCTCCATTGTTGCACTCAGGTCTAAGTCTCATGGCCCTCTATCATAATCCAGAGTTTCGAGAAAATTGGGGAAACTTAATTTTTCGCCCAAAAAAAAAAACGTAAGGGGTAACACTGTCGTTTTTTTTTTCTGGTCGAAACTTTGAGTTTCGATATCTCTGCTCTGGAAGGGTCTAGAGCCTCCATTTTTGCACTCACGTCTAAGTCTCATGGCCCTCTATCATAATCCAGAGTTTCGAGAAAATTGGGGAAACTTAATTTTTTGCCCAAAAAAAAAAACGTAAGGGGTAACACTGTCGTTTTTTTTTTCGGGTCGAAATTTTGAGTTTCGATTTCTCAGCTCTGGAAGGGTCTAGAGCCTCCATTGTTGCACTCAGGTCTAAGTCTCATGGCCCTCTATCATAATCCAGAGTTTCGAGAAAATTGGGGAAACTTAATTTTTCGCCAAAAAAAAAACCGTAAGGGGTAACACTGTCGTTTTTTTTTTTTGGTCGAAACTTTGAGTTTCGATATCTCAGCTCTGGAAGGGTCTATAGCCTCCATTTTTGCACTCACGTCTAAGTCTCATGGCCCTCTATCATAATCCAGAGTTTCGAGAAAATTGGGGAAACTTAATTTTTCGCCCAAAAAAAAAAACGTAAGGGGTAACACTGTCGTTTTTTTTTTCTGGTCGAAACTTTGAGTTTCGATATCTCAGCTCTGGAAGGGTCTAGAGCCTCCATTTTTGCACTCACGTCTAAGTCTCATGGCCCTCTATCATAATCCAGAGTTTCGAGAAAATTGGGGAAACTTAATTTTTCACCCAAAAAAAAAAACGTAAGGGGTAACACTGTCGTTTTTTTTTCGGGTCGAAATTTTGAGTTTCGATTTCTCAGCTCTGGAAGGGTCTAGAGCCTCCATTGTTGCACTCAGGTCTAAGTCTCATGGCCCTCTATCATAATCCAGAGTTTCGAGAAAATTGGGGAAACTTAATTTTTCACCCAAAAAAAAAAAACGTAAGGGGTAACACTGTCGTTTTTTTTTTCGGGTCGAAATTTTGAGTTTCGATATCTCAGCTCTGGAAGGGTCTAGAACCTCCATTTTTGCACTCACGTCTAAGTCTCATGGCCCTCTATCATAATCCAGAGTTTCGAGAAAATTGGGGAAACTTAATTTTTCACCCAAAAAAAAAAACGTAAGGGGTAACACTGTCGTTTTTTTTTCGGGTCGAAATTTTGAGTTTCGATTTCTCAGCTCTGGAAGGGTCTAGAGCCTCCATTGTTGCACTCAGGTCTAAGTCTCATGGCCCTCTATCATAATCCAGAGTTTCGAGAAAATTGGGGAAACTTAATTTTTGACCCAAAAAAAAAAAACGTAAGGGGTAACACTGTCGTTTTTTTTTTCTTTCTGGTCGAAACTTTGAGTTTCGATATCTCAGCTCTGGAAGGGTCTAGAACCTCCATTTTTGCACTCACGTCTAAGTCTCATGGCCCTCTATCATAATCCAGAGTTTCGAGAAAATTGGGGAAACTTAATTTTTCGCCCAAAAAAAAAAACGTAAGGGGTAACACTGTCGTTTTTTTTTCTGGTCGAAATTTTGAGTTTCGATATCTCAGCTCTGGAAGGGTCTAGAGCCTCCATTTTTGCACTCAGGTCTAAGTCTCATGGCCCTCTATCATAATCCAGAGTTTCGAGAAAATTGGGGAAACTTAATTTTTCGCCCAAAAAAAAAAACGTAAGGGGTAACACTGTCGTTTTTTTTTTGGTCAAACCTTTGAGTTTCGATATCTTAGCTCTGGAAGGGTCTAGAACCTCTATTTTTGCACTCACGTCTAAGTCTCATGGCCCTCTATCATAATCCAGAGTTTCGAGAAAATTGGGGAAACTTAATTTTTCACCCCAAAAAAAAAAACGTAAGGGGTAACACTGTCGTTTTTTTTTCGGGTCGAAATTTTGAGTTTCGATTTCTCAGCTCTGGAAGGGTCTAGAGCCTCCATTGTTGCACTCAGGTCTAAGTCTCATGGCCCTCTATCATAATCCAGAGTTTCGAGAAAATTGGGGAAACTTAATTTTTCGCCCAAAAAAAAAAACGTAAGGGGTAACACTGTCGTTTTTTTTTTCTGGTCGAAACTTTGAGTTTCGATATCTCTGCTCTGGAAGGGTCTAGAGCCTCCATTTTTGCACTCACGTCTAAGTCTCATGGCCCTCTATCATAATCCAGAGTTTCGAGAAAATTGGGGAAACTTAATTTTTTGCCCAAAAAAAAAAACGTAAGGGGTAACACTGTCGTTTTTTTTTTTCGGGTCGAAATTTTGAGTTTCGATTTCTCAGCTCTGGAAGGGTCTAGAGCCTCCATTGTTGCACTCAGGTCTAAGTCTCATGGCCCTCTATCATAATCCAGAGTTTCGAGAAAATTGGGGAAACTTAATTTTTCGCCAAAAAAAAAAACGTAAGGGGTAACACTGTCGTTTTTTTTTTTGGTCGAAACTTTGAGTTTCGATATCTCAGCTCTGGAAGGGTCTATAGCCTCCATTTTTGCACTCACGTCTAAGTCTCATGGCCCTCTATCATAATCCAGAGTTTCGAGAAAATTGGGGAAACTTAATTTTTCGCCCAAAAAAAAAAACGTAAGGGGTAACACTGTCGTTTTTTTTTTCTGGTCGAAACTTTGAGTTTCGATATCTCAGCTCTGGAAGGGTCTAGAGCCTCCATTTTTGCACTCACGTCTAAGTCTCATGGCCCTCTATCATAATCCAGAGTTTCGAGAAAATTGGGGAAACTTAATTTTTCACCCAAAAAAAAAAACGTAAGGGGTAACACTGTCGTTTTTTTTTCGGGTCGAAATTTTGAGTTTCGATTTCTCAGCTCTGGAAGGGTCTAGAGCCTCCATTGTTGCACTCAGGTCTAAGTCTCATGGCCCTCTATCATAATCCAGAGTTTCGAGAAAATTGGGGAAACTTAATTTTTCACCCAAAAAAAAAAAACGTAAGGGGTAACACTGTCGTTTTTTTTTTCGGGTCGAAATTTTGAGTTTCGATATCTCAGCTCTGGAAGGGTCTAGAACCTCCATTTTTGCACTCACGTCTAAGTCTCATGGCCCTCTATCATAATCCAGAGTTTCGAGAAAATTGGGGAAACTTAATTTTTCACCCAAAAAAAAAAACGTAAGGGGTAACACTGTCGTTTTTTTTTCGGGTCGAAATTTTGAGTTTCGATTTCTCAGCTCTGGAAGGGTCTAGAGCCTCCATTGTTGCACTCAGGTCTAAGTCTCATGGCCCTCTATCATAATCCAGAGTTTCGAGAAAATTGGGGAAACTTAATTTTTGACCCAAAAAAAAAAAACGTAAGGGGTAACACTGTCGTTTTTTTTTTCTTTCTGGTCGAAACTTTGAGTTTCGATATCTCAGCTCTGGAAGGGTCTAGAACCTCCATTTTTGCACTCACGTCTAAGTCTCATGGCCCTCTATCATAATCCAGAGTTTCGAGAAAATTGGGGAAACTTAATTTTTCGCCCAAAAAAAAAAACGTAAGGGGTAACACTGTCGTTTTTTTTTCTGGTCGAAATTTTGAGTTTCGATATCTCAGCTCTGGAAGGGTCTAGAGCCTCCATTTTTGCACTCAGGTCTAAGTCTCATGGCCCTCTATCATAATCCAGAGTTTCGAGAAAATTGGGGAAACTTAATTTTTCGCCCAAAAAAAAAAACGTAAGGGGTAACACTGTCGTTTTTTTTTTGGTCAAACCTTTGAGTTTCGATATCTTAGCTCTGGAAGGGTCTAGAACCTCTATTTTTGCACTCACGTCTAAGTCTCATGGCCCTCTATCATAATCCAGAGTTTCGAGAAAATTGGGGAAACTTAATTTTTCACCCCAAAAAAAAAAACGTAAGGGGTAACACTGTCGTTTTTTTTTCGGGTCGAAATTTTGAGTTTCGATTTCTCAGCTCTGGAAGGGTCTAGAGCCTCCATTGTTGCACTCAGGTCTAAGTCTCATGGCCCTCTATCATAATCCAGAGTTTCGAGAAAATTGGGGAAACTTAATTTTTCGCCCAAAAAAAAAAACGTAAGGGGTAACACTGTCGTTTTTTTTTTCTGGTCGAAACTTTGAGTTTCGATATCTCTGCTCTGGAAGGGTCTAGAGCCTCCATTTTTGCACTCACGTCTAAGTCTCATGGCCCTCTATCATAATCCAGAGTTTCGAGAAAATTGGGGAAACTTAATTTTTTGCCCAAAAAAAAAAACGTAAGGGGTAACACTGTCGTTTTTTTTTTTCGGGTCGAAATTTTGAGTTTCGATTTCTCAGCTCTGGAAGGGTCTAGAGCCTCCATTGTTGCACTCAGGTCTAAGTCTCATGGCCCTCTATCATAATCCAGAGTTTCGAGAAAATTGGGGAAACTTAATTTTTCGCCAAAAAAAAAAACGTAAGGGGTAACACTGTCGTTTTTTTTTTTTGGTCGAAACTTTGAGTTTCGATATCTCAGCTCTGGAAGGGTCTATAGCCTCCATTTTTGCACTCACGTCTAAGTCTCATGGCCCTCTATCATAATCCAGAGTTTCGAGAAAATTGGGGAAACTTAATTTTTCGCCCAAAAAAAAAAACGTAAGGGGTAACACTGTCGTTTTTTTTTTTCTGGTCGAAAATTTGAGTTTCGATATCTCAGCTCTGGAAGGGTCTAGAGCCTCCATTTTTGCACTCACGTCTAAGTCTCATGGCCCTCTATCATAATCCAGAGTTTCGAGAAAATTGGGGAAACGTAATTTTTCGCCCAAAAAAAAAAACGTAAGGGGTAACACTGTCGTTTTTTTTTCTGGTCGAAACTTTGAGTTTCGATATCTCAGCTCTGGAAGGGTCTAGAGCCTCCATTTTTGCACTCACGTCTAAGTCTCATGGCCCTCTATCATAATCCAGAGTTTCGAGAAAATTGGGGAAACGTAATTTTTCACCCAAAAAAAAAAACGTAAGGGGTAACACTGTCGTTTTTTTTTCGGGTCGAAATTTTGAGTTTCGATTTCTCAGCTCTGGAAGGGTCTAGAGCCTCCATTGTTGCACTCAGGTCTAAGTCTTATGGCCCTCTATCATAATCCAGAGTTTCGAGAAAATTGGGGAAACTTAATTTTTCGCCAAAAAAAAAAAATGTAAGGGGTAACACTGTCGTTTTTTTTTTTGGTCAAACCTTTGAGTTTCGATATCTCAGCTCTGGAAGGGTCTAGAACCTCTATTTTTGCACTCACGTCTAAGTCTCATGGCCCTCTATCATAATCCAGAGTTTCGAGGAAATTGGGGAAACTTAATTTTTCGCCCAAAAAAAAAAACGTAAGGGGTAACACTGTCGTTTTTTTTTCTGGTCGAAACTTTGAGTTTCGATATCTCAGCTCTGGAAGGGTCTAGAGCCTCCATTTTTGCACTCACGTCTAAGTCTCATGGCCCTCTATCATAATCCAGAGTTTCGAGAAAATTGGGGAAACTTAATTTTTCGCCCAAAAAAAAAAAACGTAAGGGGTAACACTGTCGTTTTTTTTCTGGTCGAAACTTTGAGTTTCGATATCTCAGCTCTGGAAGGGTCTAGAGCCTCCATTTTTGCACTCACGTCTAAGTCTCATGGCCCTCTATCATAATCCAGAGTTTCGAGAAAATTGGGGAAACTTAATTTTTCACCCAAAAAAAAAACGTAAGGGGTAACACTGTCGTTTTTTTTTCGGGTCGAAATTTTGAGTTTCGATTTCTCAGCTCTGGAAGGGTCTATAGCCTCCATTTTTGCACTCACGTCTAAGTCTCATGGCCCTCTATCATAATCCAGAGTTTCGAGAAAATTGGGGAAACTTAATTTTTCACCTAAAAAAAAAAACGTAAGGGGTAACACTGTCGTTTTTTTTTTCTTTCTGATCGAAACTTTGAGTTTCGATATCTCAGCTCTGGAAGGGTCTAGAACCTCAATTTTTGCACTCACGTCTAAGTCTCATGGCCCTCTATCATAATCCAGAGTTTCGAGAAAATTGGGGAAACTTAATTTTTCGCCCAAAAAAAAAAACGTAAGGGGTAACACTGTCGTTTTTTTTTTCGGGTCGAAATTTTGAGTTTCGATTTCTCAGCTCTGGAAGGGTCTAGAGCCTCCATTGTTGCACTCAGGTCTAAGTCTCATGGCCCTCTATCATAATCCAGAGTTTCGAGAAAATTGGGGAAACTTAATTTTTCACCCAAAAAAAAAAACGTAAGGGGTAACACTGTCGTTTTTTTTTCTGGTCGAAACTTTGAGTTTCGATATCTCAGCTCTGGAAGGGTCTAGAGCCTCCATTTTTGCACTCACGTCTAAGTCTCATGGCCCTCTATCATAATCCAGAGTTTCGAGAAAATTGGGGAAACTTAATTTTTCACCCCAAAAAAAAAACGTAAGGGGTAACACTGTCGTTTTTTTTTTCGGGTCGAAATTTTGAGTTTCGATTTCTCAGCTCTGGAAGGGTCTAGAGCCTCCATTGTTGCACTCAGGTCTAAGTCTCATGGCCCTCTATCATAATCCAGAGTTTCGAGAAAATTGGGGAAACTTAATTTTTCGCCCAAAAAAAAAAACGTAAGGGGTAACACTGTCGTTTTTTTTTTCTGGTCGAAAATTTGAGTTTCGATATCTCAGCTCTGGAAGGGTCTAGAGCTTCCATTTTTGCACTCACGTCTAAGTCTCATGGCCCTCTATCATAATCCAGAGTTTCGAGAAAATTGGGGAAACTTAATTTTTCGCCCAAAAAAAAAAAAGGAAGGGGTAACACTGTCGTTTTTTTTTCTGGTCGAAATTTTGAGTTTCGATTTCTCAGCTCTGGAAGGTTCTATAGCCTCCATTTTTGCACTCACGTCTAAGTCTCATGGCCCTCTATCATAATCCAGAGTTTCGAGAAAATTGGGGAAACTTAATTTTTCACCTAAAAAAAAAACGTAAGGGGTAACACTGTCGTTTTTTTTTTTCTTTCTGGTCGAAACTTTGAGTTTCGATATCTCAGCTCTGGAAGGGTCTAGAACCTCAATTTTTGCACTCACGTCTAAGTCTCATGGCCCTCTATCATAATCCAGAGTTTCGAGAAAATTGGGGAAACTTAATTTTTCGCCCCAAAAAAAAACGTAAGGGGTAACACTGTCGTTTTTTTTTCTGGTCGAAACTTTAAGTTTCGATATCTCAGCTCTGGAAGGGTCTAGAGCCTCCATTTTTGCACTCACGTCTAAGTCTCATGGCCCTCTATCATAATCCAGAGTTTCGAGAAAATTGGGGAAACTTAATTTTTCACCCAAAAAAAAAAACGTAAGGGGTAACACTGTCGTTTTTTTTTCGGGTCGAAATTTTGAGTTTCGATTTCTCAGCTCTGGAAGGGTCTAGAGCCTCCATTGTTGCACTCAGGTCTAAGTCTCATGGCCCTCTATCATAATCCAGAGTTTCGAGAAAATTGGGGAAACTTAATTTTTCACCCAAAAAAAAAAACGTAAGGGGTAACACTGTCGTTTTTTTTTTCGGGTCGAAATTTTGAGTTTCGATATCTCAGCTCTGGAAGGGTCTAGAACCTCCATTTTTGCACTCACGTCTAAGTCTCATGGCCCTCTATCATAATCCAGAGTTTCGAGAAAATTGGGGAAACTTAATTTTTCACCCAAAAAAAAAAACGTAAGGGGTAACACTGTCATTTTTTTTTCGGGTCGAAATTTTGAGTTTCGATTTCTCAGCTCTGGAAGGGTCTAGAGCCTCCATTGTTGCACTCAGGTCTAAGTCTCATGGCCCTCTATCATAATCCAGAGTTTCGAGAAAATTGGGGAAACTTAATTTTTCACCCAAAAAAAAAACGTAAGGGGTAACACTGTCGTTTTTTTTTTCTTTCTGGTCGAAACTTTGAGTTTCGATATCTCAGCTCTGGAAGGGTCTAGAACCTCCATTTTTGCACTCACGTCTAAGTCTCATGGCCCTCTATCATAATCCAGAGTTTCGAGAAAATTGGGGAAACTTAATTTTTCGCCCAAAAAAAAAAACGTAAGGGGTAACACTGTCGTTTTTTTTTCTGGTCGAAATTTTGAGTTTCGATATCTCAGCTCTGGAAGGGTCTAGAGCCTCCATTTTTGCACTCAGGTCTAAGTCTCATGGCCCTCTATCATAAACCAGAGTTTCGAGAAAATTGGGGAAACTTAATTTTTCGCCCAAAAAAAAAACGTAAGGGGTAACACTGTCGTTTTTTTTTTCTGGTCCAAACTTTGAGTTTCGATATCTCTGCTCTGGAAGGGTCTAGAGCCTCCATTTTTGCACTCACGTCTAAGTCTCATGGCCCTCTATCATAATCCAGAGTTTCGAGAAAATTGGGGAAACTTAATTTTTCACCCAAAAAAAAAAACGTAAGGGGTAACACTGTCGGTTTTTTTTTCGGGTCGAAATTTTGAGTTTCGATTTCTCAGCTCTGGAAGGGTCTATAGCCTCCATTTTTGCACTCACGTCTAAGTCTCATGGCCCTCTATCATAATCCAGAGTTTCGAGAAAATTGGGGAAACTTAATTTTTCACCTAAAAAAAAAAACGTAAGGGGTAACACTGTCGTTTTTTTTTTTCTTTCTGGTCGAAACTTTGAGTTTCGATATCTCAGCTCTGGAAGGGTCTAGAACCTCAATTTTTGCACTCACGTCTAAGTCTCATGGCCCTCTATCATAATCCAGAGTTTCGAGAAAATTGGGGAAACTTAATTTTTCGCCCAAAAAAAAAAACGTAAGGGGTAACACTGTCGTTTTTTTTTCTGGTCGAAACTTTGAGTTTCGATATCTCAGCTCTGGAAGGGTCTAGAGCCTCCATTTTTGCACTCACGTCTAAGTCTCATGGCCCTCTATCATAATCCAGAGTTTCGAGAAAATTGGGGAAACTTAATTTTTCACCCAAAAAAAAAAACGTAAGGGGTAACACTGTCGTTTTTTTTTCGGGTCGAAATTTTGAGTTTCGATTTCTCAGCTCTGGAAGGGTCTAGAGCCTCCATTGTTGCACTCAGGTCTAAGTCTCATGGCCCTCTATCATAATCCAGAGTTTCGAGAAAATTGGGGAAACTTAATTTTTGACCCAAAAAAAAAACGTAAGGGGTAACACTGTCGTTTTTTTTTTCTTTCTGGTCGAAACTTTGAGTTTCGATATCTCAGCTCTGGAAGGGTCTAGAACCTCCATTTTTGCACTCACGTCTAAGTCTCATGGCCCTCTATCATAATCCAGAGTTTCGAGAAAATTGGGGAAACTTAATTTTTCGCCCAAAAAAAAAAACGTAAGGGGTAACACTGTCGTTTTTTTTTCTGGTCGAAATTTTGAGTTTCGATATCTCAGCTCTGGAAGGGTCTAGAGCCTCCATTTTTGCACTCAGGTCTAAGTCTCATGGCCCTCTATCATAATCCAGAGTTTCGAGAAAATTGGGGAAACTTAATTTTTCGCCCAAAAAAAAAAACGTAAGGGGTAACACTGTCGTTTTTTTTTTGGTCAAACCTTTGAGTTTCGATATCTCAGCTCTGGAAGGGTCTAGAACCTCTATTTTTGCACTCACGTCTAAGTCTCATGGCCCTCTATCATAATCCAGAGTTTCGAGAAAATTGGGGAAACTTAATTTTTCACCCCAAAAAAAAAAACGTAAGGGGTAACACTGTCGTTTTTTTTTCGGGTCGAAATTTTGAGTTTCGATTTCTCAGCTCTGGAAGGGTCTAGAGCCTCCATTGTTGCACTCAGGTCTAAGTCTCATGGCCCTCTATCATAATCCAGAGTTTCGAGAAAATTGGGGAAACTTAATTTTTCGCCCAAAAAAAAAAACGTAAGGGGTAACACTGTCGTTTTTTTTTTCTGGTCGAAACTTTGAGTTTCGATATCTCTGCTCTGGAAGGGTCTAGAGCCTCCATTTTTGCACTCACGTCTAAGTCTCATGGCCCTCTATCATAATCCAGAGTTTCGAGAAAATTGGGGAAACTTAATTTTTCGCCCAAAAAAAAAAACGTAAGGGGTAACACTGTCGTTTTTTTTTCTGGTCGAAACTTTGAGTTTCGATATCTCAGCTCTGGAAGGGTCTAGAGCCTCCATTTTTGCACTCAGGTCTAAGTCTCATGGCCCTCTATCATAATCCAGAGTTTCGAGAAAATTGGGGAAACTTAATTTTTCGCCCAAAAAAAAAAAACGTAAGGGGTAACACTGTCGTTTTTTTTTTGGTCAAACCTTTGAGTTTCGATATCTCAGCTCTGGAAGGGTCTAGAACCTCTATTTTTGCACTCACGTCTAAGTCTCATGGCCCTCTATCATAATCCAGAGTTTCGAGAAAATTGGGGAAACTTAATTTTTCACCCCAAAAAAAAAAACGTAAGGGGTAACACTGTCGTTTTTTTTTCGGGTCGAAATTTTGAGTTTCGATTTCTCAGCTCTGGAAGGGTCTAGAGCCTCCATTGTTGCACTCAGGTCTAAGTCTCATGGCCCTCTATCATAATCCAGAGTTTCGAGAAAATTGGGGAAACTTAATTTTTCGCCCAAAAAAAAAAAACGTAAGGGGTAACACTGTCGTTTTTTTTTTCTGGTCGAAACTTTGAGTTTCGATATCTCTGCTCTGGAAGGGTCTAGAGCCTCCATTTTTGCACTCACGTCTAAGTCTCATGGCCCTCTATCATAATCCAGAGTTTCGAGAAAATTGGGGAAACTTAATTTTTCGCCCAAAAAAAAAAACGTAAGGGGTAACACTGTCGTTTTTTTTTCTGGTCGAAACTTTGAGTTTCGATATCTCAGCTCTGGAAGGGTCTAGAGCCTCCATTTTTGCACTCACGTCTAAGTCTCATGGCCCTCTATCATAATCCAGAGTTTCGAGAAAATTGGGGAAACTTAATTTTTCGCCCAAAAAAAAAAACGTAAGGGGTAACACTGTCGTTTTTTTTTTTCGGGTCGAAATTTTGAGTTTCGATTTCTCAGCTCTGGAAGGGTCTAGAGCCTCCATTGTTGCACTCAGGTCTAAGTCTCATGGCCCTCTATCATAATCCAGAGTTTCGAGAAAATTGGGGAAACTTAATTTTTCGCCAAAAAAAAAAACGTAAGGGGTAACACTGTCGTTTTTTTTTTTGGTCGAAACTTTGAGTTTCGATATCTCAGCTCTGGAAGGGTCTATAGCCTCCATTTTTGCACTCACGTCTAAGTCTCATGGCCCTCTATCATAATCCAGAGTTTCGAGAAAATTGGGGAAACTTAATTTTTCGCCCAAAAAAAAAAACGTAAGGGGTAACACTGTCGGTTTTTTTTTTCTGGTCGAAAATTTGAGTTTCGATATCTCAGCTCTGGAAGGGTCTAGAACCTCCATTTTTGCACTCACGTCTAAGTCTCATGGCCCTCTATCATAATCCAGAGTTTCGAGAAAATTGGGCAAACGTAATTTTTCGCCCAAAAAAAAAAACGTAAGGGGTAACACTGTCGTTTTTTTTTCTGGTCGAAACTTTGAGTTTCGATATCTCAGCTCTGGAAGAGTCTAGAGCCTCCATTTTTGCACTCACGTCTAAGTCTCATGGCCCTCTATCATAATCCAGAGTTTCGAGAAAATTGGGGAAACTTAATTTTTCACCCAAAAAAAAAAACGTAAGGGGTAACACTGTCGTTTTTTTTTCGGGTCGAAATTTTGAGTTTCGATTTCTCAGCTCTGGAAGGGTCTAGAGCCTCCATTGTTGCACTCAGGTCTAAGTCTTATGGCCCTCTATCATAATCCAGAGTTTCGAGAAAATTGGGGAAACTTAATTTTTCGCCAAAAAAAAAAAAAACGTAAGGGGTAACACTGTCGTTTTTTTTTTTGGTCAAACCTTTGAGTTTCGATATCTCAGCTCTGGAAGGGTCTAGAACCTCTATTTTTGCACTCACGTCTAAGTCTCATGGCCCTCTATCATAATCCAGAGTTTCGAGGAAATTGGGGAAACTTAATTTTTCGCCCAAAAAAAAAAACGTAAGGGGTAACACTGTAGTTTTTTTTTTCTGGTCGAAACTTTGAGTTTCGATATCTCAGCTCTGGAAGGGTCTAGAGCCTCCATTTTTGCACTCACGTCTAAGTCTCATGGCCCTCTATCATAATCCAGAGTTTCGAGAAAATTGGGGAAACTTAATTTTTCACCCCAAAAAAAAAACGTAAGGGGTAACACTGTCGTTTTTTTTTTCGGGTCGAAATTTTGAGTTTCGATTTCTCAGCTCTGGAAGGGTCTAGAGCCTCCATTGTTGCACTCAGGTCTAAGTCTCATGGCCCTCTATCATAATCCAGAGTTTCGAGAAAATTGGGGAAACTTAATTTTTCGCCCAAAAAAAAAAACGTAAGGGGTAACACTGTCGTTTTTTTTTTCTGGTCGAAAATTTGAGTTTCGATATCTCAGCTCTGGAAGGGTCTAGAGCTTCCATTTTTGCACTCACGTCTAAGTCTCATGGCCCTCTATCATAATCCAGAGTTTCGAGAAAATTGGGGAAACTTAATTTTTCGCCCAAAAAAAAAAACGTAAGGGGTAACACTGTCGTTTTTTTTTCTGGTCGAAACTTTGAGTTTCGATATCTCAGCTCTGGAAGGGTCTAGAGCCTCCATTTTTGCACTCACGTCTAAGTCTCATGGCCCTCTATCATAATCCAGAGTTTCGAGAAAATTGGGGAAACTTAATTTTTCGCCCAAAAAAAAAAAACGTAAGGGGTAACACTGTCGTTTTTTTTTCTGGTCGAAACTTTGAGTTTCGATATCTCAGCTCTGGAAGAGTCTAGAGCCTCCATTTTTGCACTCACGTCTAAGTCTCATGGCCCTCTATCATAATCCAGAGTTTCGAGAAAATTGGGGAAACTTAATTTTTCACCCAAAAAAAAAAACGTAAGGGGTAACACTGTCGTTTTTTTTTCGGGTCGAAATTTTGAGTTTCGATTTCTCAGCTCTGGAAGGGTCTAGAGCCTCCATTGTTGCACTCAGGTCTAAGTCTTATGGCCCTCTATCATAATCCAGAGTTTCGAGAAAATTGGGGAAACTTAATTTTTCGCCAAAAAAAAAAAAACGTAAGGGGTAACACTGTCGTTTTTTTTTTCTGGTCGAAACTTTGAGTTTCGATATCTCAGCTCTGGAAGGGTCTAGAGCCTCCATTTTTGCACTCACATCTAAGTCTCATGGCCCTCTATCATAATCCAGAGTTTCGAGAAAATTGGGGAAACTTAATTTTTCGCCCAAAAAAAAAACGTAAGGGGTAACACTGTCGTTTTTTTTTCTGGTCGAAACTTTGAGTTTCGATATCTCAGCTCTGGAAGGGTCTAGAGCCTCCATTTTTGCACTCACGTCTAAGTCTCATGGCCCTCTATCATAATCCAGAGTTTCGAGAAAATTGGGGAAACTTAATTTTTCACCCAAAAAAAAAAACGTAAGGGGTAACACTGTCGTTTTTTTTTCGGGTCGAAATTTTGAGTTTCGATTTCTCAGCTCTGGAAGGGTCTAGAGCCTCCATTGTTGCACTCAGGTCTAAGTCTCATGGCCCTCTATCATAATCCAGAGTTTCGAGAAAATTGGGGAAACTTAATTTTTCACCCAAAAAAAAAAACGTAAGGGGTAACACTGTCGTTTTTTTTTTCGGGTCGAAATTTTGAGTTTCGATATCTCAGCTCTGGAAGGGTCTAGAACCTCCATTTTTGCACTCACGTCTAAGTCTCATGGCCCTCTATCATAATCCAGAGTTTCGAGAAAATTGGGGAAACTTAATTTTTCACCCAAAAAAAAAAACGTAAGGGGTAACACTGTCATTTTTTTTTCGGGTCGAAATTTTGAGTTTCGATTTCTCAGCTCTGGAAGGGTCTAGAGCCTCTATTGTTGCACTCAGGTCTAAGTCTCATGGCCCTCTATCATAATCCAGAGTTTCGAGAAAATTGGGGAAACTTAATTTTTCACCCAAAAAAAAAAACGTAAGGGGTAACACTGTCGTTTTTTTTTTCTTTCTGGTCGAAACTTTGAGTTTCGATATCTCAGCTCTGGAAGGGTCTAGAACCTCCATTTTTGCACTCACGTCTAAGTCTCATGGCCCTCTATCATAATCCAGAGTTTCGAGAAAATTGGGGAAACTTAATTTTTCGCCCAAAAAAAAAAACGTAAGGGGTAACACTGTCGTTTTTTTTTCTGGTCGAAATTTTGAGTTTCGATATCTCAGCTCTGGAAGGGTCTAGAGCCTCCATTTTTGCACTCAGGTCTAAGTCTCATGGCCCTCTATCATAAACCAGAGTTTCGAGAAAATTGGGGAAACTTAATTTTTCGCCCAAAAAAAAAAAACGTAAGGGGTAACACTGTCGTTTTTTTTTCTGGTCGAAACTTTGAGTTTCGATATCTCAGCTCTGGAAGGGTCTAGAACCTCCATTTTTGCACTCACGTCTAAGTCTCATGGCCCTCTATCATAATCCAGAGTTTCGAGAAAATTGGGGAAACTTAATTTTTCGCCCAAAAAAAAAAACGTAAGGGGTAACACTGTCGTTTTTTTTTCTGGTCGAAATTTTGAGTTTCGATATCTCTGCTCTGGAAGGGTCTAGAGCCTCCATTTTTGCACTCAGGTCTAAGTCTCATGGCCCTCTATCAGAATCCAGAGTTTCGAGAAAATTGGGGAAACTTAATTTTTCGCCCCCAAAAAAAACGTAAGGGGTAACACTGTCGTTTTTTTTTCTGGTCGAAATTTTGAGTTTCGATATCTCAGCTCTAGAAGGGTCTAGAGCCTCGATTTTTGCACTCAGGTCTAAGTCTCATGGCCCTCTATCATAATCCAGAGTTTCGAGAAAATTGGGGAAACTTAATTTTTCGCCCAAAAAAAAAAACGTAAGGGGTAACACTGTCGTTTTTTTTTCTGGTCGAAACTTTGAGTTTCGATATCTCAGCTCTGGAAGGGTCTAGAGCTTCCATTTTTGCACTCACGTCTAAGTCTCATGGCCCTCTATCATAATCCAGAGTTTCGAGAAAATTGGGGAAACTTAATTTTTCGCCCAAAAAAAAAAACGTAAGGGGTAACACTGTCGTTTTTTTTTCTGGTCGAAACTTTGAGTTTCGATATCTCAGCTCTGGAAGGGTCTAGAGCCTCCATTTTTGCACTCACGTCTAAGTCTCATGGCCCTCTATCATAATCCAGAGTTTCGAGAAAATTGGGGAAACTTAATTTTTCGCCCAAAAAAAAAAAACGTAAGGGGTAACACTGTCGTTTTTTTTTCTGGTCGAAACTTTGAGTTTCGATATCTCAGCTCTGGAAGGGTCTAGAGCCTCCATTTTTGCACTCACGTCTAAGTCTCATGGCCCTCTATCATAATCCAGAGTTTCGAGAAAATTGGGGAAACTTAATTTTTCATCCAAAAAAAAAACGTAAGGGGTAACACTGTCGTTTTTTTTTTTCGGGTCGAAATTTTGAGTTTCGATTTCTCAGCTCTGGAAGGGTCTATAGCCTCCATTTTTGCACTCACGTCTAAGTCTCATGGCCCTCTATCATAATCCAGAGTTTCGAGAAAATTGGGGAAACTTAATTTTTCACCTAAAAAAAAAAACGTAAGGGGTAACACTGTCGTTTTTTTTTTCTTTCTGGTCGAAACTTTGAGTTTCGATATCTCAGCTCTGGAAGGGTCTAGAACCTCAATTTTTGCACTCACGTCTAAGTCTCATGGCCCTCTATCATAATCCAGAGTTTCGAGAAAATTGGGGAAACTTAATTTTTCGCCCAAAAAAAAAAACGTAAGGGGTAACACTGTCGTTTTTTTTTCTGGTCGAAACTTTGAGTTTCGATATCTCAGCTCTGGAAGGGTCTAGAGCCTCCATTTTTGCACTCACGTCTAAGTCTCATGGCCCTCTATCATAATCCAGAGTTTCGAGAAAATTGGGGAAACTTAATTTTTCACCCAAAAAAAAAACGTAAGGGGTAACACTGTCGTTTTTTTTTTCGGGTCGAAATTTTGAGTTTCGATTTCTCAGCTCTGGAAGGGTCTAGAGCCTCCATTGTTGCACTCAGGTCTAAGTCTCATGGCCCTCTATCATAATCCAGAGTTTCGAGAAAATTGGGGAAACTTAATTTTTCACCCAAAAAAAAAAAACGTAAGGGGTAACACTGTCGTTTTTTTTTTTCGGGTCGAAATTTTGAGTTTCGATATCTCAGCTCTGGAAGGGTCTAGAACCTCCATTTTTGCACTCACGTCTAAGTCTCATGGCCCTCTATCATAATCCAGAGTTTCGAGAAAATTGGGGAAACTTAATTTTTCACCCAAAAAAAAAAAACGTAAGGGGTAACACTGTCGTTTTTTTTTCGGGTCGAAATTTTGAGTTTCGATTTCTCAGCTCTGGAAGGGTCTAGAGCCTCCATTGTTGCACTCAGGTCTAAGTCTCATGGCCCTCTATCATAATCCAGAGTTTCGAGAAAATTGGGGAAACTTAATTTTTCACCCAAAAAAAAAAACGTAAGGGGTAACACTGTTGTTGTTTTTTTCTTTCTGGTCGAAACTTTGAGTTTCGATATCTCAGCTCTGGAAGGGTCTAGAACCTCCATTTTTGCACTCACGTCTAAGTCTCATGGCCCTCTATCATAATCCAGAGTTTCGAGAAAATTGGGGAAACTTAATTTTTCGCCCAAAAAAAAAAACGTAAGGGGTAACACTGTCGTTTTTTTTTCTGGTCGAAATTTTGAGTTTCGATATCTCAGCTCTGGAAGGGTCTAGAGCCTCCATTTTTGCACTCAGGTCTAAGTCTCATGGCCCTCTATCATAATCCAGAGTTTCGAGAAAATTGGGGAAACTTAATTTTTCGCCCAAAAAAAAAAACGTAAGGGGTAACACTGTCGTTTTTTTTTTCTGGTCCAAACTTTGAGTTTCGATATCTCTGCTCTGGAAGGGTCTAGAGCCTCCATTTTTGCACTCACGTCTAAGTCTCATGGCCCTCTATCATAATCCAGAGTTTCGAGAAAATTGGGGAAACTTAATTTTTCGCCAAAAAAAAAAAAAACGTAAGGGGTAACACTGTCGTTTTTTTTTTGGTCAAACCTTTGAGTTTCGATATCTCAGCTCTGGAAGGGTCTAGAACCTCTATTTTTGCACTCACGTCTAAGTCTCATGGCCCTCTATCATAATCCAGAGTTTCGAGGAAATTGGGGAAACTTAATTTTTCGCCCAAAAAAAAAAACGTAAGGGGTAACACTGTCGTTTTTTTTTTCTGGTCGAAACTTTGAGTTTCGATATCTCAGCTCTGGAAGGGTCTAGAGCCTCCATTTTTGCACTCACGTCTAAGTCTCATGGCCCTCTATCATAATCCAGAGTTTCGAGAAAATTGGGGAAACTTAATTTTTCACCCCAAAAAAAAATGTAAGGGGTAACACTGTCGTTTTTTTTTTCGGGTCGAAATTTTGAGTTTCGATTTCTCAACTCTGGAAGGGTCTAGAGCCTCCATTGTTGCACTCAGGTCTAAGTCTCATGGCCCTCTATCATAATCCAGAGTTTCGAGAAAATTGGGGAAACTTAATTTTTCGCCCAAAAAAAAAACGTAAGGGGTAACACTGTCGTTTTTTTTTTCTGGTCGAAAATTTGAGTTTCGATATCTCAGCTCTGGAAGGGTCTAGAGCTTCCATTTTTGCACTCACGTCTAAGTCTCATGGCCCTCTATCATAATCCAGAGTTTCGAGAAAATTGGGGAAACTTAATTTTTCGCCCAAAAAAAAAAACGTAAGGGGTAACACTGTCGTTTTTTTTTCTGGTCGAAACTTTGAGTTTCGATATCTCAGCTCTGGAAGGGTCTAGAGCCTCCATTTTTGCACTCACGTCTAAGTCTCATGGCCCTCTATCATAATCCAGAGTTTCGAGAAAATTGGGGAAACTTAATTTTTCGCCCAAAAAAAAAAAACGTAAGGGGTAACACTGTCGTTTTTTTTTCTGGTCGAAACTTTGAGTTTCGATATCTCAGCTCTGGAAGGGTCTAGAACCTCCATTTTTGCACTCACGTCTAAGTCTCATGGCCCTCTATCATAATCCAGAGTTTCGAGAAAATTGGGGAAACTTAATTTTTCGCCCAAAAAAAAAAACGTAAGGGGTAACACTGTCGTTTTTTTTTCTGGTCGAAATTTTGAGTTTCGATATCTCAGCTCTGGAAGGGTCTAGAGCCTCCATTTTTGCACTCAGGTCTAAGTCTCATGGCCCTCTATCATAATCCAGAGTTTCGAGAAAATTGGGGAAACTTAATTTTTCGCCCAAAAAAAAAAACGTAAGGGGTAACACTGTCGTTTTTTTTTTCTGGTCCAAACTTTGAGTTTCGATATCTCTGCTCTGGAAGGGTCTAGAGCCTCCATTTTTGCACTCACGTCTAAGTCTCATGGCCCTCTATCATAATCCAGAGTTTCGAGAAAATTGGGGAAACTTAATTTTTCACCCAAAAAAAAAAACGTAAGGGGTAACACTGTCGTTTTTTTTTCGGGTCGAAATTTTGAGTTTCGATTTCTCAGCTCTGGAAGGGTCTAGAGCCTCCATTGTTGCACTCAGGTCTAAGTCTCATGGCCCTCTATCATAATCCAGAGTTTCGAGAAAATTGGGGAAACTTAATTTTTCACCCAAAAAAAAAAACGTAAGGGGTAACACTGTCGTTTTTTTTTCGGGTCGAAATTTTGAGTTTCGATTTCTCAGCTCTGGAAGGGTCTAGAGCCTCCATTGTTGCACTCAGGTCTAAGTCTTACGGCCCTCTATCATAATCCAGAGTTTCGAGAAAATTGGGGAAACTTAATTTTTCGCCAAAAAAAAAAAAAAACGTAAGGGGTAACACTGTCGTTTTTTTTTTTGGTCAAACCTTTGAGTTTCGATATCTCAGCTCTGGAAGGGTCTAGAACCTCTATTTTTGCACTCACGTCTAAGTCTCATGGCCCTCTATCATAATCCAGAGTTTCGAGAAAATTGGGGAAACTTAATTTTTCACCCCAAAAAAAAAAACGTAAGGGGTAACACTGTCGTTTTTTTTTTCGGGTCGAAATTTTGAGTTTCGATTTCTCAGCTCTGGAAGGGTCTAGAGCCTCCATTGTTGCACTCAGGTCTAAGTCTCATGGCCCTCTATCATAATCCAGAGTTTCGAGAAAATTGGGGAAACTTAATTTTTCGCCCAAAAAAAAAAAACGTAAGGGGTAACACTGTCGTTTTTTTTTTCTGGTCGAAACTTTGAGTTTCGATATCTCTGCTCTGGAAGGGTCTAGAGCCTCCATTTTTGCACTCACGTCTAAGTCTCATGGCCCTCTATCATAATCCAGAGTTTCGAGAAAATTGGGGAAACTTAATTTTTCGCCCCAAAAAAAAAACGTAAGGGGTAACACTGTCGTTTTTTTTTCTGGTCGAAACTTTGAGTTTCGATATCTCAGCTCTGGAAGGGTCTATAGCCTCCATTTTTGCACTCACGTCTAAGTCTCATGGCCCTCTATCATAATCCAGAGTTTCGAGAAAATTGGGGAAACGTAATTTTTCGCCCAAAAAAAAAAACGTAAGGGGTAACACTGTCGTTTTTTTTTCTGGTCGAAACTTTGAGTTTCGATATCTCAGCTCTGGAAGGGTCTAGAGCCTCCATTTTTGCACTCACGTCTAAGTCTCATGGCCCTCTATCATAATCCAGAGTTTCGAGAAAATTGGGGAAACTTAATTTTTCACCCAAAAAAAAAAACGTAAGGGGTAACACTGTCGTTTTTTTTTCGGGTCGAAATTTTGAGTTTCGATTTCTCAGCTCTGGAAGGGTCTAGAGCCTCCATTGTTGCACTCAGGTCTAAGTCTTATGGCCCTCTATCATAATCCAGAGTTTCGAGAAAATTGGGGAAACTTAATTTTTCGCCAAAAAAAAAAAAAACGTAAGGGGTAACACTGTCGTTTTTTTTTTTGGTCAAACCTTTGAGTTTCGATATCTCAGCTCTGGAAGGGTCTAGAACCTCTATTTTTGCACTCACGTCTAAGTCTCATGGCCCTCTATCATAATCCAGAGTTTCGAGAAAATTGGGGAAACTTAATTTTTCGCCCAAAAAAAAAAACGTAAGGGGTAACACTGTCGTTTTTTTTTCTGGTCGAAACTTTGAGTTTCGATATCTCAGCTCTGGAAGGGTCTAGAGCCTCCATTTTTGCACTCACGTCTAAGTCTCATGGCCCTCTATCATAATCCAGAGTTTCGAGAAAATTGGGGAAACTTAATTTTTCGCCCAAAAAAAAAAACGTAAGGGGTAACACTGTCGTTTTTTTTTCGGGTCGAAATTTTGAGTTTCGATTTCTCAGCTCTGGAAGGGTCTAGAACCTCCATTGTTGCACTCAGGTCTAAGTCTCATGGCCCTCTATCATAATCCAGAGTTTCGAGAAAATTGGGGAAACTTAATTTTTCGCCAAAAAAAAAAACGTAAGGGGTAACACTGTCGTTTTTTTTTTTTGGTCGAAACTTTGAGTTTCGATATCTCAGCTCTGGAAGGGTCTATAGCCTCCATTTTTGCACTCACGTCTAAGTCTCATGGCCCTCTATCATAATCCAGAGTTTCGAGAAAATTGGGGAAACTTAATTTTTCGCCCAAAAAAAAAAACGTAAGGGGTAACACTATCGTTTTTTTTTTTCTGGTCGAAAATTTGAGTTTCGATATCTCAGCTCTGGAAGGGTCTAGAACCTCCATTTTTGCACTCACGTCTAAGTCTCATGGCCCTCTATCATAATCCAGAGTTTCGAGAAAATTGGGGAAACGTAATTTTTCGCCCAAAAAAAAAAACGTAAGGGGTAACACTGTCGTTTTTTTTTCTGGTCGAAACTTTGAGTTTCGATATCTCAGCTCTGGAAGGGTCTAGAGCCTCCATTTTTGCACTCACATCTAAGTCTCATGGCCCTCTATCATAATCCAGAGTTTCGAGAAAATTGGGGAAACTTAATTTTTCACCCAAAAAAAAAAAACGTAAGGGGTAACACTGTCGTTTTTTTTTCGGGTCGAAATTTTGAGTTTCGATTTCTCAGCTCTGGAAGGGTCTAGAGCCTCCATTGTTGCACTCAGGTCTAAGTCTTATGGCCCTCTATCATAATCCAGAGTTTCGAGAAAATTGGGGAAACTTAATTTTTCGCCAAAAAAAACAAAAACGTAAGGGGTAACACTGTCGTTTTTTTTTTTGGTCAAACCTTTGAGTTTCGATGTCTCAGCTCTGAAAGGGTCTAGAACCTCTATTTTTGCACTCAGGTCTAAGTCTCATGGCCCTCTATCATAATCCAGAGTTTCGAGAAAATTGGGGAAACTTAATTTTTCGCCCAAAAAAAAAAACGTAAGGGGTAACACTGTCGTTTTTTTTTTCTGGTCGAAACTTTGAGTTTCGATATCTCAGCTCTGGAAGGGTCTAGAGCCTCCATTTTTGCACTCACGTCTAAGTCTCATGGCCCTCTATCATAATCCAGAGTTTCAAGAAAATTGGGGAAACTTAATTTTTCACCCCAAAAAAAAAACGTAAGGGGTAACACTGTCGTTTTTTTTTTTCGGGTCGAAATTTTGAGTTTCGATTTCTCAGCTCTGGAAGGGTCTAAAGCCTCCATTGTTGCACTCAGGTCTAAGTCTCATGGCCCTCTATCATAATCCAGAGTTTCGAGAAAATTGGGGAAACTTAATTTTTCACCCAAAAAAAAAAACGTAAGGGGTAACACTGTCATTTTTTTTTTTTGGTCGAAACTTTGAGTTTCGATATCTCAGCTCTGGAAGGGTCTATAGCCTCCATTTTTGCACTCACGTCTAAGTCTCATGGCCCTCTATCATAATCCAGAGTTTCGAGAAAATTGGGGAAACTTAATTTTTCACCCAAAAAAAAAAACGTAAGGGGTAACACTGTCGTTTTTTTCGGGTCGAAATTTTGAGTTTCGATTTCTCAGCTCTGGAAGGGTCTAGAGCCTCCATTGTTGCACTCAGGTCTAAGTCTCATGGCCCTCTATCAGAATCCAGAGTTTCGAGAAAATTGGGGAAACGTAATTTTTCGCCCCCCAAAAAAAACGTAAGGGGTAACACTGTCGTTTTTTTTTCTGGTCGAAATTTTGAGTTTCGATATCTCAGCTCTGGAAGGGTCTAGAGCCTCGATTTTTGCACTCAGGTCTAAGTCTCATGGCCCTCTATCATAATCCAGAGTTTCGAGAAAATTGGGGAAACTTAATTTTTCGCCCAAAAAAAAAAACGTAAGGGGTAACACTGTCGTTTTTTTTTCTGGTCGAAACTTTGAGTTTCGATATCTCAGCTCTGGAAGGGTCTAGAGCTTCCATTTTTGCACTCACGTCTAAGTCTCATGGCCCTCTATCATAATCCAGAGTTTCGAGAAAATTGGGGAAACTTAATTTTTCGCCCAAAAAAAAAAACGTAAGGGGTAACACTGTCGTTTTTTTTTCTGGTCGAAACTTTGAGTTTCGATATCTCAGCTCTGGAAGGGTCTAGAGCCTCCATTTTTGCACTCACGTCTAAGTCTCATGGCCCTCTATCATAATCCAGAGTTTCGAGAAAATTGGGGAAACTTAATTTTTCGCCCAAAAAAAAAAAACGTAAGGGGTAACACTGTCGGTTTTTTTTCTGGTCGAAACTTTGAGTTTCGATATCTCAGCTCTGGAAGGGTCTAGAGCCTCCATTTTTGCACTCACGTCTAAGTCTCATGGCCCTCTATCATAATCCAGAGTTTCGAGAAAATTGGGGAAACTTAATTTTTCATCCAAAAAAAAAACGTAAGGGGTAACACTGTCGTTTTTTTTTCGGGTCGAAATTTTGAGTTTCGATTTCTCAGCTCTGGAAGGGCCTATAGCCTCCATTTTTGCACTCACGTCTAAGTCTCATGGCCCTCTATCATAATCCAGAGTTTCGAGAAAATTGGGGAAACTTAATTTTTCACCTAAAAAAAAAAACGTAAGGGGTAACACTGTCGTTTTTTTTTTCTTTCTGGTCGAAACTTTGAGTTTCGATATCTCAGCTCTGGAAGGGTCTAGAACCTCAATTTTTGCACTCACGTCTAAGTCTCATGGCCCTCTATCATAATCCAGAGTTTCGAGAAAATTGGGGAAACTTAATTTTTCGCCCAAAAAAAAAAACGTAAGGGGTAACACTGTCGTTTTTTTTTCTGGTCGAAACTTTGAGTTTCGATATCTCAGCTCTGGAAGGGTCTAGAGCCTCCATTTTTGCACTCACGTCTAAGTCTCATGGCCCTCTATCATAATCCAGAGTTTCGAGAAAATTGGGGAAACTTAATTTTTCACCCAAAAAAAAAAACGTAAGGGGTAACACTGTCGTTTTTTTTTTCGGGTCGAAATTTTGAGTTTCGATTTCTCAGCTCTGGAAGGGTCTAGAGCCTCCATTGTTGCACTCAGGTCTAAGTCTCATGGCCCTCTATCATAATCCAGAGTTTCGAGAAAATTGGGGAAACTTAATTTTTCACCCAAAAAAAAAAACGTAAGGGGTAACACTGTCGTTTTTTTTTTTCGGGTCGAAATTTTGAGTTTCGATATCTCAGCTCTGGAAGGGTCTAGAACCTCCATTTTTGCACTCACGTCTAAGTCTCATGGCCCTCTATCATAATCCAGAGTTTCGAGAAAATTGGGGAAACTTAATTTTTCACCCAAAAAAAAAAACGTAAGGGGTAACACTGTCGTTTTTTTTTCGGGTCGAAATTTTGAGTTTCGATTTCTCAGCTCTGGAAGGGTCTAGAGCCTCCATTGTTGCACTCAGGTCTAAGTCTCATGGCCCTCTATCATAATCCAGAGTTTCGAGAAAATTGGGGAAACTTAATTTTTCACCCAAAAAAAAAAACGTAAGGGGTAACACTGTTGTTTTTTTTTTCTTTCTGGTCGAAACTTTGAGTTTCGATATCTCAGCTCTGGAAGGGTCTAGAACCTCCATTTTTGCACTCACGTCTAAGTCTCATGGCCCTCTATCATAATCCAGAGTTTCGAGAAAATTGGGGAAACTTAATTTTTCGCCCAAAAAAAAAAACGTAAGGGGTAACACTGTCGTTTTTTTTTCTGGTCGAAATTTTGAGTTTCGATATCTCAGCTCTGGAAGGGTCTAGAGCCTCCATTTTTGCACTCAGGTCTAAGTCTCATGGCCCTCTATCATAATCCAGAGTTTCGAGAAAATTGGGGAAACTTAATTTTTCGCCCAAAAAAAAAAACGTAAGGGGTAACACTGTCGTTTTTTTTTTCTGGTCCAAACTTTGAGTTTCGATATCTCTGCTCTGGAAGGGTCTAGAGCCTCCATTTTTGCACTCACGTCTAAGTCTCATGGCCCTCTATCATAATCCAGAGTTTCGAGAAAATTGGGGAAACTTAATTTTTCGCCAAAAAAAAAAAAAACGTAAGGGGTAACACTGTCGTTTTTTTTTTTGGTCAAACCTTTGAGTTTCGATATCTCAGCTCTGGAAGGGTCTAGAACCTCTATTTTTGCACTCACGTCTAAGTCTCATGGCCCTCTATCATAATCCAGAGTTTCGAGGAAATTGGGGAAACTTAATTTTTCGCCCAAAAAAAAAAACGTAAGGGGTAACACTGTCGTTTTTTTTTTCTGGTCGAAACTTTGAGTTTCGATATCTCAGCTCTGGAAGGGTCTAGAGCCTCCATTTTTGCACTCACGTCTAAGTCTCATGGCCCTCTATCATAATCCAGAGTTTCGAGAAAATTGGGGAAACTTAATTTTTCACCCCAAAAAAAAATGTAAGGGGTAACACTGTCGTTTTTTTTTTCGGGTCGAAATTTTGAGTTTCGATTTCTCAACTCTGGAAGGGTCTAGAGCCTCCATTGTTGCACTCAGGTCTAAGTCTCATGGCCCTCTATCATAATCCAGAGTTTCGAGAAAATTGGGGAAACTTAATTTTTCGCCCAAAAAAAAAACGTAAGGGGTAACACTGTCGTTTTTTTTTTCTGGTCGAAAATTTGAGTTTCGATATCTCAGCTCTGGAAGGGTCTAGAGCTTCCATTTTTGCACTCACGTCTAAGTCTCATGGCCCTCTATCATAATCCAGAGTTTCGAGAAAATTGGGGAAACTTAATTTTTCGCCCAAAAAAAAAAACGTAAGGGGTAACACTGTCGTTTTTTTTTCTGGTCGAAACTTTGAGTTTCGATATCTCAGCTCTGGAAGGGTCTAGAGCCTCCATTTTTGCACTCACGTCTAAGTCTCATGGCCCTCTATCATAATCCAGAGTTTCGAGAAAATTGGGGAAACTTAATTTTTCGCCCAAAAAAAAAAAACGTAAGGGGTAACACTGTCGTTTTTTTTTCTGGTCGAAACTTTGAGTTTCGATATCTCAGCTCTGGAAGGGTCTAGAGCCTCCATTTTTGCACTCACGTCTAAGTCTCATGGCCCTCTATCATAATCCAGAGTTTCGAGAAAATTGGGGAAACTTAATTTTTCACCCAAAAAAAAAACGTAAGGGGTAACACTGTCGTTTTTTTTTCGGGTCGAAATTTTGAGTTTCGATTTCTCAGCTCTGGAAGGGTCTATAGCCTCCATTTTTGCACTCACGTCCAGGGCCTGAAGTTAATTTTTTCGGCCACCGGCCACTGTGGCAGGTGGATTTAAAAATTCACCCGCCACAGAGACTTTTTACCAGCCTTTTTTTTTTTTGCCTCATAAACGTAAAAAAAAAAAAAAAAAAAAAAACCCGGGAATTTCACAATATTGTTCTTTAACTTGTAAGAACACACATTTTAGTGCTGTCAAGTAATAATAACTCTAATAACATACATTAAAAAAAAATCTTTTTATTCATTGATTTTGACAGACACACACAAAACATAGTATACTCAACAGATGGACCTACCGCAGCTCGTAAACAAATCACACGCGGCTGTGTTGATGGCGGATTTAGTCACGTAGCAGCTACAGGTCTTACTCTTAACAGCTTTTAGTTACAGCGTTCAGGAACGGTTAAATATGAACTAAATTAATAATGTTATTACTGATAAAATTACCGGGTACCGGACATTTTCTCACCGGTCCCCAACTCCCAACATGCACAGTTGCACACGCACACACATCTGTGCAACTGTCATTGTACTGTAACCTACAACAGCGACGCGTTACATTATCTCATCCCATCTCATCAACAGTTTCATACTCGCACACATAGTCAGAAAAAGAGCCTCATCTTCTTTCTGATCGCATGAACGTTACGAAACAACAGTCGCTGTCATAAATCAGCCGCTCACGAACCTTGCCATTGCCGCCGATTGTTCACTTTGTATTAAAATGTCTTCTTTACTTTTCTTTTTCTCATCCTCATCTTTTTGTTGGCTGTTTGTTTTGTTTCAGCTGGCCTCTTTACCCCAGTAATGTGCTGCCACATTTTAGCTAAAGTCCACCGCAATAGCGGACTTCGTTGAAATGTAAAAATCCTAATGAATCACTCAATTCTCATTGGCTACCCGCCAATGTGGCAGGTAGATTGACAGTGTTACCCGCCAATAGCAAAATTCACCCGCATTTGGCGGGTGGTCGGGTGTTAATTTCAGGCCCTGCTCACGTCTAAGTCTCATGGCCCTCTATCATAATCCAGAGTTTCGAGAAAATTGGGGAAACTTAATTTTTCACCTAAAAAAAAAAACGTAAGGGGTAACACTGTCGTTTTTTTTTTTCTTTCTGATCGAAACTTTGAGTTTCGATATCTCAGCTCTGGAAGGGTCTAGAACCTCAATTTTTGCACTCACGTCTAAGTCTCATGGCCCTCTATCATAATCCAGAGTTTCGAGAAAATTGGGGAAACTTAATTTTTCGCCCAAAAAAAAAAACGTAAGGGGTAACACTGTCGTTTTTTTTTTCGGGTCGAAATTTTGAGTTTCGATTTCTCAGCTCTGGAAGGGTCTAGAGCCTCCATTGTTGCACTCAGGTCTAAGTCTCATGGCCCTCTATCATAATCCAGAGTTTCGAGAAAATTGGGGAAACTTAATTTTTCACCCAAAAAAAAAAACGTAAGGGGTAACACTGTCGTTTTTTTTTCTGGTCGAAACTTTGAGTTTCGATATCTCAGCTCTGGAAGGGTCTAGAGCCTCCATTTTTGCACTCACGTCTAAGTCTCATGGCCCTCTATCATAATCCAGAGTTTCGAGAAAATTGGGGAAACTTAATTTTTCACCCCAAAAAAAAAACGTAAGGGGTAACACTGTCGTTTTTTTTTTCGGGTCGAAATTTTGAGTTTCGATTTCTCAGCTCTGGAAGGGTCTAGAGCCTCCATTGTTGCACTCAGGTCTAAGTCTCATGGCCCTCTATCATAATCCAGAGTTTCGAGAAAATTGGGGAAACTTAATTTTTCGCCCAAAAAAAAAAACGTAAGGGGTAACACTGTCGTTTTTTTTTTCTGGTCGAAAATTTGAGTTTCGATATCTCAGCTCTGGAAGGGTCTAGAGCTTCCATTTTTGCACTCACGTCTAAGTCTCATGGCCCTCTATCATAATCCAGAGTTTCGAGAAAATTGGGGAAACTTAATTTTTCGCCCAAAAAAAAAAACGTAAGGGGTAACACTGTCGTTTTTTTTTCTGGTCGAAACTTTGAGTTTCGATATCTCAGCTCTGGAAGGGTCTAGAGCCTCCATTTTTGCACTCACGTCTAAGTCTCATGGCCCTCTATCATAATCCAGAGTTTCGAGAAAATTGGGGAAACTTAATTTTTCGCCCCCCAAAAAAAAACGTAAGGGGTAACACTGTCGTTTTTTTTTCTGGTCGAAACTTTGAGTTTCGATATCTCAGCTCTGGAAGGGTCTAGAGCCTCCATTTTTGCACTCACGTCTAAGTCTCATGGCCCTCTATCATAATCCAGAGTTTCGAGAAAATTGGGGAAACTTAATTTTTCACCCAAAAAAAAAACGTAAGGGGTAACACTGTCGTTTTTTTTTCGGGTCGAAATTTTGAGTTTCGATTTCTCAGCTCTGGAAGGGTCTATAGCCTCCATTTTTGCACTCACGTCTAAGTCTCATGGCCATCTATCATAATCCAGAGTTTCGAGAAAATTGGGGAAACCTAATTTTTCACCTAAAAAAAAACGTAAGGGGTAACACTGTCGTTTTTTTTTTTCTTTCTGGTCGAAACTTTGAGTTTCGATATCTCAGCTCTGGAAGGGTCTAGAACCTCAATTTTTGCACTCACGTCTAAGTCTCATGGCCCTCTATCATAATCCAGAGTTTCGAGAAAATTGGGGAAACTTAATTTTTCGCCCAAAAAAAAAAACGTAAGGGGTAACACTGTCGTTTTTTTTTCTGGTCGAAACTTTGAGTTTCGATATCTCAGCTCTGGAAGGGTCTAGAGCCTCCATTTTTGCACTCACGTCTAAGTCTCATGGCCCTCTATCATAATCCAGAGTTTCGAGAAAATTGGGGAAACTTAATTTTTCACCCAAAAAAAAAAACGTAAGGGGTAACACTGTCGTTTTTTTTTTCGGGTTGAAATTTTGAGTTTCGATATCTCAGCTCTGGAAGGGTCTAGAACCTCCATTTTTGCACTCACGTCTAAGTCTCATGGCCCTCTATCATAATCCAGAGTTTCGAGAAAATTGGGGAAACTTAATTTTTCACCCAAAAAAAAAAACGTAAGGGGTAACACTGTCATTTTTTTTTCGGGTCGAAATTTTGAGTTTCGATTTCTCAGCTCTGGAAGGGTCTAGAGCCTCCATTGTTGCACTCAGGTCTAAGTCTCATGGCCCTCTATCATAATCCAGAGTTTCGAGAAAATTGGGGAAACTTAATTTTTCACCCAAAAAAAAAAACGTAAGGGGTAACACTGTCGTTTTTTTTTTCTTTCTGGTCGAAACTTTGAGTTTCGATATCTCAGCTCTGGAAGGGTCTAGAACCTCCATTTTTGCACTCACGTCTAAGTCTCATGGCCCTCTATCATAATCCAGAGTTTCGAGAAAATTGGGGAAACTTAATTTTTCGCCCAAAAAAAAAACGTAAGGGGTAACACTGTCGTTTTTTTTTCTGGTCGAAATTTTGAGTTTCGATATCTCAGCTCTGGAAGGGTCTAGAGCCTCCATTTTTGCACTCAGGTCTAAGTCTCATGGCCCTCTATCATAAACCAGAGTTTCGAGAAAATTGGGGAAACTTAATTTTTCGCCCAAAAAAAAAAACGTAAGGGGTAACACTGTCGTTTTTTTTTCTGGTCCAAACTTTGAGTTTCGATATCTCTGCTCTGGAAGGGTCTAGAGCCTCCATTTTTGCACTCACGTCTAAGTCTCATGGCCCTCTATCATAATCCAGAGTTTCGAGAAAATTGGGGAAACTTAATTTTTCGCCCAAAAAAAAAAACGTAAGGGGTAACACTGTCGTTTTTTTTTTCTGGTCGAAACTTTGAGTTTCGATATCTCAGCTCTGGAAGGGTCTAGAGCCTCCAATTTTGCACTCACGTCTAAGTCTCATGGCCCTCTATCATAATCCAGAGTTTCGAGAAAATTGGGGAAACTTAATTTTTCACCCAAAAAAAAAAACGTAAGGGGTAACACTGTCGTTTTTTTTTCGGGTCGAAATTTTGAGTTTCGATTTCTCAGCTCTGGAAGGGTCTAGAGCCTCCATTGTTGCACTCAGGTCTAAGTCTCATGGCCCTCTATCATAATCCAGAGTTTCGAGAAAATTGGGGAAACTTAATTTTTCACCCAAAAAAAAAAACGTAAGGGGTAACACTGTCGGTTTTTTTTCGGGTCGAAATTTTGAGTTTCGATTTCTCAGCTCTGGAAGGGTCTAGAGCCTCCATTGTTGCACTCAGGTCTAAGTCTTACGGCCCTCTATCATAATCCAGAGTTTCGAGAAAATTGGGGAAACTTAATTTTTCGCCAAAAAAAAAACAAAAAACGTAAGGGGTAACACTGTCGTTTTTTTTTCTGGGCGAAACTTTGAGTTTCGATATCTCAGCTCTGGAAGGGTCTAGAACCTCTATTTTTGCACTCAGGTCTAAGTCTCATGGCCCTCTATCATAATCCAGAGTTTCGAGAAAATTGGGGAAACTTAATTTTTCGCCCAAAAAAAAAACGTAAGGGGTAACACTGTCGTTTTTTTTTTCTGGTCGAAACTTTGAGTTTCGATATCTCAGCTCTGGAAGGGTCTAGAGCCTCCATTTTTGCACTCACGTCTAAGTCTCATGGCCCTCTATCATAATCCAGAGTTTCAAGAAAATTGGGGAAACTTAATTTTTCACCCCAAAAAAAAAACGTAAGGGGTAACACTGTCGTTTTTTTTTTTCGGGTCGAAATTTTGAGTTTCGATTTCTCAGCTCTGGAAGGGTCTAAAGCCTCCATTGTTGCACTCAGGTCTAAGTCTCATGGCCCTCTATCATAATCCAGAGTTTCGAGAAAATTGGGGAAACTTAATTTTTCACCCAAAAAAAAAAACGTAAGGGGTAACACTGTCATTTTTTTTTTTTGGTCGAAACTTTGAGTTTCGATATCTCAGCTCTGGAAGGGTCTATAGCCTCCATTTTTGCACTCACGTCTAAGTCTCATGGCCCTCTATCATAATCCAGAGTTTCGAGAAAATTGGGGAAACTTAATTTTTCACCCAAAAAAAAAAACGTAAGGGGTAACACTGTCGTTTTTTTCGGGTCGAAATTTTGAGTTTCGATTTCTCAGCTCTGGAAGGGTCTAGAGCCTCCATTGTTGCACTCAGGTCTAAGTCTCATGGCCCTCTATCAGAATCCAGAGTTTCGAGAAAATTGGGGAAACGTAATTTTTCGCCCCCCAAAAAAAACGTAAGGGGTAACACTGTCGTTTTTTTTTCTGGTCGAAATTTTGAGTTTCGATATCTCAGCTCTGGAAGGGTCTAGAGCCTCGATTTTTGCACTCAGGTCTAAGTCTCATGGCCCTCTATCATAATCCAGAGTTTCGAGAAAATTGGGGAAACTTAATTTTTCGCCCAAAAAAAAAAACGTAAGGGGTAACACTGTCGTTTTTTTTTCTGGTCGAAACTTTGAGTTTCGATATCTCAGCTCTGGAAGGGTCTAGAGCTTCCATTTTTGCACTCACGTCTAAGTCTCATGGCCCTCTATCATAATCCAGAGTTTCGAGAAAATTGGGGAAACTTAATTTTTCGCCCAAAAAAAAAAACGTAAGGGGTAACACTGTCGTTTTTTTTTCTGGTCGAAACTTTGAGTTTCGATATCTCAGCTCTGGAAGGGTCTAGAGCCTCCATTTTTGCACTCACGTCTAAGTCTCATGGCCCTCTATCATAATCCAGAGTTTCGAGAAAATTGGGGAAACTTAATTTTTCGCCCAAAAAAAAAAAACGTAAGGGGTAACACTGTCGGTTTTTTTTCTGGTCGAAACTTTGAGTTTCGATATCTCAGCTCTGGAAGGGTCTAGAGCCTCCATTTTTGCACTCACGTCTAAGTCTCATGGCCCTCTATCATAATCCAGAGTTTCGAGAAAATTGGGGAAACTTAATTTTTCATCCAAAAAAAAAACGTAAGGGGTAACACTGTCGTTTTTTTTTCGGGTCGAAATTTTGAGTTTCGATTTCTCAGCTCTGGAAGGGCCTATAGCCTCCATTTTTGCACTCACGTCTAAGTCTCATGGCCCTCTATCATAATCCAGAGTTTCGAGAAAATTGGGGAAACTTAATTTTTCACCTAAAAAAAAAAACGTAAGGGGTAACACTGTCGTTTTTTTTTTCTTTCTGGTCGAAACTTTGAGTTTCGATATCTCAGCTCTGGAAGGGTCTAGAACCTCAATTTTTGCACTCACGTCTAAGTCTCATGGCCCTCTATCATAATCCAGAGTTTCGAGAAAATTGGGGAAACTTAATTTTTCGCCCAAAAAAAAAAACGTAAGGGGTAACACTGTCGTTTTTTTTTCTGGTCGAAACTTTGAGTTTCGATATCTCAGCTCTGGAAGGGTCTAGAGCCTCCATTTTTGCACTCACGTCTAAGTCTCATGGCCCTCTATCATAATCCAGAGTTTCGAGAAAATTGGGGAAACTTAATTTTTCACCCAAAAAAAAAAACGTAAGGGGTAACACTGTCGTTTTTTTTTTCGGGTCGAAATTTTGAGTTTCGATTTCTCAGCTCTGGAAGGGTCTAGAGCCTCCATTGTTGCACTCAGGTCTAAGTCTCATGGCCCTCTATCATAATCCAGAGTTTCGAGAAAATTGGGGAAACTTAATTTTTCACCCAAAAAAAAAAACGTAAGGGGTAACACTGTCGTTTTTTTTTTTCGGGTCGAAATTTTGAGTTTCGATATCTCAGCTCTGGAAGGGTCTAGAACCTCCATTTTTGCACTCACGTCTAAGTCTCATGGCCCTCTATCATAATCCAGAGTTTCGAGAAAATTGGGGAAACTTAATTTTTCACCCAAAAAAAAAAACGTAAGGGGTAACACTGTCGTTTTTTTTTCGGGTCGAAATTTTGAGTTTCGATTTCTCAGCTCTGGAAGGGTCTAGAGCCTCCATTGTTGCACTCAGGTCTAAGTCTCATGGCCCTCTATCATAATCCAGAGTTTCGAGAAAATTGGGGAAACTTAATTTTTCACCCAAAAAAAAAAACGTAAGGGGTAACACTGTTGTTTTTTTTTTCTTTCTGGTCGAAACTTTGAGTTTCGATATCTCAGCTCTGGAAGGGTCTAGAACCTCCATTTTTGCACTCACGTCTAAGTCTCATGGCCCTCTATCATAATCCAGAGTTTCGAGAAAATTGGGGAAACTTAATTTTTCGCCCAAAAAAAAAAACGTAAGGGGTAACACTGTCGTTTTTTTTTCTGGTCGAAATTTTGAGTTTCGATATCTCAGCTCTGGAAGGGTCTAGAGCCTCCATTTTTGCACTCAGGTCTAAGTCTCATGGCCCTCTATCATAATCCAGAGTTTCGAGAAAATTGGGGAAACTTAATTTTTCGCCCAAAAAAAAAAACGTAAGGGGTAACACTGTCGTTTTTTTTTTCTGGTCCAAACTTTGAGTTTCGATATCTCTGCTCTGGAAGGGTCTAGAGCCTCCATTTTTGCACTCACGTCTAAGTCTCATGGCCCTCTATCATAATCCAGAGTTTCGAGAAAATTGGGGAAACTTAATTTTTCGCCAAAAAAAAAAAAAACGTAAGGGGTAACACTGTCGTTTTTTTTTTTGGTCAAACCTTTGAGTTTCGATATCTCAGCTCTGGAAGGGTCTAGAACCTCTATTTTTGCACTCACGTCTAAGTCTCATGGCCCTCTATCATAATCCAGAGTTTCGAGGAAATTGGGGAAACTTAATTTTTCGCCCAAAAAAAAAAACGTAAGGGGTAACACTGTCGTTTTTTTTTTCTGGTCGAAACTTTGAGTTTCGATATCTCAGCTCTGGAAGGGTCTAGAGCCTCCATTTTTGCACTCACGTCTAAGTCTCATGGCCCTCTATCATAATCCAGAGTTTCGAGAAAATTGGGGAAACTTAATTTTTCACCCCAAAAAAAAATGTAAGGGGTAACACTGTCGTTTTTTTTTTCGGGTCGAAATTTTGAGTTTCGATTTCTCAACTCTGGAAGGGTCTAGAGCCTCCATTGTTGCACTCAGGTCTAAGTCTCATGGCCCTCTATCATAATCCAGAGTTTCGAGAAAATTGGGGAAACTTAATTTTTCGCCCAAAAAAAAAACGTAAGGGGTAACACTGTCGTTTTTTTTTTCTGGTCGAAAATTTGAGTTTCGATATCTCAGCTCTGGAAGGGTCTAGAGCTTCCATTTTTGCACTCACGTCTAAGTCTCATGGCCCTCTATCATAATCCAGAGTTTCGAGAAAATTGGGGAAACTTAATTTTTCGCCCAAAAAAAAAAACGTAAGGGGTAACACTGTCGTTTTTTTTTCTGGTCGAAACTTTGAGTTTCGATATCTCAGCTCTGGAAGGGTCTAGAGCCTCCATTTTTGCACTCACGTCTAAGTCTCATGGCCCTCTATCATAATCCAGAGTTTCGAGAAAATTGGGGAAACTTAATTTTTCGCCCAAAAAAAAAAAACGTAAGGGGTAACACTGTCGTTTTTTTTTCTGGTCGAAACTTTGAGTTTCGATATCTCAGCTCTGGAAGGGTCTAGAGCCTCCATTTTTGCACTCACGTCTAAGTCTCATGGCCCTCTATCATAATCCAGAGTTTCGAGAAAATTGGGGAAACTTAATTTTTCACCCAAAAAAAAAACGTAAGGGGTAACACTGTCGTTTTTTTTTCGGGTCGAAATTTTGAGTTTCGATTTCTCAGCTCTGGAAGGGTCTATAGCCTCCATTTTTGCACTCACGTCCAGGGCCTGAAGTTAATTTTTTCGGCCACCGGCCACTGTGGCAGGTGGATTTAAAAATTCACCCGCCACAGAGACTTTTTACCAGCCTTTTTTTTTTTTGCCTCATAAACGTAAAAAAAAAAAAAAAAAAAAAAACCCGGGAATTTCACAATATTGTTCTTTAACTTGTAAGAACACACATTTTAGTGCTGTCAAGTAATAATAACTCTAATAACATACATTAAAAAAAAATCTTTTTATTCATTGATTTTGACAGACACACACAAAACATAGTATACTCAACAGATGGACCTACCGCAGCTCGTAAACAAATCACACGCGGCTGTGTTGATGGCGGATTTAGTCACGTAGCAGCTACAGGTCTTACTCTTAACAGCTTTTAGTTACAGCGTTCAGGAACGGTTAAATATGAACTAAATTAATAATGTTATTACTGATAAAATTACCGGGTACCGGACATTTTCTCACCGGTCCCCAACTCCCAACATGCACAGTTGCACACGCACACACATCTGTGCAACTGTCATTGTACTGTAACCTACAACAGCGACGCGTTACATTATCTCATCCCATCTCATCAACAGTTTCATACTCGCACACATAGTCAGAAAAAGAGCCTCATCTTCTTTCTGATCGCATGAACGTTACGAAACAACAGTCGCTGTCATAAATCAGCCGCTCACGAACCTTGCCATTGCCGCCGATTGTTCACTTTGTATTAAAATGTCTTCTTTACTTTTCTTTTTCTCATCCTCATCTTTTTGTTGGCTGTTTGTTTTGTTTCAGCTGGCCTCTTTACCCCAGTAATGTGCTGCCACATTTTAGCTAAAGTCCACCGCAATAGCGGACTTCGTTGAAATGTAAAAATCCTAATGAATCACTCAATTCTCATTGGCTACCCGCCAATGTGGCAGGTAGATTGACAGTGTTACCCGCCAATAGCAAAATTCACCCGCATTTGGCGGGTGGTCGGGTGTTAATTTCAGGCCCTGCTCACGTCTAAGTCTCATGGCCCTCTATCATAATCCAGAGTTTCGAGAAAATTGGGGAAACTTAATTTTTCACCTAAAAAAAAAAACGTAAGGGGTAACACTGTCGTTTTTTTTTTTCTTTCTGATCGAAACTTTGAGTTTCGATATCTCAGCTCTGGAAGGGTCTAGAACCTCAATTTTTGCACTCACGTCTAAGTCTCATGGCCCTCTATCATAATCCAGAGTTTCGAGAAAATTGGGGAAACTTAATTTTTCGCCCAAAAAAAAAAACGTAAGGGGTAACACTGTCGTTTTTTTTTTCGGGTCGAAATTTTGAGTTTCGATTTCTCAGCTCTGGAAGGGTCTAGAGCCTCCATTGTTGCACTCAGGTCTAAGTCTCATGGCCCTCTATCATAATCCAGAGTTTCGAGAAAATTGGGGAAACTTAATTTTTCACCCAAAAAAAAAAACGTAAGGGGTAACACTGTCGTTTTTTTTTCTGGTCGAAACTTTGAGTTTCGATATCTCAGCTCTGGAAGGGTCTAGAGCCTCCATTTTTGCACTCACGTCTAAGTCTCATGGCCCTCTATCATAATCCAGAGTTTCGAGAAAATTGGGGAAACTTAATTTTTCACCCCAAAAAAAAAACGTAAGGGGTAACACTGTCGTTTTTTTTTTCGGGTCGAAATTTTGAGTTTCGATTTCTCAGCTCTGGAAGGGTCTAGAGCCTCCATTGTTGCACTCAGGTCTAAGTCTCATGGCCCTCTATCATAATCCAGAGTTTCGAGAAAATTGGGGAAACTTAATTTTTCGCCCAAAAAAAAAAACGTAAGGGGTAACACTGTCGTTTTTTTTTTCTGGTCGAAAATTTGAGTTTCGATATCTCAGCTCTGGAAGGGTCTAGAGCTTCCATTTTTGCACTCACGTCTAAGTCTCATGGCCCTCTATCATAATCCAGAGTTTCGAGAAAATTGGGGAAACTTAATTTTTCGCCCAAAAAAAAAAACGTAAGGGGTAACACTGTCGTTTTTTTTTCTGGTCGAAACTTTGAGTTTCGATATCTCAGCTCTGGAAGGGTCTAGAGCCTCCATTTTTGCACTCACGTCTAAGTCTCATGGCCCTCTATCATAATCCAGAGTTTCGAGAAAATTGGGGAAACTTAATTTTTCGCCCCCCAAAAAAAAACGTAAGGGGTAACACTGTCGTTTTTTTTTCTGGTCGAAACTTTGAGTTTCGATATCTCAGCTCTGGAAGGGTCTAGAGCCTCCATTTTTGCACTCACGTCTAAGTCTCATGGCCCTCTATCATAATCCAGAGTTTCGAGAAAATTGGGGAAACTTAATTTTTCACCCAAAAAAAAAACGTAAGGGGTAACACTGTCGTTTTTTTTTCGGGTCGAAATTTTGAGTTTCGATTTCTCAGCTCTGGAAGGGTCTATAGCCTCCATTTTTGCACTCACGTCTAAGTCTCATGGCCATCTATCATAATCCAGAGTTTCGAGAAAATTGGGGAAACCTAATTTTTCACCTAAAAAAAAACGTAAGGGGTAACACTGTCGTTTTTTTTTTTCTTTCTGGTCGAAACTTTGAGTTTCGATATCTCAGCTCTGGAAGGGTCTAGAACCTCAATTTTTGCACTCACGTCTAAGTCTCATGGCCCTCTATCATAATCCAGAGTTTCGAGAAAATTGGGGAAACTTAATTTTTCGCCCAAAAAAAAAAACGTAAGGGGTAACACTGTCGTTTTTTTTTCTGGTCGAAACTTTGAGTTTCGATATCTCAGCTCTGGAAGGGTCTAGAGCCTCCATTTTTGCACTCACGTCTAAGTCTCATGGCCCTCTATCATAATCCAGAGTTTCGAGAAAATTGGGGAAACTTAATTTTTCACCCAAAAAAAAAAACGTAAGGGGTAACACTGTCGTTTTTTTTTTCGGGTTGAAATTTTGAGTTTCGATATCTCAGCTCTGGAAGGGTCTAGAACCTCCATTTTTGCACTCACGTCTAAGTCTCATGGCCCTCTATCATAATCCAGAGTTTCGAGAAAATTGGGGAAACTTAATTTTTCACCCAAAAAAAAAAACGTAAGGGGTAACACTGTCATTTTTTTTTCGGGTCGAAATTTTGAGTTTCGATTTCTCAGCTCTGGAAGGGTCTAGAGCCTCCATTGTTGCACTCAGGTCTAAGTCTCATGGCCCTCTATCATAATCCAGAGTTTCGAGAAAATTGGGGAAACTTAATTTTTCACCCAAAAAAAAAAACGTAAGGGGTAACACTGTCGTTTTTTTTTTCTTTCTGGTCGAAACTTTGAGTTTCGATATCTCAGCTCTGGAAGGGTCTAGAACCTCCATTTTTGCACTCACGTCTAAGTCTCATGGCCCTCTATCATAATCCAGAGTTTCGAGAAAATTGGGGAAACTTAATTTTTCGCCCAAAAAAAAAACGTAAGGGGTAACACTGTCGTTTTTTTTTCTGGTCGAAATTTTGAGTTTCGATATCTCAGCTCTGGAAGGGTCTAGAGCCTCCATTTTTGCACTCAGGTCTAAGTCTCATGGCCCTCTATCATAAACCAGAGTTTCGAGAAAATTGGGGAAACTTAATTTTTCGCCCAAAAAAAAAAACGTAAGGGGTAACACTGTCGTTTTTTTTTCTGGTCCAAACTTTGAGTTTCGATATCTCTGCTCTGGAAGGGTCTAGAGCCTCCATTTTTGCACTCACGTCTAAGTCTCATGGCCCTCTATCATAATCCAGAGTTTCGAGAAAATTGGGGAAACTTAATTTTTCGCCCAAAAAAAAAAACGTAAGGGGTAACACTGTCGTTTTTTTTTTCTGGTCGAAACTTTGAGTTTCGATATCTCAGCTCTGGAAGGGTCTAGAGCCTCCAATTTTGCACTCACGTCTAAGTCTCATGGCCCTCTATCATAATCCAGAGTTTCGAGAAAATTGGGGAAACTTAATTTTTCACCCAAAAAAAAAAACGTAAGGGGTAACACTGTCGTTTTTTTTTCGGGTCGAAATTTTGAGTTTCGATTTCTCAGCTCTGGAAGGGTCTAGAGCCTCCATTGTTGCACTCAGGTCTAAGTCTCATGGCCCTCTATCATAATCCAGAGTTTCGAGAAAATTGGGGAAACTTAATTTTTCACCCAAAAAAAAAAACGTAAGGGGTAACACTGTCGGTTTTTTTTCGGGTCGAAATTTTGAGTTTCGATTTCTCAGCTCTGGAAGGGTCTAGAGCCTCCATTGTTGCACTCAGGTCTAAGTCTTACGGCCCTCTATCATAATCCAGAGTTTCGAGAAAATTGGGGAAACTTAATTTTTCGCCAAAAAAAAAACAAAAAACGTAAGGGGTAACACTGTCGTTTTTTTTTTTTGGTCAAACCTTTGAGTTTCGATATCTCAGCTCTGGAAGGGTCTAGAACCTCTATTTTTGCACTCACGTCTAAGTCTCATGGCCCTCTATCATAATCCAGAGTTTCGAGAAAATTGGGGAAACTTAATTTTTCGCCCAAAAAAAAAAACGTAAGGGGTAACACTGTCGTTTTTTTTTTCTGGTCGAAACTTTGAGTTTCGATATCTCAGCTCTGGAAGGGTCTAGAGCCTCCATTTTTGCACTCACGTCTAAGTCTCATGGCCCTCTATCATAATCCAGAGTTTCGAGAAAATTGGGGAAACTTAATTTTTCACCCCAAAAAAAAAACGTAAGGGGTAACACTGTCGTTTTTTTTTTCGGGTCGAAATTTTGAGTTTCGATTTCTCAGCTCTGGAAGGGTCTAGAGCCTCCATTGTTGCACTCAGGTCTAAGTCTCATGGCCCTCTATCATAATCCAGAGTTTCGAGAAAATTGGGGAAACTTAATTTTTCGCCCAAAAAAAAAAACGTAAGGGGTAACACTGTCGTTTTTTTTTTTCTGGTCGAAAATTTGAGTTTCGATATCTCAGCTCTGGAAGGGTCTAGAACCTCCATTTTTGCACTCACGTCTAAGTCTCATGGCCCTCTATCATAATCCAGAGTTTCGAGAAAATTGGGGAAACGTAATTTTTCGCCCAAAAAAAAAAAACGTAAGGGGTAACACTGTCGTTTTTTTTTTTTGGTCAAACCTTTGAGTTTCGATATCTCAGCTCTGGAAGGGTCTAGAACCTCTATTTTTGCACTCACGTCTAAGTCTCATGGCCCTCTATCATAATCCAGAGTTTCGAGAAAATTGGGGAAACTTAATTTTTCACCCCCAAAAAAAAACGTAAGGGGTAACACTGTCGTTTTTTTTTCGGGTCGAAATTTTGAGTTTCGATTTCTCAGCTCTGGAAGGGTCTAGAGCCTCCATTGTTGCACTCAGGTCTAAGTCTCATGGCCCTCTATCATAATCCAGAGTTTCGAGAAAATTGGGGAAACTTAATTTTTCGCCCAAAAAAAAAAACGTAAGGGGTAACACTGTCGTTTTTTTTTTCTGGTCGAAACTTTGAGTTTCGATATCTCTGCTCTGGAAGGGTCTAGAGCCTCCATTTTTGCACTCACGTCTAAGTCTCATGGCCCTCTATCATAATCCAGAGTTTCGAGAAAATTGGGGAAACTTAATTTTTCGCCCAAAAAAAAAAACGTAAGGGGTAACACTGTCGTTTTTTTTTCTGGTCGAAACTTTGAGTTTCGATATCTCAGCTCTGGAAGGGTCTAGAGCCTCCATTTTTGCACTCACGTCTAAGTCTCATGGCCCTCTATCATAATCCAGAGTTTCGAGAAAATTGGGGAAACTTAATTTTTCGCCCAAAAAAAAAAACGTAAGGGGTAACACTGTCGTTTTTTTTTCGGGTCGAAATTTTGAGTTTCGATTTCTCAGCTCTGGAAGGGTCTAGAGCCTCCATTGTTGCACTCAGGTCTAAGTCTCATGGCCCTCTATCATAATCCAGAGTTTCGAGAAAATTGGGGAAACTTAATTTTTCGCCAAAAAAAAAAACGTAAGGGGTAACACTGTCGTTTTTTTTTTTTGGTCGAAACTTTGAGTTTCGATATCTCAGCTCTGGAAGGGTCTATAGCCTCCATTTTTGCACTCACGTCTAAGTCTCATGGCCCTCTATCATAATCCAGAGTTTCGAGAAAATTGGGGAAACTTAATTTTTCGCCCAAAAAAAAAAAACGTAAGGGGTAACACTGTCGTTTTTTTTTTTCTGGTCGAAAATTTGAGTTTCGATATCTCAGCTCTGGAAGGGTCTAGAACCTCCATTTTTGCACTCACGTCTAAGTCTCATGGCCCTCTATCATAATCCAGAGTTTCGAGAAAATTGGGGAAACGTAATTTTTCGCCCAAAAAAAAAAACGTAAGGGGTAACACTGTCGTTTTTTTTTCTGGTCGAAACTTTGAGTTTCGATATCTCAGCTCTGGAAGGGTCTAGAGCCTCCATTTTTGCACTCACGTCTAAGTCTCATGGCCCTCTATCATAATCCAGAGTTTCGAGAAAATTGGGGAAACTTAATTTTTCACCAAAAAAAAAAACGTAAGGGGTAACACTGTCGTTTTTTTTTCGGGTCGAAATTTTGAGTTTCGATTTCTCAGCTCTGGAAGGGTCTAGAGCCTCCATTGTTGCACTCAGGTCTAAGTATTATGGCCCTCTATCATAATCCAGAGTTTCGAGAAAATTGGGGAAACTTAATTTTTCGCCAAAAAAAAAAAAAAAACGTAAGGGGTAACACTGTCGTTTTTTTTTTTGGTCAAACCTTTGAGTTTCGATATCTCAGCTCTGGAAGGGTCTAGAACCTCTATTTTTGCACTCACGTCTAAGTCTCATGGCCCTCTATCATAATCCAGAGTTTCGAGAAAATTGGGGAAACTTAATTTTTCGCCCAAAAAAAAAAACGTAAGGGGTAACACTGTCGTTTTTTTTTCTGGTCGAAACTTTGAGTTTCGATATCTCAGCTCTGTAAGGGTCTAGAGCCTCCATTTTTGCACTCACGTCTAAGTCTCATGGCCCTCTATCATAATCCAGAGTTTCGAGAAAATTGGGGAAACTTAATTTTTCACCCCAAAAAAAAAACGTAAGGGGTAACACTGTCGTTTTTTTTTTCGGGTCGAAATTTTGAGTTTCGATTTCTCAGCTCTGGAAGGGTCTAGAGCCTCCATTGTTGCACTCAGGTCTAAGTCTCATGGCCCTCTATCATAATCCAGAGTTTCGAGAAAATTGGGGAAACTTAATTTTTCACCCAAAAAAAAAAAACGTAAGGGGTAACACTGTCGTTTTTTTTTTTCTGGTCGAAACTTTGAGTTTCGATATCTCAGCTCTGGAAGGGTCTATAGCCTCCATTTTTGCACTCACGTCTAAGTCTCATGGCCCTCTATCATAATCCAGAGTTTCGAGAAAATTGGGGAAACTTAATTTTTCACCCAAAAAAAAAAACGTAAGGGGTAACACTGTCGTTTTTTTTTCGGGTCGAAATTTTGAGTTTCGATTTCTCAGCTCTGGAAGGGTCTAGAGCCTCCATTGTTGCACTCAGGTCTAAGTCTCATGGCCCTCTATCAGAATCCAGAGTTTCGAGAAAATTGGGGAAACTTAATTTTTCGCCCCCAAAAAAAAACGTAAGGGGTAACACTGTCGTTTTTTTTTCTGGTCGAAATTTTGAGTTTCGATATCTCAGCTCTGGAAGGGTCTAGAGCCTCCATTTTTGCACTCAGGTCTAAGTCTCATGGCCCTCTATCATAATCCAGAGTTTCGAGAAAATTGGGGAAACTTAATTTTTCGCTCAAAAAAAAAAACGTAAGGGGTAACACTGTCGTTTTTTTTTCGGGTCGAAATTTTGAGTTTCGATTTCTCAGCTCTGGAAGGGTCTAGAGCCTCCATTGTTGCACTCAGGTCTAAGTCTCATGGCCCTCTATCAGAATCCAGAGTTTCGAGAAAATTGGGGAAACTTAATTTTTCGCCCCCAAAAAAAAACGTAAGGGGTAACACTGTCGTTTTTTTTTCGGGTCGAAATTTTGAGTTTCGATTTCTCAGCTCTGGAAGGGTCTAGAGCCTCCATTGTTGCACTCAGGTCTAAGTCTCATGGCCCTCTATCATAATCCAGAGTTTCGAGAAAATTGGGGAAACTTAATTTTTCGCCCAAAAAAAAAACCGTAAGGGGTAACACTGTCGTTTTTTTTTCTGGTCGAAACTTTTAGTTTCGATATCTCAGCTCTGGAAGGGTCTAGAGCCTCCATTTTTGCACTCACGTCTAAGTCTCATGGCCCTCTATCATAATCCAGAGTTTCGAGAAAATTGGGGAAACTTAATTTTTCACCCCAAAAAAAAAAACGTAAGGGGTAACACTGTCGTTTTTTTTTCGGGTCAAAATTTTGAGTTTCGATTTCTCAGCTCTGGAAGGGTCTAGAGCCTCCATTGTTGCACTCAGGTCTAAGTCTCATGGCCCTCTATCATAATCCAGAGTTTCGAGAAAATTGGGGAAACTTAATTTTTCGCCCAAAAAAAAAAAAATGTAAGGGGTAACACTGTCGTTTTTTTTTCGGGTCGAAATTTTGAGTTTCGATTTCTCAGCTCTGGAAGGGTCTAGAGCCTCCATTTTTGCACTCACGTCTCAGTCTCATGGCCCTCTATCATAATCCAGAGTTTCGAGAAAATTGGGGAAACTTAATTTTTCACCCAAAAAAAAAAACGTAAGGGGTAACACTGTCGTTTTTTTTTCGGGTCGAAATTTTGAGTTTCGATATCTCAGCTCTGGAAGGGTCTAGAACCTCCATTTTTGCACTCACGTCTAAGTCTCATGGCCCTCTATCATAATCCAGAGTTTCGAGAAAATTGGGGAAACTTAATTTTTCGCCCAAAAAAAAACGTAAGGGGTAACACTGTCGTTTTTTTTTCGGGTCGAAATTTTGAGTTTCGATTTCTCAGCTCTGGAAGGGTCTAGAGCCTCCATTGTTGCACTCAGGTCTAAGTCTCATGGCCCTCTATCATAATCCAGAGTTTCGAGAAAATTGGGGAAACTTAATTTTTCGCCAAAAAAAAAAACGTAAGGGGTAACACTGTCGTTTTTTTTTTTTGGTCGAAACTTTGAGTTTCGATATCTCAGCTCTGGAAGGGTCTATAGCCTCCATTTTTGCACTCACGTCTAAGTCTCATGTCCCTCTATCATAATCCAGAGTTTCGAGAAAATTGGGGAAACTTAATTTTTCGCCCAAAAAAAAAAAACGTAAGGGGTAACACTGTCGTTTTTTTTTCTGGGCGAAACTTTGAGTTTCGATATCTCAGCTCTGGAAGGGTCTAGAGCCTCCATTTTTGCACTCACGTCTAAGTCTCATGGCCCTCTATCATAATCCAGAGTTTCGAGAAAATTGGGGAAACTTAATTTTTCACCCCAAAAAAAAAACGTAAGGGGTAACACTGTCGTTTTTTTTTCGGGTCGAAATTTTGAGTTTCGATTTCTCAGCTCTGGAAGGGTCTAGAGCCTCCATTGTTGCACTCAGGTCTAAGTCTCATGGCCCTCTATCATAATCCAGAGTTTCGAGAAAATTGGGGAAACTTAATTTTTCGCCCAAAAAAAAAAACGTAAGGGGTAACACTGTCGTTTTTTTTTTCTGGTCGAAATTTTGAGTTTCGATATCTCAGCTCTGGAAGGGTCTAGAGCCTCCATTTTTGCACTCAGGTCTAAGTCTCATGGCCCTCTATCATAATCCAGAGTTTCGAGAAAATTGGGGAAACTTAATTTTTCGCCCAAAAAAAAAAACGTAAGGGGTAACACTGTCGTTTTTTTTTCTGGTCGAAACTTTGAGTTTCGATATCTCAGCTCTGGAAGGGTCTAGAGCTTCCATTTTTGCACTCACGTCTAAGTCTCATGGCCCTCTATCATAATCCAGAGTTTCGAGAAAATTGGGGAAACTTAATTTTTCACCCAAAAAAAAAAAACGTAAGGGGTAACACTGTCGTTTTTTTTTCGGGTCGAAATTTTGAGTTTCGATTTCTCAGCTCTGGAAGGGTCTAGAGCCTCCATTGTTGCACTCAGGTCTAAGTCTCATGGCCCTCTATCATAATCCAGAGTTTCGAGAAAATTGGGGAAACTTAATTTTTCACCCAAAAAAAAAAACGTAAGGGGTAACACTGTGGTTTTTTTCTTCTGGTCGAAATTTTGAGTTTCGATATCTCAGCTCTGGAAGGGTCTAGAGCCTCCATTTTTGCACTCAGCTCTAAGTCTCATGGCCCTCTATCATAATCCAGAGTTTCGAGAAAATTGGGGATACTTAATTTTTCGCCCAAAAAAAAAACGTAAGGGGTAACGCTGTCGTTTTTTTTTTCGGGTCGAAATTTTGAGTTTCGATTTCTCAGCTCTGGAAGGGTCTAGAGCCTCCATTGTTGCACTCAGGTCTAAGTCTCATGGCCCTCTATCAGAATCCAGAGTTTCGAGAAAATTGGGGAAACTTAATTTTTCGCCCCCCAAAAAAAACGTAAGGGGTAACACTGTCGTTTTTTTTCTGGTCAAAATTTTGAGTTTCGATATCTCAGCTCTGGAAGGGTCTAGAGCCTCCATTTTTGCACTCAGGTCTAAGTCTCATGGCCCTCTATCATAATCCAGAGTTTCGAGAAAATTGGGGAAACTTAATTTTTCGCCCAAAAAAAAAAACGTAAGGGGTAACACTGTCGTTTTTTTTTTTCTGTTCGAAATTTTGAGTTTCGATATCTCAGCTCTGGAAGGGTCTAGAGCCTCCATTTTTGCACTCAGGTCTAAGTCTCATGGCCCTCTATCATAATCCAGAGTTTCGAGAAAATTGGGGAAACTTAATTTTTCGCCCAAAAAAAAAAACGTAAGGGGTAACACTGTCGTTTTTTTTTCTGGTCGAAACTTTGAGTTTCGATATCTCAGCTCTGGAAGGGTCTAGAGCTTCCATTTTTGCACTCACGTCTAAGTCTCATGGCCCTCTATCATAATCCAGAGTTTCGAGAAAATTGGGGAAACTTAATTTTTCACCCAAAAAAAAAAACGTAAGGGGTAACACTGTCGTTTTTTTTTTCTGGTCGAAACTTTGAGTTTCGATATCTCAGCTCTGGAAGGGTCTAGAACCTCCATTTTTGCACTCACGTCTAAGTCTCATGGCCCTCTATCATAATCCAGAGTTTCGAGAAAATTGGGGAAACTTATTTTTTCGCCCAAAAAAAAAAACGTAAGGGGTAACACTGTCGTTTTTTTTTCTGGTCGAAATTTTGAGTTTCGATATCTCAGCTCTGGAAGGGTCTAGAGCCTCCATTTTTGCACTCAGGTCTATAAGTCTCATGGCCCTCTATCATAATCCAGAGTTTCAAGAAAATTGGGGAAACTTAATTTTTCGCCCTCCAAAAAAAACGTAAGGGGTAACACTGTCGTTTTTTTTTTTTCGGGTTGAAATTTTGAATTTCGATATCTCAGCTCTGGAAGGGTCTAGAGCCTCCATTTTTGCACTCAGGTCTAAGTCTCGTGGCCTTCTATCAGAATCCAGAGTTGAGAAAATTGCAGAAACTTAATTTTTCGCCCGAAAAAAAAAACGAAAGGGGTAACACTGTCGGGTTTTTTTTCGGTTCGAAATTTTGAGTTTCGATATCTCAGCTCTGGAAGGGTCTAGAGCCTCCATTTTTGCACTCAGGTCAAAGTCTCACGGCCCTCTATCAGAATCCAGAGTTTTGAGAAGATTGGAGAAACTTAAGTTTTCGCCCGAAAAAAACAAACAAAGGGGTAACATTGTCGTTTTTTTTTCGGGTCGAAATTTTTAGTTTCGATATCTCAGCTCTGGAAGGGTCTAGAGCCTCCATTTTTGCACTCAGGTCTAAGTCCCATGGCCCTCTATCAGAATCCAGAGTTTCAAGAAGATCAGAGAAACTCAAAATTTCGACCCAAAAAAACAACAACAGTGTTATCCCTGTCGTTTTTTTTTTTGTGCGAAAAAATAAGTTTCTCCAATCTTCTTGACACTCTGGATTCTGATAGAGGGCCATGAGACTAAAGGCCATTGCACACTGAGTAAGAAATTTTCGGATGCGTTTTTTCGTGTTCGTCAGCCTAAAAATTCGTCACGCAGAGAAACCTTGCACACTGAGTCCGATGCGTATTTATTAAACCTTTGCGGGGAAAAACGCAAAAATTCAAAATGGATTCGTCAAGCAGTGAGGATGATTTTGTTGTCCTCTTATTGAAAAGAGAAGAAGGAGAAAATATTACGTCCATCCAATCCTGAAATTGCGCTGAGAGGAAGCACCTTCTTATTAAGGAGTTTCGAATTTATCCCGAGCGATTCAAAATTTACCTCAGAATGTCAGTGGAGCAGTTTGATGCTTTGCTTGCGATTCTGGAGCCACATTTTTAAAACAAGACCACCAATTTCCGTGAACCAATCGATTCTGAAAAGAGACTGTCAGTATGTCTAAGGTATGGACACACAGACACAGACACACACACACACACAAACACGCGGCCCGGTGGAAGCTCTGGGCAGACAGAACAGCTGAATAGGCTAACAGGTTATATATTGTACCCAAATAATACATTAGTTATCGAATTGGCTGCTCAGTCACACATTAATCGATCCTAAATTTCAATCTGACTGAAAGGGGAGGTTATTCCTTTCATAATCCAATCGAGAGAAGAGAACAAAAACACTTGATCGAATTGAAAACTGAAACTGAAAGCACTCCGTATATGTGCAATGATGTGCGGAACGAGCTCCATAGACAGTAAACGAGCTCCCCTGGCCCTGAATTGTCAAAAAAACCAATCAAAATGTTGGCTGTGGATGCGAAAAACGCCGAAAATCGAACCTGATCCGAATTTTTTTATGACGGACGAATGTTTCGGAGGCGGTGTGCAAGCGTGATTGACATAAGGTGAGGTCGAATTTTTTTTTAACGTGCGAAAATTTCGGATGCGAATTTCGGACTCGGTGTGCAATGGCCTTTAGACCTGAGTGCAAAAATGGAGGCGCTAGACCCTTCCAGAGCTGAGATATTGAGATACCACGTAGCATTAAAGTTACCACGTAAGCGGGGTAAAGTTAGTTTTGTTTTTGATATTCACCAGACATTCATTGAAAAATGGCAATTACCTCCTAAACGATTTAGCCAAATATGACTTCGCTCTATATAATAAGCACTGCCCCTCAAAAGCCGGGAAAGCTTGCTCTTTACGGAGACGCGAGTAAGGGGCCGTGTGGAAAGTGCACTTTTTCTGACACGTTTGTTCAAACACTATATACAATTTTCAACACTTAACAAACTATAATCCTGGTTATGGGCATTCCGTTGCCAACAGTCTCTGCCTACGGTTTACCAATAACAACTGACTGGGTCATTTGACCAATCGCCGCAGATTCACGTCACTTAAAGGAGGTGTTTGGGGAAATGAATTGTCGAACGAATCATTTGGGAGTCGTTGAGCAAATCAGTTAAAAATAAATGCATATTATAAGACAAATAAAGTGTTTTTTATCCCTGCATGCACGTTAAACTGTTTTTGGGAACTCCTAAAACAAAAATAAGAACATTTCAAATGCTATGATAGGGGCTCTTTAATAAAATAGGCACTATATTTATAGACCACAATACCATATGCACTATTGAATTTAATTAAATAAAACATCCAGCTTTCTTTCGAAGTGTAAATGTGCTATTTTTGTGTTCTAGTCAAACGGAATTAGCTAACTTATGCATTCAATTCAAATGAATAGGGCTAGTGCTATGGTGTACATACAGTAATTGCCCAGAATTTTATGGCCTTACATTATGCTAGCACCTGCCAAACACAGTGACACATAACTTACACGCTTACAACTCAAAAATTCAAATATAAATGGTTCAAATTCAGTTTCTGGTGGCACATATTTCAGCCCATACATGCATGCAAGTTTGAACTTAGATTTTAGATCTACGGGGAATGTGGGGAATTAAACTTTATTTACCCAAGTTGATCATATAGATTTAGAATACTTTGATAATTTGATTATAGTACGCCTCAAATGGAGCACTTTTGTGGTGCTTTTTGTCAATTTTTAAGACTGACAGTCCCTGCTTAAATGCTTTCTCTTTATCTGAAAGAGCTGCTTGAACAATCTGCAAAGTATCTAGTTTTGTGTTCCACAAAACAACAAGGTAAAACCATTACGCATGAAAGATTTAGAAGTTTATTAACTTTGCAAAAAGCATGTAAGAGAAGTGTTGAACCTAAAGCTTGTGCTGCCAGGAGAGTTTAGTTTAGCTATGATGCTAAAGTTTAGCTAAACAATGCAAGTACGTCTCTCAGTTCATGTCAATTCTGGGTTTTTCACCAATATTCGTTTTCGTTTTACACTTTTTTTGGTCAGTCTGTCTCTCCTCTGTTCCCTTGAATCCATTGTCCATGTTGAAGCGTGTCTGGGTTTGTAAGGGCTTGCTTTTGCTGCAGTTCTTTGAGAATTATTTAAGGCATAAGAGTTACTGCGGGATAAATATTTGATGCCTAGAACCTGTGAGTCTGTACTCAAGCACAGAGCAAATACATCAGAGGCAAACAATACACAAACACACACACACACACACACACACACACTAAAAAAAAGACTATAAGCTCTTTGTACATTTGTTTTCTAGTAAAAAACTTTTAACATAGAGCTCAGATAGAGATAATTTAGCAATATAGAGGTTTTATTGTCTGTTTACCGTCTCAGTCTAGCTCAACACTTTCAAAGGTTCACATGCATATCTAAAGCATATTTAAAACAGCCACCTATTGCAATGTGCACCGTGAGAAACAAAGATCAAGTTGAATAAAATATTTTGTATTTCACTGAACGTATCAAATTGGCAGATTCAGCTTAGTGAGGCATTTGAAGAGGATGAATGTGGGCAGCTTTTGTCTTTTCTAGACTATGCTGTCTTGATGAATATGAAGGTGCATAATTAGAACGTTCACAGGCTATACTATGTTTGACCATTAGAGGGCATCATTGTAACATGGTACAGCTTCACGGTCTCCTGTAACAGTTCAGAAGTTTAAAGGGTCTTATGTTGCCATCAAGTGGAGAAAGCTGGATTACTATTATAATAGACTTGAACCATACTCAAATCTAGACAAGATTATAACCAGGTTTGCATTTCCTGAAAGGAAAATTATGGCTTGCAAGGAAGCAAAAGAATATTTTTAGGTAAGCTTGTAATGAAAAGACATCACAGCTTGTAAAGTCAATTTACTGTGGATGGTGAAGTCACAATTCAGTATGCAAATAATTCCATACAAGACTTTGAATTCATATGTAAATTTACATGAAATTTGATATTCATGTTGTATTATTTTTCAACTCTTAAAAATGTCTTTAGGAGGATATTTGTTTGCATCAATGTCTAATTTGAGACATTGTCTCTTGTCAGGTGTTCACCAAACTCATCAGGCTAGGTGAAGCAAAAAGTATGTAATAAAAGGGAGCAAATAATTGTTCCCAACGTGTTTTGGAAAAACATATTTATTTCATAATGTGATTCTCAAAAGCATAGACAATTTACATTTATTTTTTACAGCCATCTTTGACCATATTCACCAAGGGGGAAAATAATTCTGACCAGCACTAGATGCAAGACGGCAAAAAATAGAAAATTAAACATACACATAAATGCAAGACGACAAATATTTGCATACTGCATTTGCGATCAGTGTCCTGACTGCTTTTGATGGTGAACATTCTCCAGTTTTCATTTTGTTTTGCCTCCAGCTAGCGCTGTGACGTAACTGTGAAGTCGGCGCAAAAGGAGTCTATTGAAGCATGGTCAAAACGCTTCCGCCTTATAACCATAAGGTATCCATCACAGGCAAAATGCTTACATGAGAAATCCATCAAATGAAAACATGAGAGTCCAACAGTATGACCTCAGTTCAGATATGATTCAGATATAGAAAATATAATAAGAAGCATGTGTGTGCCTTCCAAAATGGATCAATCTCACAAGCATTTACTGGAAATAGCGATTTCACTCTGTTCACACACACAAACATCCAATTCAAAAGATTTGCAATAAAAATAGACCCCATAACCCAGACATGCTTTACAACTGCATGCCATTTCAGGTTTGTTCAAAAATGACTGAATTTACAATGCAAAATCCCTGTTTGCTTTCTCTCAGCTCTCTTCCAAGTACAGTCTCGCACTCATTTGCAGTCAGGTCTCAGTCTGATTTATTGTAAAAGACCAAACAGGGAGAGAGTGAGAGAGATCAGAGTGAAAACCACATAGACGGAGAATAACATCCGTGTAAGAACGGGATTGTGGGAAGTGGGTTTGGGAGAGAAGTCAAAGTCATATGCTATGAAATGACTGCACTTAAAGGGTTAGGTATTAGGCATTATTTTTCTTTATATATCCCCTAGGTCTCACTTTAAGAGTTATATTGATGTTTGAAGGAGGTTTTGAGAATTTCACAAGGATTAAACATCCACAATAAATCACTTATATGAGCTGCCAAGTCGCCCAATCAGTACCAATTAGGACTGGTCATGTGGTGAGTTCTGTCCTCTTCAGTCAGCTAAAGACAGTGAGACACAGTTGAACCGGCAGAGAGAGAAAGATGAGATGATGATGAAATGAAGGATGTGGTTAAAGCCACATAAGAGCCAGAAGATGACAGATAAAGGAATGCTTTTCTCCCAGAATCACACCAGTATAGAGAGTACTGGCATCACCAATGAGAGAATGTTTGTTGAGCAAACTTCTGTATGACGTGTTTGTCTTTAAATCTGCAGGGTTTTTTTTTTTTTAACTATAAATCAGTTTAAACTCCTCTCTCATTTGTAAATGTAGCATGAAAATAGTCCATAGGACTATTGCACTGTATTTTTTGACAACAACTGACTGGATCATTGAGTCAGTGAGTTGAATTTGAGAAACGGATCAATTGTGAACAAATCATTCTTTTGAAACAGTTCTCTTTTTGACAAATCATTATTTTCAACCTGTTCAGCTTTATTTTATATATATATATATATATATATATATATATATATATATATAATTTTATATATATATATATATACATATATATATATATATATATAAAATATATATATATATTTTATATATATATATACATATATATATATATATATTGTGACTGCTCAATGAGTGCTTGTGCAGTGAGTGCTTGTGTGTTTGTTGCAACAATATAAATATAATTTTATTAAAATAATTTAAATTACATATATCATTTTGGACAAATTGCTATTTTGAATTATTTATTTTAATAAACTAATTGTTCTTCTGAATTTCTTTTTTTTTGTTACAAATAGTTTTTTGAACTGGTTCTTTTTTGAACAAATGACCTGATCATATTCTTTTTTGTTTTTCTTCTTTCTTTTTTGATCAAATCATTCTTTTGAGTTTTTTATTTTGTTCAAATAATACTTTTGCACCAGTTCATTTCTGAACAAATTGTTAATTTATGGTTAATTTATTAATTTTTACAAATTGCTCCTTTGAATCAGTTCTTATAAAAACAAATGTTTAACTCTTCTTTTTTGACTAGGTCAATCTTTTGAACAAGTTTTTTTCTGGTGTTTTTCTCATTCTTGTTTCTTTACGCTATTGAATGTCAGTTGTATGTTTTGTTTCCCATATTGTTGAGGTTACGCTTTCTGTTGGGTGTGGTGAGGATGTTTTATTAGCGCATGGAGAGTCCTTCCTCCTGAGATAACTGCTAAAGTCAAACATCTGCACACGCTCAGCTTAGACAACAACAGGCTATAAAGAAAGAAAAGGAGAGAAGAAATGAGGGAGGAGTTTAAAACAAATGGATGGGATTTTGGACAGAGACCAAGAAACACAGAGCTTTGTGTTCTGAAGTTTTCACTGCATTTCATGAACAATTTAGCCTGATCACTTAAAAATCATTAGAGACAAACCAACCAGCTATTCATTATGTCTGTAAGTGGTCTGTGTTCTCTATTGGTGGCTAGAGACAATTTCAGTTTCAACCATAATAGCTATAAAACTCAGTTTAGGCTGAGTTCTTGTTGTCAAAAGAGATTAAAAAGGCACAAGAGTTGTTACGCACAGCACCATTTCCTCAAAAAGAAGCCGGAAGTGATTTAATTGGCCCAGACAAAAACTGAACCTCGGTTTGCTTCATATTTGGTATTTTGCACAAATTGTAAGACTTCTCATAAAGTATAGTATATCATCAAATATTCATAGAGCAGGCATGCATGAAAATAATGGTCAGTACAGTAAAAATTTCAGCACATGAATTTTGAATATTACACAACCCTGCCATTTACAAGCATTTGATTATATGATATGTAACATTTTTAAGAAAAAGTTTAGGGTTAATAAAATGTTTCTAAAAAATATATGTTATGTATATAAAAAAAATACAGTTAAAACAGTAATATTGTGAAATTTCTATCTATAAATTACAGGAACGTCTGTCTGTGTGTCTGTCTGTTAATCGAATATCTCTCAAACCGTTAGTCCGATGGATTTCAAACTTGACAGGTGTTACGGGCATGAGTAAGTGTAGTGCCGAGTTTGACATTGTTTGGATAAGAAATGCAAAAGATATCATTAAATATATCTGTAAAAGTAGGGATTCTTTTTTGAAAAGTAGCAATTTTTGGGGGAAGTAGTGATTCTTTTTAAAAGTAGTGATTCTTCTTTTTGAAAGTTGCGATTCTTTTTGAAAAATAGCAATTCTATTTTAAAAAATTAGCGATTCTTTTTTGAAAAAGTAGCGATTTTGCAACACATCATAAAGCAACTATTATTAAAATATACAGTATATAAAAAAAACGGATCCCCCATATTGTGGGATCAGAGCGCGAGAAAAAAACAAATCCTTCAAAATCGCAGCATGGAAATCAAAAACTAGTGGCAAACAACAGAACCACCATTCCACATTGACCATTGGTCAGCCAAACAAATATACCCACCCCCAATTCACATGATTGGTTAAGCCAAATTTGTTGTGCTCAAACAATGTTTGATAGCCCCACATTTTGAGGATCAATGTACGAATACCTTAGAGACGTCTCTGCACTTTAAGTCAAGTCAAGTCACATTTATTTATATAGCGCTTTTCACAATACAGATTGTATCAAAGCAGCTTCACAGTGATAACATGAAAGTAGCACAACACAGATCAACAACATTGCTAAACACTAAATAACCCCAACTGAGCAAGCTCAAAGCAAGCCAAAAGCAAGGCGACTTTAGACTGGGAAAGGGATCTTTAAAAAATAAATATATTTCACCTTTAAGATTTTGTTTGAGCCGGGCTGTCTTGTTTTAAATGATCTATGAATTAAAAGCCCCACTTTCCCAAAATATATGATACAATCAATTCAGAGATGGATCTGGCAAGAAGTAATAACATATTCCATCTGGATGCCCTCTCACTGGATTCATCATAAAAGACTCCAGAAATAAAACCAGTATGCATCACAAACGCTGTTCAAACAACCATATCTCAATCTGTCATGGCACTTTTTCACTAAAATCCGTTTTCCTGTGATTCCCAATCGATTTTTCCCCACATGGAAAAGTGCCTACTGTGTGTTGTTTCAGGGTCTGTCTCCTTTTCCGTGTGTCTTGGAGTGACCCAGAAAATAATTCCACTCTAATAAAACATGGAAATTCAAAGAGGAATTATCACTTAAAGGGATAGTTCACCTAAAAATAAAAGTTTGTCTTCATTTATTCATTCTATGTAATTTTAGACCTGCATGACTTCCTTTCTTCTGAAAAACAAAAAACAAAAAATTTACTAACAAAAAACCCAGAAACAGATATTTTGAAAAATGGCCATAAATGAGGTCAATGAAGTCCCATCATCTCCCAGAGTAAACCCAGAGGGCCATCATCTCCCAGAGTTATGTCCAAATTTAGTCTGATGACAGGGGGTCAAATGGTGGGTGTCCACAATCTACACACACTCACACTCCTAAATACACACATATCAGACAGAAACAGGAAGCAGGCAATAGTTGGGCAGGAAGAAGGTGGTGTTGGCTATTACACTGTGCAGAACATGGGCTCCCTGTATTGTTTCCTGCGTTCTCTGGCCAAAGTGACTCCAGTCTCATTCGTTCTACAGGAATGCAATCCAGATTCCTGTGAGCTTCTAGGCATTTGCCTATTTTCAGATGGGAACTCGATTTGCACCTCCTAAATGTGCTTGATAGACACATTTAGCGGCTCCAGTAATCTCCAATTATTCCATGCATTACTCAACAGCTGCCCGTCACTGTTTCAAGTGGCTTGGCTTTTGTTTGTTTGTTTGTTTCTTATTTTAAGTCCCCATTGATGATATCAATGTCACATTTGGCATCAGACGTGAACACAGGCCTGGTCTTGGTCAGTCTGATCACTGCTTGTTTGAACAGGCCCTTATTTTCTGTTTGGACAGACAAGGGAGGAATTTTGTGGCCATTACACATGTGTCGTTTTAGCTTATTTATAGATTTCAGAAGCTTTTGTCATGACAGTTGTCGAGGAGAGAAGCCAATGTAAATTATGTTGCCATTTAAAAACTGTATGGGGATTTTGGGGCTAAGCTGCGCTCATTTGTTTGCAATTTAGCTTCACAAATTACTATAATAACTCTAAAGACTTATACCTTCACATGCACTATTTGTTACTGATGCTTCAATTTTTTCAAACTTCTAATACAAAGTATTAAACTTTAGTAAGTAACTCGTCCCACAACATGTGTGCTTCTAACATGAATTATACTTTTTTCTAGTGCAAAAAAACATCATTTAAACTTACATTGTAGAAGAAACCTGAGCCATAGAGACTATCGGCCAGAAAGGAACACACCTAGAAACCATCCAGGACACCCTGGCAACACCATAGCAACGCCCTGGCAACCATCCACTCCACTTACATGTAAATCAGAGATTTGATTGTGCAGTCACAGTTATACGCTGCACCAGATCGCTAACATAATGTCAATGTAAATTATGAACACTGAACAGATGCACAACAGCTTAACCGAAGCATCACCGCATGCAAACCGCAGTCACACAACCACAGGTTTCTCCACCCCACTTCCTTACTGGAGTCAGGGGAAGCTCAACGCTCTCTTCAACTAGACGTGAAAAACATCCACAGAAATCTAGAAACATTTTCACAGTGCAGATGCTATATTAATTGAGTTGATACTTTTTGGCACTCGACAATATGAGAGAATTTGCTACTATATAGGGCTGAGTGATGTATCAAATGCATATTGTAATATTAGCCTATAACAATATATCGCAATCTGGTGATTTTTACGTGAACCAAATGTTCAAAACTGTCCATTTTAATGAATCATATTTTTACTTCCTGCATAAAACTTTTTGAGTTCAATCATGTCTGTTTGGTCAATTGATGGATCAGCCTTTCCTATACATCCTCTGAAATGCTTAAAAAGCTTCGTTTTTTTCACAAAAGTGGCATTTGTAATGTTATAAATGTATAACTTTCTATCCATAAAAATCATGGGAACATGTATCATGGTTTCCACACAAATATTAACAGTTAATAAAATAAAAACTGTTTTATTAACATTGATAATAAGAAATCATCATTAGAATGATTTCTAAAGGATCATGTGACACCAAAGACTGTAACGAGTAATGATGCAGAAAATTCAGTGTTATCACAGAAATAAAAAATTAAAAAAGCAATCTTGGTAAGCATAAGATAATTCTTTCAAAAACATAAAAAAAGTCTCATAGACCCCAAACGGTAGTGTACACATAGAATAGATAAACTGATTTTATCTATCAGCCCTATTTATTGCTTTATGCATGGACATAGCTCTAAACCATTCTTAACCATGTGGAAGTCATCCTCCTTCCCAATGGAATGCAAGTAACATTGTGGCAGTTTGTGTAAACCATCCCCCCGCTTACCCCCATGGACTGAAAAATAACAGGGTCACAAAAGGTCAAGTGCCTCCGACCATTTACCCACCACATGATGCCTGGACGGTGCCCTCGGCCACAGAGACGGTCTGTTTGTGCTCTCGTGAGGCTGCGGAGCGAACATGTACATGTTCTTTTCTGTGTTCTCACAGGCGTGGCTGAGGAAGGAGGAGGCAGAACATACACGCTATGAGGCAATCCCTTCTCAAAACCCCCGAGACTCTGAAAGAAAGAGAGGAAGAAAAAGATGATTAGCCTTCTCGATGGTAATTCAAAACAGGTGTCTGAAAGTGGTTGTGTGTGCCTTTGTGTGGTGTGAATGTGCACGAATCCTGTATTTTTTCGTGTTCCATGTTATGTAAATTAAGACGACAAATACCACAAACAGGAAATGACAGGAAGCAGGAAATATCACAAACAGGAAATGAATGATGGAACTTGTAAGGTTTATCTCCCCAACAAGTTCTTTATAGGCTGGTGTTCCATAGAGGCTAAAGCTGTTGAATAGATGGTTGCTGGTTCAATCCCTTAAAGTCCCCATGAAATCAAAATTGAACCTATTTACTTTGTTAGCGCATATTACTAGTCTTGTGGTGAACAATTAATCCGTGCAAGTAAAAATATATTTAAAAAATGTTTTACCTTGGTAATCTTTAATCAAAATCTGAAAAGTTACTTCCGGTCTGGAACGGTTTCTTTTTCTGATGACGTAGGTTTCACAACTTGGGTGGGGAAACGCTTAACCACTCCCCTCAAACCGTTAGTTTGCTATGAGCGAGAGATGGAGAGGAGGAACGCTGGCCTGCCCTCTGTTCAATATTCCGTTTCACTTGGAAATACGTCACAGCACTGGAGAAAAATCGTTTGCAACTTCCGGTTCACGGGGACTTTAAGGAATGAGTCATGAATATTGAACCCCTGATTAAGATACGTAACCTGGCAAAGGTGCATAAAAGGTGACTTGACTTGACCTCGAGTTGCTCCAGGATGAGGAAGAGAACAATCTTAGGTAACACGTTAGTTTATGGTCTAATTCTCACTATTAGCTTATTAGCATGTATATTAGGATATTGGCTGTTTATTAGTACGTATAAAGCATGTTAATGCCTTATTCTGCTAAACCATATTATGCATCCCTTATCCTACCCAGTACCTACACTTAACAACTACTAACTAGTACCTAAACTTAACAACTAACTATTAATAAGCAGTTATTAGGAGTTTATTGAGGCAGAGGTTGTAGTTAATAGTGAGAACTTAGTCTTTTCTCAGATGAGAAATAAAAAGAGTATATATTTTTAAAAAATATATATATATTTTATATATATATATATAATTTTCATAAAGCTTTCATGGCCCCCAGAATACTTCTGAAAATCTGAACATACAATATATCCAAAGAAAAGAGCTACAAAATTTAGCTTCATGCATTATTTTTTTATCAGTACTCAAGTGTTTCATAAAAAAAGCTACATTTTGAACAAAAAGCTGAGAAAGTTTCTGTCAAAGACTATGTCTGGATCGCATTCAGAACGATGATCAACACAGATTGAGTAGATCGAGTCGATCAACACCTCCAAAGCTTGCACACGCCATAGCTCTTCCTTGGTCAATATTTCATTCGGTAACAGTATGCTGTTCTTATTCTGTGTAACGTTTGATAATCGTGTTTTTTTGGGGGTTTTTTTACGCATTGGCCATTTGTAACCAGAGTGCCTTGTACTGTTCGTTACAGCTCAGGTTACATGTGGTTCCATATGTGGAGCTTTGGCCGTGCAGTCGGACCCTCCTCACACCGTAGTGCTAGCGGTCCCACTCCACCCATTGCTGGCCAGAAACTGGATAGCCCAGGTGGATGTTGTGTGCTTGAGCCTATCAATCATTTCACTTCTCAACTCCCCACACCTCAAAAAGGGAGGGAAAATGAAAAACTCAGGCTTGTGGGAGGGGGACACATGTTCTCCGCTCTCTCCCCCATCTGGCCGAAATGTTTGACAAGTAATTTTGCGAGCAGTCCCCAAGAACACACAAAGCTGCTCACACTGCACTGTTTCCAGATGTTCTCCAAGCGGCGCCAACACACAGATACATGTGAACGATTCCCGCCCAGTCGCACCGAGGAGAAATGAAAGTTTGTCTTGGGGAAATGGGATCGCGTGAGGGTGTGTGCATGTTTAGATGCATTGGTACATGTGCGTGTCGGCTTTTTCAGCTTCCCTTCCGTTTTTTTTCCCTCCCATATGCGTGTGTGTTGGTATTTTTGGGTGATTGAGGGTTAAAGATGACTCACTGTATTACTCATTGTTCCAGGGACACACAAATGCAGCTTGCATGACGCCATGTGCTTTCACAAGCTGATCAGCAGTGAACACAGTCTGCAGAGATGAGAGAAGAAAGGACAACAGTTAAAATACCAAAAGGACAAGCAAAATTAATTTAATGTTTTCTGTTTTTGACCTTTTCAGATGGACCTCCCATAAAAACTTTCAGACCACCCAGATTTTTCATTTTTTATAATGCAAATTATTGTAAACTATGACAAAAACTGGAAGCCTATTTCCACACCAGCCTAAAAAATAAATGTGATTGTGAGATTAAAATAAGAAATAGTAACATTGTGACATATAAAGTCAAATTAAGAGATATAAAGTCGTAATAGTAAGATATAAAGTCAAAAATCCTTTTTTAATTGTTTCCTCAATGGCGGAGTGAAACTTATATGATAATGTACAACAACAACTAAATAGATATGGAATATATTCATTAAAGGAAATCCTAAACGTTTTATATATGAACCCCCTTGACCAACAGATGAAAATGTTTAAAATGACATCATTAATCAATCAATCGATAAATAAAATTGAATCAGATTCATTTCTCTGAATCTATTTGGAGGTTTAATTGGCGGCAGCTTTTGTAGTTTTATGAATTTTCCAGAGAAACTTGAAGAGACTTTTTCAAAGTACTTAATATAAATATACAAAATAAATATGATAAATAATATACAGCAACATATACATGTTACAACTTTTCTTATACTATCAAATCCACACATCATGAAGGAGGTGGCCTTGCCTGCAAGACAAGAAGAATGACGGTAGGGAGAGAGAGAGAGAGAGAGAGAGAGAGAGAGAGAGAGAGAGAGTGTGTAGGGGGAGTGTAGAGGGGCCATATAAAACCCCTGGAGCACAAGCCATGCTTTATCTTGTGACCCGCTCATTTCAGTCTCAGGCACAGGAAACCCCTAAACTCTTTCAGCCCTGCCCCAGCGCCTGCATACACACACTCTCACACCTCGGCGTGCTCAGAGATCAGAATGGCTGTACGAAGAATGAATGAACTCTGGAAAACCATGGCACTGGCTTTAATGTTCGGCTTTCTTTTTCTTCACAGTAAGTTTATTTGAAGTCTTTTGTAAGCTATTTAGTGTATTACATGCAGCGTTTTATCATTGTTTAACTGTTTGCATCCTTTTTATGTTCTTATTTTATATCTTGCATCATTTTTTGTTTCTGTAGAGATTTATATGAACATCTTTTTTCCTGATAATTTATCAGGATTCATCATTTTGTAAGCTCTAGAAAAGTATCACTGGTTTTGAGATCTAATATAATGTTTTATTTAAAAAAAAATAGTCTCACCTTGATTGATGTGACACCCAACCGTTTGTAGTGTTTACTCAAGAGGAGACAGTGTTAAAAAAGCTAGCGGGAAACTAAAACAAAGGGCTCTGGCTTGGAGTGGAAACATGCCGTTGATCGTAATTGCGGGCTATATCCTGCTCTCTGTCTGGGTGGAGCTGGCCGAAACATGGGCGTATATATGTGTGTTTTAGGGACTGAAGAGTTTGGAAAAGCCTGGAAAGTGTCTGAGGAGTCTGTTAAGCATCTTTATCCTGATTTCTATGACTGCATGTGTTGAAATTGCCGTGGATTTATTGTAGACTGAAATGTGGACCGCAGTGTTTGGTTCATGTTCTCCTGAAAATAGATGGATGTTTACATTATTAGCCACATGGATGAAGACAGTTATATGTAAACGGCGCTCTCTTTCCAGGGAGATTCCAGGGAGTTCCGTTATTTCAAAAAGGAGTAAAAAGAGCTGGTTTGTAAGTGACGCCCATGTGGGCAGGGAAGAGCTGTACGCCCCTTTTCCCAAGAGGTGAGAGTAATGCGTTGAGTGGGTTTAACGGTGGGAAGTCTGGTTTAAACACAGTGCACCTTCTCAAAAGTGTGGTGGTTGAATTAAACACCAGGACATTTTTTCAGTTCAAATGTTAAAAGAAAACAAAATATTTAAAAAAAGAGAAAACTAGCACTTTAAATAAGAAACTACAAAATGCACTTCCATAGCAAACAAACACATCACATCATCAGTTTAGGCTAAATGAAAAATTGAATTAGACAGCCGCCCCCCTTGTTAGTGAAGAGACACCAGCGAAGTTTGCCAAAGCTATGTGTAATTTGAAAGCTGAAGTTGCCCTATATTCCTATAGTTCTCCTCAAATGTCCAGCTCAGTGGGTTTAAAAAGAGTAATGCGAAACTGTAACCAAGCTGAATTCATTAGGCGGTAACAGTTATGCTGCCGTTAAGACTTTGGAGGTTGCAAGAAGTCATTGTAAACGTGAAGCCTCTTCCCCTCCCCACCAAGAGACCGCAAAGCACTGTACGTTTCCATTCCCACCAGTCTGTTAAATGCTTGGCACTTTAGTGCAATTGGCACTCCTGTGAGACTTTGCCAATGGATGGTCAGAACATAGCAGCACTTTTCAGCCAATATGTGTGTATCAAGCAAGTCCTAATGTTGCAGATGTTTGTACACAATTCCGAAGTTGCATTCCGAAATTGCATTAAAGTTCCAAAATTGCATTAAAGTTCATCATATCAAAAAGAAAATCTTCAATGCTAGTTATAACGATTGAAACCGACCTTAGCAGACATTATTCATAATTAAACTCTTAGTAAATTTTAAGTTAGCATTAAAGGTTTTAGATCATAAAATATCACTCACTTTAGTTATAGTTATATCGACAGTGGCTAAACATTTATCCATTTTGTCAGAGGCCTTTATCATCTAAACAAATTGCATTGCTTATAAATAATACAGAAATAATAATATAGACTAAAACATCATGGTTGAACCCACTTCAATGTGTGCTATTAAAACACACATTTATTAAAACCAATTTTGGTTGTGAAAGCAATATTCTGTTCATGTTGTGTTGGCAAAATGTATTATTATAGCCGAAACACCGGAGCAAGCCACTGCCAATGGCGAGGTCATGGGTTTGACTCCCAGAGAATGCATGAAATGATAAAACTTATACCTAAAAAGCATCTACTAAATATACAAATGTAAATTTACAAAATGAGAAAGACTGATCTGAAAAACCTTCAATTTATCATCATAACCAAATCAGCGGTTTCAGTGTGGACACTCATCCACGCGCTGCAGTTGCTGCAGAATTAAATTAAACTAAGCTAAGTGGCTAAAAAGGGTCAAATTACATGGTATTTGAATAAAGCCTCAGAGGAAAGACTGAGAAGATAGAAATACTGCATTCCAACCGGCCACACACAGTTAAACTGTGACAGTGACCTCCCAATGCAAGTATAGCTCATTTAGAGGCGTAACTTTCCTCCTCTAATGGATGGAAAAGGGCAAGAAAGTATGATTCGCTATGACAGCCTGTTAGCAAATGTGTTTAGCTGAGCTCACATTCACCCCATAGTTACGTTAGCCACCCAAGCTACATGCTAAATTTCAGTTACCACCTTTTCCCATGTTGTGAGTTCAGGCATTATACACCCTGGTAGCTATGTGGCATTTCAGTGGACAGGTGCCAAGATAACGGTTGGTTTCGCCCAAGCATCATGTAATATTATTAATTCTGGCAGTGTTTTGAGCTCAAAGGCGAGTGAGAAAACACCTTCACTCATCTTTAGCACCCTGGCAGACCTAGCATCCCTGAAGAAGATATTTTCCCAGTCCTAAAACTGCTACTGTGGTGTTTTACAGTTAGATATCTGAAAAAAAAATGGCCTAGATCAACTGTACCAACAGAAGCCAATTCAGTCACATGAGGACTCCCAAACTACACAATAAACGATCTTTAAAGGGACTATTATCACACACATTTTTATTGCATTTGCTGGTAGAGCAGATGCATATTTTCATGGGTTTAGTCACACAAAGATCACATAGTCAAGGCACAAAGGAAGAGGAAGTTCATGCATGCCAGTGCATCACGCACGATAAAAACAAAATGGATGGCAGGGGTCACTACAGGGCAAGGAGTGAAATAATAAACTTATATTTATATGTACCTTAGTTCTGGAATATTCTCCTTGGCTGACAATGCGCTGTTTGGCCAACAAAAACATGCAGCTGCCAGTTTCTCATGGCTTTTAGCTATGCCCTGGCATTCCTGCAGTCCTAGGCCACTTAACGTCACATTCGCAAGGGTGGGGGAGCCTATACACAAATGTTGTAGCTGTAGAATATCTTACATCACTCCGATTTGGACGTCTCACCGGGCTTCTCATTGCATGTTGATTGAAACTGAAAGGGTGGGAAAAAAAGCAGTTCATTCTCAAATTATGTGAAAAGATCATCATCTGTGCAAAGTGCAAACAGTACTTATGGCAAGTTGTATGTTTACACATTTATGTCCATCACCCCACATATAATTAAACACACAAAACAACTATTACGTATCATATTAAGAACCAACATTCATGTTTAATTAGCTGAACGTCATGTTAAATGAGAAAAGACAATCTGGAATCAAATCAGGGTTTGTTGTTGTGGCTCTTGTGAGTCTGTTATTCTGTAGTCCCCCCACTCCAATACAGTTTTACAGTTTATTGCGTCTCTCACAGCTGGCATGCAGCTTCCAGCCACTCTCACTCTGACACAGCGCTCTGGTAATACGAGTATCCAAAAACCTGAGTCCAAACATTAGTGTGTAATTAGCCTGTGGTACAACAAAATCTGTAACAAGCGGAAACTCCAGGACACTTGGACCAGTCTGCTGGTTGGATCATCATATTAGTCAAATAGCAACTTATAAAGTCATGGCAAAGTTTCAGCTTCCCAGAAACTCTAGCTGGAACTTTCAGGATAAAATCTGTTCACTCTGATGAGAAACTTGTGCAACATCCTGTACCTAGTCATATATTTGTGCTTTTTCCACAATTAAGGTCATAATAATCTTTTTTTTTAAACTGTATATAGTATCGAACACAACTAATAGTTATCACAAAATATGTTGTAGACATCACAACACTGTTTGTGCTTTTGATCTGTACAAAGATTGAGTTATTGTTGTTGTTTTTGTTTCTAATACTTGTTGCATGTAACTTTATGGAGAAATTTGCAGTTCTGTGGTGGTTTTCGCCATTTTGCCTGAGGAATAAACAGAGTTAATGTGGCTTGCCTGAGCCTCTTTAACCAGTGGGGTAATTAATGTTCAGCAAGCAGCACAACACTGGGGCAATTCTACCTAATGTTCCCTAATTGAAAACATAAGACTTTATCCTTTGCTTGCCATCAAAAGCACGAGGACTTTCTCACAGCAGTCTTTCCTCCTTAACCACAGTGTTACAGAGCCCAGGGGATTTGTTACGGTTAGCCAGAAAGTGAGAGAGGGGGCAAAACCCAACCCCAGGTTTTCTTTTGTGTGATGAAAAGTAAAAAGAGAGAGAGAGAGAGAGAGAGACGCTTCAATACCCCCTCATCTTTCTGTTGTGGCCTTTTCTCCAAGCATTGTATAAGCTGAGCATGGCAGTGGATCAAACATTTAGATATCCAATTACATTGTCTGAATCAATCTGCAAGTTGATGTCAAAGAACAAGAGCCTGGAAATGGTCCATGGACATCTGCAACCATGCAATGCTTTTGGTGCTGACAGTGAGCTGCAAAAAGTGGAGGCAGCTGGCAGCTGGAGGGGGTGACAAGATCGTGCCTGTTTTGGACAGTAGGGGTGCTATTTGGAGAAAAAAAAACAAGGTTTGATGAATTAAAATCACCAAAATCTGCAACATTCATTAACTAAACCTGTATCTGTACAGTATGGAGATGGTTCTTGTGGAAATGAACACTGCAAAAACAGTGAATGAGACACTATTGTAGAAGAATAGTAGAGGAATCCATTGGTAGGTGGTCCGTCTGTGTTTTAAATATATATCTCGAATTGGGTCAAAAGGGGTCAGGAATGGGATCATTACTGTGTGCATGTTTAACGCACCATCTATAGTTTTTATCTGAGATACCTACATCCTTCCTGGGTTGGGAAACATTCCACACCTGACACTAATTTGATTAATTCCTTCTCCCCGTTTTTGTTTTGTCAGAAAACAACTGGGCTGTGGGCTCATTGCTAAGTAAACTTTCAGGATCAGCATGCTCGCAAATGGAAATAGTTATCCAGTAGTTGGGGTGGATAGAGTGACCACTAGATTTCCTGGTGTGTCCGTTAAAATTGCTCATGAAGTTCTTTGACCTTTTGAGAAATACTATTTTGTGATAGGTTGCCTGGTAATACTAAACTCTACTACTTCGCTTTGCTTAATAGACAGTCTGGATTGGAATAACTGAAAATTGTTTCCTTTCTCGCAGGGGAGCATTTCTCTGAAGTATAAAATCATTGGTTACCCATAAGCCAATCACATAACGCAATCACCTCTCTCTTGAACTTAAACATCCCCTCCATCAGAGAATGTCTAATATGGGCTTTGCCTCCATTCAAAATGTTTAACAAACACTCTTCTTGTTCGGGCTTCAGTTTGCAAATGCCGGGAATATTCTCCACAACACAGCAAATTACATCCCGTATCTCCATATCCGCGGTCGTTTTTGATTTCCTTAACCTAAAAATACAATCTTAAACTCTGCACTTAGCGTCTACGTCACAGCTTTCGGCCCACCCGCCCTCAGGTCGTTGATTAGACGGCTGTTTTCAGGCCGGAGGAAAACTGAGAGATAGGTCGCTATCTCAGACTGAGTAGCGAACTGAAATTGAGCGGAAGTACGAAGTCTGACGTAGTCTACATCCCAGGGGCTTCCACTGTAAGACTTTTTAAATAAACCAACTCCAAATATTATTTTTTGAAGAGTTAAACGTTAAGTGAAAAAGTCAGAACAAACTTTAAACACTGGCTTGACCAAAGTCTTGGAAGAAGGTTGTATAACTTATAACCAACAGAGAAAATGATCAGAAAATGAATCAGACAGACAGACAAACTATTGCGAACTATTGACAGATAGAACCATAGAACAATGGATGGATGGTTGGGAAATGTTTACATAACAGGCCTGCTTAATAGATGGGATTGGGCTGCAGCTGATTCCGATCACCAAGACATGCTGTCTCTACGGTCTGGGTGGGGAAGCCATGATTCCCAGGCTGCCGTCCAGCTTAGCAGGCTGCAGACGTCAGGGCCTGATGTTTAAGCACAAAGTACACTGGGAGGAGAGTGGTTCCCTTGAGATCTGTGCATCTGGTAATGGAGAAAGATGGGCTCCACCCTGCTGGACAACTCGTTAGGGATTATTAGAGTGATTACGAACCCTTTTGAGTTGCCTACATCTGTCATCACAATCTTTCCTCTTTCGCTGGGCTGTTTATTTAAGTTTCTCCTGTTTCAACCAGACCTAGAGATAAGAGAGAGATAGGAGATCTTGAGATGGCCCTCTGTCCTGCAAGATAATCACGTCACAGATCCGAGTGAGGAAGGAAGAACAAGAAGAGGTCTTTCTAATAAAGCTGTCCCAGAGTTCAACAAGCTTGTGATTTAAGCATTAATGCGGGTATTTTAGAGATTAAAGACACTCCCTTATGAGCCGTGAAAAGGCAGATTGCCCTCTGGGGATTGAGTTGAGGATAGAGACTCGAAATCTTCTAGAGTGAGAATGAAAGCAGACATTTCTTTAGATTCCCAGAAATAAATGTCTATGGGAAAATGACAGTGACATCATTTTTAGTCTTATGAGTAGACCCATGGGATCATGTAAAGAGGCAGTGATCAAAACATGACTTGAAATGCTTTGAAAGTCACTGAAAAAAAGATCAGCTCAGCACACACTGCCGATAAAAACAAAACAAAGCACAATTCTTGAAATCTGAACCTTAAAACTAAGACTTAAAGGAACAGTGCATCTCTCGTGTTTCCAAGGAATGTGGAAGAAGGAGGCTTTATCTGTCAGGACGTGTCTGGCTGAGCTTACTAGCCATACGTCCATTCAGACACAGCTGAAAGCACTGGGGATTTGGGGGAGTCTTTGCCTAAGATTGTCTCATTACATCAGATCAGACGTGCCAAAACACCATCGAATGGATTAGAGCGGTTCAGAAATCCGGAGAGCACATTTGGTCTCTGTTGTGTCACTTTCGTTAGGTGGAGCCACTGTTATCACTCTCCCAGATCTCTGTTTATGCTTGCTGTCAGGGCATCCAGAAGTCAGTCTGATTACCAGATCTCACTGCCGCACAAATTGTGAAATATTAGATATGTCAAGAGGAATATCTCAATATATGCCTTTTGAGGTTGAAAAATAACAATTGACCAACTTCATCGAACTAGAATCCTCCTGCATTCTACAATCTCTAATTCTATCATTCTGCCATGGTGCATGTTAAAGGAGTAGTTCACTTTTAAAAAAAACTTTTGCTGATAACTTTTTGCTTTTTACTCATCCCCATCATGTCATCCAAGATGTCCACGTCTTTCTTTCTTCAGTTGAAAAGAAATTAAGGTTTTTGATTAAAACATTCTAGGATTTTCTCCATATAATGGGCTTCATTGGGAACCAAACGGTTCAAGGTCCAAATGAGAGTTTCAGTGCAGCTTCAAAGGGCTTTCAACGATTCCAGACGATGAATAAGGGTCTTATCTAGGACCCCTCGAGTCATGACTCGAAAAAAGATTTGTTCATTTTGAACGAGTTCGAACAGGAAAGTCATGAACGCTCATCACAGAACAGAGCAAGGCGAGCATTTGTGCTTATAAAACTTAATTTTTTTATGTAATTTTGAAATGACCAATCAGTTCGCTAGATAAGACCCTTATTCATCGTCTGCAATCGTTTAAAGGAAGCCCTTTGAACAGTTTGCAGTTTGCACTGAAACTCTCATTTGGACCTTGAACCGTTTGGTTCCCAATGAAGTCCATTATATGGAGAAAAACCTGGAATGTTTTCATCAAAAACCTCAATTTCTTTTCAACTGAAGAAATTTCTTGACAATTTATGGATTTTTAACATGACTTAATGCATATTATGCAGAACATTTATTAAAGTCTGTATGAAATGTATGAACAAAAGGTATGAATCTTTTAAATAAATTGATGCATAAAATGTAAGCATTCAGACACTTTAAAAACAGGAAAGTAATTTCCCAATCTGGCGAACTCAGATTTGACTGGCTGACTTTATGCAACACAACGTTTTTATCAGTCCAACTGGAAACAAAGTTATGTCCACAAGGTTTAATCAGAGATCTGGCTATGAGAAACAATATTTATACGAATTGTCTAGGATGACCTCATTCACCTCAAAGATCAGTGTTCGCTGTTATACGGATGATGATAATGATGATGTACCACAACAAAAGTCTCTGCACAGAACAATACCGTGAAAACACATTTTTTGGATACTGTTTGCATTTGAGCATTAACAGCTAAATTACTTTAAAACCCCAAATTACATACATGATTTGGGATGCGCTCATTCTATTCTCATACAAAAAGTCTCAGACAAAAAAGTTTGGAAAACAGGATGTGGCTACTGTCATCGTGTGTTGCTTTTATAAGTAGAAGGGGTATTTTGTTCAGTACACTTTAAACAATTAAAGACATTCGTTTTCATACATGTTAAAAAAGAATGTTGTGCTTCTCATTTGTAGAAAGCAAACAAATACATAAGTGTACATTCACGTATGCTGGTCTTGTTTATGTGATATTAGGAGAAGAGGGAACATTCTTCCTAACAGTTATTATATCAATAAACATGTCAGGTTTTGGCTTGTGCAAGTCAGTGCTTAGTTTTTATTAACATTTTTAAGAGCTGTAGGATGCATGCCCAGTTCAGCCAATTAAACTATACAGCCAGCCTCTCACAGTATCAAGCACGATAGACCCGCTTACAAGACACTCAAGAGTGTAGGCCTATCTGTAATGAAGGAGGGGTGCTTCACGGTGTAAGTGCTATCATGGTGGCCATGCACCCTTACAAATCACAAAATGCTAAGAATCACAAACAGCAAGCGACATAGCAATCAACGAGATCTGAGCTTGACCAACCACATATTGTCATTTCTTTTGGTGTTTTAACTAAAAAGATCCATCAAGGTTCATTTTTCAGTGTTGCAAGCATCGCTACCTTACAATACAGTGGCCTTGATACAGTCACACCTGTTGAGACAAATGTAGAATTAGTATATGATCAGGGTGTGGCGGATATCTTTGTCTTGCTAAAACACAAGACCACCCAGCATGAGCTCCAGATAGCATTCTGAAGCCTGCATGACAACAAGTTTTACGGCAAGACGTGTGGTGTCCAAATGACACCACATATTGTTCTAAATTTAAAGCTCAGCTGCTCAAATGCCCAATGGCAAAAAAAAGAAAAAGTGATCAACCCTTTGCCGAAAAACACTTAAAAGAGTATTCCGGTATTAACGCAAGTTATGCTTAATCAACACAGCATTTTTAACATGTCAATTAACACCACAAAAAAAATGTCCACTTGTCCCGTTTCCTTGAAAAAAAAGGAAAATTCTAGGTTGCAAATTTAAAATAATGGAAGAGAAAAGGGCTAATCAATAAATGTAAAATTATTCACTGCTTCGTTAGTTAAGTCACAAGTGTAAACAATAAGCATGACTGTAGTTCTAAAAAAATAACTTATGTCCAATATTTACTTTTACAATTTTTACTACAATTTTACTCAAATACTGTAATGCATCAGTTTTAAAAACATAACTAACATGTTAGTTTTACAATTATTACAACAATTTATGCTTTTATATCCACCAAAATTGACTTTCATTGTATTTCACAGTAACCTCAAATTTGCACCTTAACTTTTATTGCACACAAACTATTCCATTTAGGGCAATCTCTATAGCCAAGATGATTTTCTTGAATGTGTCAGTCAAAAGTATTTACTCAAATATTTTACTCAAACACAAGTTCAATGACTTTAGGATGTGGTGTAGTTAGTTGAGGATGCAGCACCTCCAACCAAGAAAATGAATTCACTCGTATGTTACGCCCAGCCACACGCTTCCTGCATTCCACGCCTCTAGACAAAACTCTTTCTTAAAGACTGTGGTAATGAACAGCAAAGCCAAAGGTCTTGACTTTTCAAGGGTGATGTTTATTTGCTCAGTCAGTGTCGGCAGCATTACCCTCCTGCTTAAGTTATTAATAATGCAGAGTGGCTGTGCAAACAAGGAGAGGGTGGAGACAGAAAGGCATTAAATAACAGTCAAGGAGGGTCCAGGCCTCTTCTCAACCTCAGGGTTCACCTACCACCCACATGCTAGCAAACACTGTGCAACAATCTCTGGATGAGGAGCATCTGACACTGAAGTTAAATTTAAAATTTGTAAATGAATTTCTTTTAATTTAATATAAGGATTGCATGGATCACTATATAAATGCAGAATTTTCAGCACCATGGCAAAATAAATCCGATTTTACCCCAGTTGTGACTGCAGGTTTGCAGTTTGTATTAAATGCAATGCAATAATAATAAAACTAGTGCAATCTGATTCATGAACAAATTACTTTTTATGAACAAATTATTTTTAGTGAGCATAACCAGCATAGCCCCATCACAAACAAATGACTCCTATGAGCCAATTCTTTTTTTGGTGAATCAAAAATATACATATGGCAAAACCAACGATACCTGAAACAAATTACTCTTATGAGATGGTTATTTAATGGATGGTTATATAAAGGAGATAGAGAGAGAATTTCTTGTGTCAAAATGGACATCTAAAACGGAAACAAATCAGAATAAAATTTAAAACTAAACAAATCAAGAGCTTGTGAATCAGAATAAAATGTGAACCAGGAATACTGACGTGCTACTCCCTAAAACCATGATTAACAGAATCGATTGACTTCCTGTTTAAAAACTAAAATGAGTAAACACAGGAAAAAAAGTGACTGAGATGAATGTTCTGTGTCTATGTTGATCTTAAAGCTAAATGAATAAGATCACATTGTAATTGCTGTTGTGGGCGGCGCATTAATGACAGCTACATAAATTTGATCATGTTTTTCTTTATTTATGTAACATGCAGTCATTCACCAACTTGAGGTGGGAGCCCAACCTAAAGCTTCCATTATTTGACATTGAACATTTTCTGTGTTTCCGTGTAGGTTGTCAGGGACAGGATTCCAATACTGTTATAGCAAGCTTGGCCCCAGACGCAACACCAAATCCGTCAGTGACGCCATCAACAGACTCAGATTCAAACACAGCAACAGATTCGCCAGCATCCTTAACCTCTGTGGTCATATCTCAAACACCTGAACCAAGCAAACCAAGTTCCGGTTCCACTACTCAGAGCAATGGTATGAGCCATCAAAAATGTTCAAGAAAATATGTTTTAGTTGGTGAAACTACTATTACCTGATTCTTTTTTATTTTTAGCTCCATCAGAAAGCAGCACCTCTGGCAACAGCAATTCCGCCATCCTGGCTACATTCACAACAGTCCCGGCAGAAACCACAGCCTCCAGCAACCCTCTTAAAGCGTCTGAAGAAAAAGAATCCGATCGAAGCAGATCTGGATCAGAAGTAAGTCATTTTGAGTCCGTTTTATGGATTGGAATACTGGGTGGAAAAAACAATGGCCTGAAAAGAATATAATTTGACAGATGAATTAAGAACTATACAAGTTTAATTGATTATTGACCACTGGTTTTCATTGGTCAACAGCTTTCATGAAGAATATGAAAAAAATCCCAAGAATATGCTGATATTTTCCTAAACTCAACGTGTAGTTATCAATCAATAGAAAAGTACCGTTTTTGAATAGAACACCGATGTTGTGTTTTTCTTTACATGTCCCTTATAGAAAACAAGTATGGTAGACATACAGTGATGGTTACAGATAGTAATCCCACTGATAATTCATTAATATGGTACTCCAAAGTATGTCCAATAATACCATACTTCTCCAAAAACATTTGGTAGTTTTATGGTATAGTTTTATAAAACTGTTTGTCTTTTTGGTACTCCTTGACCACGGTACTACCATATTTTATATGCATTAATTTTAGTACCATGTAGCATGTACTGGATATTATACAGTTATTTAAACTCCACTATACAGTATCTCTACAAGAGCTGAAGACTCTTTGCCAACTCAAACCAGTGGACAGAATGACTTCAGATGTTTTCAGTTGCTGTCATCTGCGTCCGTGTACATTAGAAAGGAAGGAAGCTTCGTGTCTGAGAGGATAAAGTTTAGCAAGGCAGTTTGAGCTGTTGATGCCTGTGAGCTCAGATTAGGAAGATCCTGTTTTGTCATTCGCTATAAATAATCCCTGCACACAAAAGATGAATGAGTGGGAGAGAAGAGGGGTTTCCTCTCACTGGTGCCATGTGGTCATGAACCCAGGAAAGAGGTTAGACAGAAGAAGTGGGGAGAGATGATGGCCGTCTATGTTGGCAAGAACCTATCTTAGACCCATGAAAGTATTGTTGGTGAGATAATAGTGTTGATATAGGCCAGTCTGATTCATTTTCATAATGACAGGCATTGATCGTTCGGGCATGACAGCATGGCATGACACATCATAACCTAAATGTGTTGTAAAAGGCAGGAAGATGTGCTAAACTACAAAGACTCCTCCCTGTTCACTTCCTCTTTTTGTTTTCTATATCAAGGGTTCGTATGAGGGACGCATGTCAGGAAGAGTGGAAAATATCTAAATTTGTTGGGACGCTAGTGACATGCCCCTTCCAATATTCAGCTATACTGAATTGTTCCTGGGTTCAGTTTAATGTTAATGTTTTAGCCTCTTTAACTTAATGGTGTTAAACTGAATGTATTAATCAAACTGTAAGACCAAATATCCACAAAATTTAAAACAACGCTTAAATAAGAGGGTTGCATTTTATGAAAGATGTGTTCGTTTCTACAGCAACAGTAGACTCCCCGTCACATGTTCTTTCAGGTTCAGTACATTTTTATAAATAAGTGATGGGCAAAGTCATCAAGAGTGCTCTTAACCTCTTAATCAATCTTAAAGGAGTATTTAAAGGAGTTCTGTTGATAATTTACTCACCCCCATGTCATCCAAGATATCCATGTCATTCTTTCTTCAGTTGAAAAGAAATGAAGGTTTTTGATGAAAACATTCCAGCATTTTTCTCCATATAATGGACTTCAATGGGAACCAAACGGTTCAAGGTCCAAAAGACAGTTTCAGTGCAAACTGCAAACTGTTCAAAGGGCTTGAAACGATTCCAGACGATGAATAAGGGTCTTATCAAGCGTAACGATCGCTCATTTAAAAAAAAAAAAGTTTTATAAGCTCAAATGGTCGCCTCTCCTATTCGAACTTGTTCATCAAAATGAACGAATCTTTTCCTGAGTCAAGTCGTTCGTTTCATTTCAATGAACCAAATGACTCGAAAAAAGATTTGTTCAGTTCGATAAACGAGTTAGAAACAGGAGAGTCACGAACGCGGATCACAAAACAGAGCAAGGCGACCATTTGAGCTTATAAAACTTAAACTTTGTCATTTTTTTTAAATGAGTGATCGTTATGCTTGATAAGACCCTTATTCATCGTCTGGAATCGTTTAAAGCCGCTTGAACAGTTTGTAGTTTGCACTGAAACTGTCTTTTGGACATTGAACCGTTTGGTTCCCATTAAAGTGCATTATATGGAGAAAAATCCTGGAATGTTTTCATCAAAAACCTTAATTTATTTTCGACTGAAGAAAGAATGACATGGACATCTTGGATGATATGGGGGTGAGTAAATTATCAGCAACAGTTTTTTAAAAAGTGAACTACTCCATTAACCAATCTTATAATGAATTTCTTTCTCATGGTAAACAAACTGTTGATGGGCACCATTGACTTCCAAGTAAAACGTAAAAACAAAATAGTAAATGCACAAATAAATGTCCCCTACCCAATATCGGTTGGTAGTACCAACGTCCTACGACAAAAAAAAAACACACACAAAAAACGCAACACCCATAATAAATCAACATCCCTTGATCAAATACAAATTATGACTCAAAATGCTGTTGAATCTACACAATGTTCAAATCCCTCTGATTACGTTAACCTCTTGGTGTTTATGCATTTCTCTACAGCCGGAAAAAAAGACAGAAGAAGACACGGCCTCTGGGTCTTCTCCTGCAGTTTTCGTGTCTGTGCTGGTGACCGGCTTACTGCTTGCTGCCCTAATAGTTGGCATATACTACTTCAAGTGCCATCGCCGATCCAACGGCAAAGGCATGAAACTGGTGAGTCCCCAAATAAATGGCAGAATAACTGTAATATCCTTACTAATTGTCACATCCTTAATAGCAACCCCAAGCGAATCTTTAAAGCAAATTTAAACATGCACTCATTTCCTGCTTTTCCAAATTGATGACTACAACAACTGTTTCTCCACCACCAAGTGTTCTCGATCAAATTCCCATTTTGAATGTGTTATGCAATCATTTTAATTGCAAAGTTTAGCGTATTTGGTAAAGAAGTGTTGCCAAGCTTGTAATTAAGATAGAAACAATTGGCAGCATATCAGCACAGCACAGTTCCTCCAGCACACGCCCAATCTAATGTTCAGAACCACAACACTTGCAAATGAAACAAACTGTTTCATCTCCTAGCCAATAGTTCTACGCTGTTTTCCTTCTCTGCTAAATGATGTCAAATTGTGAAATTGAAACAAAGTGTACTCCATCGGACCTCAAAAAGAGGAATAATAATTAAAAATAACATAGCCTACATTCACAGGCTAGGATTTCATAAGCCAGATGCTGCTCAATGAATGCTTTAGCTTTGAAGATGCATCATGAAGTATATTCCATAAAATAAAAAATATTTTATTGCAGTTTTCATATTCTGCTCCAAGAAATAAGGTCCACAGCGACCTTATTTTAAGGGTCTTGCTCATTAAGTGCTGATTTACAAAAGTCCTCAATGAAAATCCACAATGATGGCACCACAAGGTGCAGAAAGCACACTTCTGGAGGGCACAAATAATGATAAATAGCAGAAATAAAAAAGTAAATTCTGTTTGTATTATGTTTTCCTACAGGCTGAGGAGTCTTACATGGCTGACGAGGAAAACCAGGGCAACACTCTGGTGTCTGTGGCCCCTCTGAACCAACCCGAGCCCCAGGAGAAGCCATGTCTTAATGGAGAGTCACAAGAAGCAGTGAAGCCCCAAACTCCCCCTGCTGCCACCAATGGCCACTCGACCACCAAAACTGCAGACACAGAGCTGTGAATGAGCCGTTCTGCCAACGAAGGTCTGGGGGAAACGCTCAGTTCCTGCTTCTTAAACCCAACTCAATCTACTGCATTGACCTTGGCCGTCAGAAGGCACGAGGGAGACAAAGACTCAAATTCCCACATTTACATGTAAATATGATGCAGAATGTTTCATTTAAAGTCATAAAGAATAAGTAAACACGTTTGAATCAAAGTATGGCATACAATTATATATAAGATAAAAACAACTGGTCAAGTAATCCTCCTTATCTAGCAAAATAAAAGGCAATGCTTGAATGCTATATATGAAAGATTGTTGTGATGTTATGAAAGTTGTAAAATGCCAGTTATGACAGTGATGATTTATAACAAGACCATCAAAATATGATGAAACAAAAATCGTTTTAGTCCAAGAAGCGCAACTCTTGAGTACTTTATAACACTACTGTGGGGTGGGGACCCTTTCCCATGAGTCATTGTTGGCTTCCATAAGAGTAGCCATGGCTGGAAGTGGAACATTACACCGGGAGGATCCGTGCTCCTGTCCCAGCGCTCTAAAGCTTCCAGCTGAGTGTGTCACACCATAAAGAAACTCTCTGAATCTAATGGGCACGAGTTGTGTTTTTGTTTGCTTTGGGTTGTTTGTGTGTTTCTAGACTTATGAAATGTGCTATATGTTCTTCTTTGTGTACAGTATGATCTGACTAGTTAATAGTCTTGTATAATTTTGTTAATATCATTGCATGACAAAGTAATGATTTGTGGAGTTGGTGAGCATGAAAAAAATCAGTGTGCACGTGAACTCCATTTCATTGCTGCGAACAACCCTTAATGTAAAATCCAACAAACTAGGTATGCTGAAAAGCCCGTTAGCACTCAGGGTGACAGCTAAATATTATCTTACATTTCTGGATTGAGTTACACCGTACTTTGTAAACCAGTATTATGCCCTTTTTGTAATATTTTTTTTTTTATTCTAGACATTTAGATGTATTCTTTATGGACTGAATGACTGACTTAATCGTTTGGATGACCTGCCCTAATTTTTTTAACTTTCTTGGGTGTGTTTGTTTTACTCTGCATCTACATTTTTTACTACACTGTACATAAATCATTAGGCATAAATAAATGTACGTAATTAGTTGCAGCCATTAAACCCTGGAGTTTACCCATCGCCTTTAGTTTTAGTAGATTCACTCCAATACAATGTGTACTATACAATATGTGTAGACAAAAATAACATTTCTACACTATTTTTCAACCCATATCTTGTTCACACTTCTTCCCAAGATTGCTGACACAAGACTTGACTAAACCTTTGTGTCAAAATTGAATGCTAGAGTGACAGTAGTATCTCTTGAAATAAACTGACAAGAAAATGAAATTATACGAATATAGGAAAGTATATACATATGAATATCATGTCCTTTATTTCAACTATGATATTTTGTTTTAACATTCCGGTGTCTTGTTTTGGATCGGTGTACTAGCATTGTGTTAAACTGATGTATGTTTGTGATAGGAATAAAGTTTTGGAAAATGTATGTGATCACTAATCATTTCTACTTTACCCCAGTGAGACCTCGTCTTTGTGTGCCTTGGACCTATATGATGCGATTTTTCATTTATTTGGCTGCTGGGCTGTTTACTCAAGAGTTTCTGTTTGATATGAAATGCACACATATGTTCTCACTCCATCTCTCTTTCATTCCTGTACACACGTGCAAAAATTTGGCTGGTATCTAAAGGCCATTTAAGCAAACAGCTGGTTTGTATAAGAGACAGTGATGACATCATATTGCAGGGATTTGGGTGGGGTTCGGTGGTCCCTAATCAGTTTAAGAGAGAGCAAGTCAGCGTTTATGTGTTTCTACTGCCGAGTTCTGCTGTTAATGGGATAATCATATCACATCACAAATATCTCCTGGAAATTAAGCTCTGAATTGCAAAACTTTCTAAATCAGCACAAATATCAATAAAAATGGCAACATTCCAAAGATGAGTTCAGACCACAGAAAAGCCTTATGAGCCTAATTAAAAACAAATTATATTTTAAAATAAATTAAAGTGAAATTGCAGTATTCGCAGTGTGAATAATTAACGTGCCCTGTAAAAATCCCCTTTCCTTTAGAAGCAAAATCAATTCTCTGATGACGTGTTTACAGGCGCTCTACATTTTTTCTTGTTCGAGAAGCTGTTGGATAAACGTCACTATAGGGAAGAAAAGACTATTGCAACTTCTGTTTCATGCCTGTGAGGTCCTCAAAAGATACACACAGACTAGGTCATTAAAACCTTCACTATGCTGGAAGTCCGACTGCCTTCTTGTAAACCAGGCCCAGATCCAGACCAAATATTTATGCGGTCTTAGATGATGAAGACCAACCACATCAAATATTTTTTGAGTAATATTTAACAAATCTAAAAAGACTGTCCTGACATTTTCCTGCCTGGAGCACATTTATATAATTTCACATATTTTGACTCTATTGTGAATCTTCTACTCATAATCTCCTCTGATAACCACAGGATGCTCTTGTACCCCACAATTCCATTCTCATTTCCCTAATGCCGCTCACTTTGATGATAAATAGCTACAAATCATGAATGAACCACAATAACCTCACAATGCAACCCACCAAAAAAAAAAACAAAAAAAAAAACAAGTACAAACAAGTCTGGTACAAACAAACAACAGACTGAGAAACAACCTTCCTTTAGCACAGAAATAAATTTCATATCATGACTCAACTGAAAAGAACGAAAATTGACCTCAAAATAACCGTTGATTGATGAGCCAGCCTACTCAAGGGTATCAGATTCTAACACACATGTAACGTTACCATATTTTTATAGGCCTATATTAGCCTATGCTACTGAATGATTTGCGTGTATATTAGGCATAGTAACAACATGATTCTCCAAGTGTAGACTACACCAATTCTAAAAATCCATGATATACCATGGTACGTTTTTGTTATTTTGTAACATAGGCTAACGTTACTAAACATTTTTACCTGCAGTATAGTTGATCTTCACAAAGACCCTCCTCGTCTTTCACGACGGCCAAGATTAGATTTGAAGGTTTATTCCATAGACTGTAAAAAAGGTTTAGCCCAGTTTTCTGTAGGTAAAGTTTTAATTTCATTGTGTTCTAAACGGTTTGTTGTTCTACAGTTAAAAAAAAACGATTCCAAACGATTCAGTGTCCGAGTGAGTCGTTTGAATCATTTTAATGAATCATTTCGCGATTCATTAAAATGATTCATGTTTTGCAAACCCATCCGTTTGATAGATTCGCTGCAAAGAATCGATTGAAAGAGCCTTTCTTGAACAGCGGGTAGTAAATACAGACATTGATTTATTAAAAAATTAAATCTTTTTCAACTAGTTAGAGGATTTATCAGCAAATTTGTACTAATGCTCGTAGCATGACCAAATATATGGCTCAAAAAAAAAAAAAATATTATATTTGCCGCCGCCAAGATTATGAGATGGTGCCCTTCCTTGGCTGTCGCCATGTCACTAATAATATTTTTACAGGCCATGAGCAACGAAAAGTTTTAATCATCATTGCCGTGTTTTTCATGCGTGGTAAAAATGCAAGTGTGATACAAAATAAAGTGTTTCCATCAGCCAGGAATAAAATCTAATTGTCACTAGACTTAAAGTAGCTAATATTTATGTCAGTGACAGTAGGGCTTGGAAACAGTATTTAGCATGTACATCTATGTATGGTCAAAAGAAAAAAAAAACATATATTGTTATTTAATGGCACTTAATGGTCATGTTTCCATATCATTGTAGACTATTTCTTCCAAGAACTCCATGTCCAAAATCTTTTCTCTTTTTTTCTTTTTTTATGCTGACCAGACTTGTTTTCATTGATTATCAAAACATGTGTTTGACCAAGAGAAATCCTGAGTTTATCTGAGAGTTTTTTTCTGCGCGTGTGTGTGACACGAGGTGTCAGAGATTAAACTCACACACATATATCCACACTCCCACCCAATCCAAGGCAGCAGGGTGTTTTCTCTTTTTGTCCCATTGAGTGGTGTCGATGTGTGTGTTGTCGCAGCTGTGAGGTTTGTCGAGTTTTCCTCCACCTCACTCTGATGGTTAGATAGCCTTACTGAGGGATAGAGTCAGAGAAGTCCAAGAATGTTATGTGTCAGGGGGGTTCAGGCCACACCAGCCAAGGGAGGGGAAGTCGGAGAATCCCCGGAGAGTCTGTTGTCGAACTTGTCGTCACCAAGAGAGAAAGGCAGATGAAGGGTGCAAAGTGTACTTCTACTTTATGTTTTTAGGCTAGAACATTTGAAATGAACATAAATACCACAAAAGAAATCTTTGGTTCATGTTATCTTTGGTACAGCTTTCTGTTCTGACTGAAGAACACTTCACATTTTAATTCGAACTATTTAATAGTTTTTGGATAGGCGTGATTTAATTTGAGTTGTGATAATAGTTTAATCAATATTTACTGATAAAAGCTCCCTAATGGATATAATGGCATGGCGATCCTGTTCTACAAACCACATGCTGGAGCCTATCTATTTTAATAATTTATATATTATTTAAATATTAAACGAATTTATTATTTTAATAAATAATTACATTATAGAAATAATAATAATAATTGATTATAATATAGGATATTATTTTTTTTCTTTGGTTTGGTTTAAAACTTGCATTTCTACACCTGATGTTATATTTTGAGACGTCCGTTTCAAATATCACTCATCTTTCTGACAGAGGCGTTTGCAGGTGAATTGTGAGTCAATGCATTCTAATCAAATTAAACATTGGGTAAATGTCCTGAGTGATCACATGTTCTTATATAGCCTATAAAGCCATTTCATGTGACCTTTCTGTCTCCATTATAGAAGCTGAACCCTCAGGAGGTTTCTATTAGGAATAAGTGAGCTTAAAGGACAAGTTCGGTATTTTACACGCCCTGTTTTAAGATAGTTTCTGATGAAATAGAACGGTTAAGATTTAAATTTGGACACATGCTGCTGGCCCGAGAATATTTGGTTTCTGTGATTGCATAAGTGCACTGGAACAATCCTTCTTATAACACATTAAACTTTAAACTCAACGAGTGGTCTGGGGTGTTCACTGATAAGCTCACACAAAAAGCTCTGCAAAAGATGCTTTCCAACAGGTTTTATCATAGTTTTTGTCCAACTCCATTGACTCCACCGGTATTAAATGGGATTGTTTGTATTCTTTTGCTTCTTCTGTGAATTCTATGAAATACCAGTGGTTTGCTTGCAATTGGCAAAGGTGCATTATCGCCACCAACTGGGCTGGAGTGTCTATATTCAAGCTCTCAACCGAAAAAAAGTACGGGTGTGAGGCGTTTGGAAAAATAGGCCCACAGTTTAACATCGAATGGTAAAAAACCTCTTTTGCAGTGATTTTTGTGTGAGCATATCAGTGAACACTCCTAACCACTCTGTGAGTTTCACGTCTTTGTAAACTAAAGTTTAATGCGTTTTAGGAAGGATTGTTCCAGTGCACCTATGCAACGATTGTGGAGGTGTGGGGGTGAAACCACAGAAACCGAAAATTCTCGGGCCAACAGTATGTGTCTAAATTTCAAACTAAACTGCTCTATTTCATCAGAAACGATCTTAAAACAGGGCTTTAAGTGTAAAATACCGAACTTGTCCTTTAAGAATGTTTACCCACTTCCTGCTTTATGTGAGCATTTTGACTGCTTCATGTTGACATGGTCTTTATCTCTCGGGTTGGAAAACATCTGGCCCTTACAGATCTCTGCAGGAAATGTATTGACTTGACGGCTTCCCCTTTGTGAAAGGAACCACTGCTAATGCATCTTTGGCTTTGTTTCTATTACACATAAATCACACACTCTTATGCACAAGAAATAGTCTTTGCTTGCCATTCAGACAATAAAGGTGAAAAGAATTTCACTCGGATTGGTCACTCTATCAGCCAAAGAGAAGGGTAGTCATAAAATAAGGGCGTGGGCACTTAAATTCTTCTAAAACACACATTTCACACTCTCAATTGTTTTATTTGTCGATAACAATGTCCAACATTTATAAATGCATCATAAGGGAATTCTGTCATTTCACTAGTTCACATTTAAAAATAAATCTCCGGATATGTTTTCCCCTGTCTCAAATTTAGCCGTTCGACTTTATGACGTCACTAAATCGGACGCCCCTACCACGATTATTGATTGAATTTTCAGCACTGATTGGTAAAGGAAAGAAAATCAGGATCATGTCACCCAATTTGAACAACAGAATATACTATTGTGCATTTTATTAATGCAGGGCCTTTATTTTGCCAGGAACTCGATGACTGTTTAGCATTTCAGAGCAATCCATCTTTCCAGTTCAAAGTCCTCACTTCATTCCATCCCTCCCTACATCTCCAGTCATGGCAAGAGGGTGTGCTCAGATACTATACGACACATAATCCACGGCTATACATGAACTGACTGTTCTTACAGGAGGGTCCGAGGAGGCTGCTGAGGAGATTTAACTGTAAGCATTTGAACGGAGGATAGAGAATAAGACGAACATTATAGCAGTGAAACCGAGATTTGCTGATTTCTCTTTAATATACATTGTTTCTCAAAGGCAGGGATGTAGAGCAAATGGAGACAATCTGCTTCTCAGATTTTTCTCTTGAGAACATTAATGATCTCATTTGTGTCTCAGTTTCAAAAGAGATCTGAACAAAGTCTCAAAATGTGCTCAAATATGCCAAAATAAGTCATAAGTCTGTAGAAAAATAAATATTACAATGATGCTTTAAATATTTGGAGGATTTAAAAGCAGATGTGAAGATTATTTTGTAAAAGCACTTCCATTAATTCTTAAGTTAAAATGTGTGTACTGTTTGAGCTGTAAAGCTGTTTAAATTAAATTATTATGTCATTTCATGGCATTGCATTTTCATGACGAACTTTACTCTAAACTTTTTTCTTCACAAAGTCATATTGATGCACATATTGTTTATAGTGGCTATTGAGTATTTTAGCTTACGAATTTGGCCTATTCACTTCCAATGTACGTGCAACTGTAACTAAGATATTTGCTTTTTAAGAAAAGGAGGGACAAAGTGAAAAAAATTGTTTTGACTTTAATCAACATTACACCACAATCTCCGTCAATTGAGCTCAACTTGTTCTCAACTCTGTATATTCCTTTAAGCGATGTAATAAAGCATTACAATTTTTCTTTGGGTGAGTGCATGACATAAAAATACATACACAAGGGAAAAGTGGCGCGAAGGATATCGCTGCTTACGCATGTAAGGCGTGTGCACATTTCCATCCATCTTTGTGTGAGAGTTTGACACAGTCATGTGCTGCTCCTAAGTCTGACCTAAAGGGTGTGTCAATAACAAATTTTAAACTACACACATACCAAGCCGTCCAAGCCAGAGTGACCTCTCAACAAACACAAACTCTCTGCCGCGCCTGGGGGGTTTAGTTTCATCATGTGTAAAATATGATACTACTAGGTTTTATTAGCGATGCTAACACATGCACACATATACAAAAACTACAAATACAGACAGCCAGTGTCAAGTTGCCAATACTGCAGTCCATGGAAGCCACACTTTCACAAACATTCATTTATTTCTATGCAATCAGCAGCATACAGTGCATGGCTGATTTAGATCATTTGAAGGAGCCTGTACTGTGTGTGAACAGCCTTGTATAACCCAGCCATATGACAGTATAATAGTCCACTGGTTTCAGAATATTACGGGATCATAACATTTTACTGCAGCTCGGATGGTCAAGTACGCTATCACATTTTTCCTCATGTGCAAAGTTTGCACCTGTTGGAACATCATGGCATATTTACATTAGCATTTCAGAAGAACTAAATGAGATTTCTTACATGCTTAGAATTGATGTGCTTATTAAAGCTGATGATGGTTATTTATATATAAATAGAAGAAGGTCTTCCAGGTTTGTGGAATCACACACACGCAGCCACTAGTCACGAGTCTCTAAATGAACTGAGACCCACATGAATTTGATCACTGGATTTACAGAAATCATTTAATTTTTTTCAGCATTGCAACATTGCACCAGCTCCTGACAGACACATTGATTATTATTTGAATAATTATTTAGTGATTCATTTAAATCTTTTACTGTCTTTGAAATGCTTTTTTTCTTTCAAACACAGTAAAATATACAAATGCACATAATTTCATATTTACATGCAAAGCAGGGATTCCTCAACTTTTTCGGTCAGCTAAAGCTCTTTGGCCTAATATATTTACTCGAGAAGTACCCACTGAGAATTTCAATTCAAGTCAATAACAACAATAATCATATGTTCTCCGATGTTAGTTTATGGTCCCATGATATTCAGGTAAACAAATAGTTTTAAACATTTTTAAGTGTGATGTGAGGTTGTTTTTTTTGTGTATGTGTTTTTTTTACTTTTATGATTTAATTGCTTAAGGGGATATGTAGGCTCAATTGTGTGTGGAGGAGTCGGGTCTTTTTTGGCGCGTTATTTGTGTTCTCGTCTACTTGGGTTTATGGTGCATTCTATTATAGCCAGCGAACGAGTCGAAGAAAAAAATGGACGCCACCCGGAAAGCTGTTGTAATGGTAGCACTGGCCGAGTACCAGGCACTTACATTAAAAAAAAATTTAATATTATGACTAGCCTACACCTTATCAAAACGCAGCCATTTGAACTTGAAAATGTTCACTTTATTTAATGTTTTTCATGTTAATCTTCTATTCACTACAACCAATTCCCATACCTACAGGGGACGCAGTAATACGAGTGATTATAATCGTCATTTAAAATACCAAAGCGGTTCAAAAACAATGAAAACAATTCATACAAGTCACACAGGGCGCAGCCATCTTGAATTCCAAAACGGAATTCTTGCTCGGTGTCCTCACGGTTGTCCGACGTCCGAGAGGAGAAATACGAGGAAAGGGGACGTGTTGCTAGGCAACGTCTGTCTTCCGATTCGGATCTCGAAGACGGATAAATAATAGAATGCACCATTACATCCGTACGGCAGCCATTAGTAAGCAGTGGCAAACGCTAGCCGTAGTGTTTCAAATGGGCTCTGCAGACGGAAAAAAGCGACCAGCCTCCAGCACAATCCAGACTCCCATGGAAACTCCTCATAAGTTAAAAAAAAAGCCATCTAGCGCATCCAAAATAGAGAGTGACCTGGCTTTGGGCAAAGACAAGAGTCAACATCAGAGCGCATTATGATTCTTGGAGGGTGCGTCAGCGCTGGGTATAAAAACAAACCCCGTGCTGTCTTGCCCCTTACAGTACTGTAACTTTTCTTACCTCTGTAAACATGCTGGTGAATCTTTGTGGTTGCTGCGGCCACTGATGTTAGTAACGGTTAGAAATTGTAGAACTTACACAATGCTCCTTTAATAGCTTTTCATCAAACTCATGAATCCCCTGAAGTTCCATCACAAACCCCAGTTTTGGAAACCCTGACATAATGTAATATTTAATGCACATTGTGTTGTTCATAACATAGAATGGAATATATTTTCTTTCTATTTGTATTTATACATATATAGGGTATAGATTATTCTATTCAAATTAATGTGATATACGATTTAGGTAAAAAGTAATCTAAAATTAATCAAAAAGTAGTCTAATTTTATTACCTTAAATGTGTAATGTAATGGATTATGTTACCAGAAAATTTGTCATGTAATTTAATTATTAACCAATTTTTTTTTTTTTTTTGCATAAATTTCAGCCTTTTATGTCAAATATATCACCTAAACAGTTATATTCTAAACCTCACATGTTTGAGGAATGTAAATAGGCCAACTTATTAAAGCTGATGTTTGCCATTAAATGTAACCTATACACAACTTAATCAGAAAAAAATTGCAGGTACATAACCAATACATTTTTATTCTAAACCTCACTTTTTTTAATTAACGTTAACATGATTTCCCCTATTACTGTAACATCAAAAGAATTAACTTTTTGTTAGGTTGCTGGTTAAATTAACAGTTACCCAAGATACTAGCCTACTATACTGAGAGCAAAGAAGAAGAAAAAACATTAGAAAAAAATGGCATTGTTGCATAAAAAAACTCGTTTCATTGACATCAGACGAAAATAAAATGAATAAAACTATTGTTCTCTGTGAGATGTTTTAATTCTCTTACAGGGGAGTATTCGGTTGTCTTTTCAAGGCCACAACATCTGATGAAGACCATGCAGAATCTGGAAAACATGTCTCTTTCTTTCCACCATGATGCAATACACATTTAAACGATTTCATTTCCTGTTCTCCAAAACGTTTCCCAGTCAAGCGTCATCTCAACTCAACTCTGACCATTACACTCAATTGTAATTACATAACTGTTTGTATCTATATTGACACTAGATTTATTATTACATGCGTTTGTGTGCGTTTATGCGTGCGTATGTTGTAATTAAGTTGTGTGTGTGTGTGTGTGTGTGTGTGTGTGTGTGTGTGTGTGTGTGTGTGTGTGTGTTGTAATTAAGTTGACTTTAGCATTATTTATAATGCATCTTGGCCTCAACAAAAACGTCCCAAGGCATATGCAAAATATATTCAAAAGCAAGATACGTTAAGAGCAACTTAGACACAATGAGACTAAAGTTCTTCTCTTGTTGCGTACAGGGCCCAGCATAGTGTAAAATCATGACACTTGCATCATGCATAAAGAATGTTACTGATGCATGTTATCTTTTTCTTGGACAAATGTCGCCCCCTGGTGTAATAATGATGAGTAGCTGAACATATATATATATATTTCGACAAGAACTGTCAAAGTGAAATGCAGCTGGAAAGACAGTTAAGCTATTTTATATTAAAAGTACACGTTGTAAATGCCTATTGTTTTGTCATTATAGTGCTGGTCATACATTTAATTACATATACATTAAATATTATATTCATAAATCATAAATATTATTTCCGATCTAAAGGTAATTTTGATACAGTATGTGACAGGTAAAGCTCACACAGAAAGAGACCCTTTAGACCCTGTGTCAAAACACTGTTTTTCTCTTAAAATATATTTCAATATTTTTTACGAAAATGCTTGTGCTAATCATGTTCACACTAACATATATAACATACAATAACATACATAACAATATTATTTTTTTTTTTAAATGTCAACGTTAACGTGATAAACACATCCATGTAATACCCAGTCAAGGGTGTCTAAGGGATGTTTTTCGGTTTGTGCTTTTCTTGCCAGATGCTGAAAACATATCAAAATGTCCTTTACATCGTAAATTAAAAACATATTCTTCATGTTTGCCGCCAGTACGACTTTCACCAGCCGAGTGGAAACGCCTTTTTCTTGCAGGGGTCATAGTGTGGTCACATTCGATGGCAGAAAGCTCAAATATGTCGTACGATTTGAACGGCACGTCTCACACCAAAATGTAGCGCAAAGGGAAATGCCTCTTCTAACAATACAAATAACCCAGCAGTCGCGAAACATGTCAATACGGCTCTGCGACATGTGATTCGCTCGAGTGTTTGTAAACATGCGTCAAAAGCATGTGATTTCTGCTGACGACACACTGCGTTCTAGACGGACAGCCAATCAGAAAACGGGGGTGTGTGAGCTGGGCGGGGCCTCGCCGAAGCGCTGTCGAACATTCTGTTCGCTCGGCAACACGACGCTTTGCAATTGAAAATGCAGTTCAAGTAATTATCATCCGTCGTTTGACATCATTGAGAGATAGAATAACTCAACGACACGTGTGTTCAGGTCAGTGGGGTTTTTCTATCAAGTAAAGTTGTGAAGTACTTTAGGCGTTGCGTTGTTATAAATAATCCACCTTCAGGGAAAATAGGCTGTTTTGTGTGACAGGTTGATGAACTTTTGTATCACATGTGTTTTCGTTCTAACGTTAATGCAAAACAATGTATTATTATTTGAAGAACGTCATATATGTTGGTAAGTCAGTCTGTCCTGATTTGGTGCATCATAAGGATGCTGTCAGTTAACGTATGTATATTGAGATGCTTAAGGAATAACGTTACCTTGACTTGTTTCCATGGAAATATTATCATGAGTTAAATATAACTTACGGGGGGTGATTCTTAGAAATAAACAAATCAAGGTGGGGTGTGCAGGGAAGAGGAGGGTTCTGCTGCGACAAAGGTGTGTGTGTGTGTGTGTGTGTGTGTGTGTGGTGTGTGTGTGTGGCCTAGCCTACTTGGCGTGGCAAAGATAGAATGTTACGCAGTTCTTATTTACAACCCAGTGTGCTTTGCCCTGACCCATGTAATATGTTTTCATCACGAACAGTCAGGAACACCATAACAGGTGAGCTCTTTTTTTCTTCTAACGTTAATTAAAACATATAAAGTTTCCGGACAGACATCAGTCGATTTACCAAATAGTTTGAAGCTGTCCTGAGCATACACACATACCGTCAGATTTGCATGAAAGACTTATTGCCTGTTCATTTTATTATGACTGGGTTTATGTAACCTATTGATTCTGTGGTCCTTATTTTCATTTCTTATTGTTTGCTGTGCCGTGGGGTAAATATACGAGGTTTAACCCCACCATCAGCCTTTTATTTCTCAGCTAATGATGTTTTTAGTCAAGTGCGCACCTTTTATTTCTGATGTAAACAAAGCAGGCATGTATTTTTCCACTGCCACTGGGTGGCGCTTTTGTGCGACTGACTGCACAGATTAGCTCATTTCCAACAGTTATTGTCTTGAGTGGAATTTATTATTATTTTATTTTTTAAATCTATTTAAATTATTATTTTTTAAATAACTAAATATATTATGTCTTTAAGTAATATTTAAAATATATTTATTACACACTAAAATTGTTTTTTTTATTTACTTTATCATTTTATATTTGTCTAATTTGATATTTACAGCTCACAGTGAAGCATTGGCTGGAACGCATTGACTATGCATTGACTGTGGACAGGTAATGTTAACTGAAAGGTTGTAGGCTCAAACCCCACAAGAGATAATTCATGAACTATCATTATTGTGCCACTGAATAATGCATTTATGCACTTAACCTCAGGTTGATTTATGGGGACTGTCTCTGTATATACAGCATCAGCTAAAATTACAAATATAATAATTAGAGTTACTATATCCAAGAGAGTAGGATAAGTATTTTGAATGCTGATTCATCAAACTCAAACCTTGAGCTCACTATCATTTAGAATACGCTGTGCAATGTGTGTGTGTAATGCAATTAATATCAATTTGTACATATTTTTGTTTTCTAGTGGATCTGGGTTGAAGAGCGAATGCACCACTTTAAAGGTATGTGTCGACATATTAGCAAACATATTGCTTGATTTTTGTATAGATTTGTGATCTATACAAAAAAAAAACAGATCTTGCCTGTCACTTGTCTTTGTGGCACCATTGCGTGTTTACAGTGGCAATCTGCCGTTTCATCCATCCAAGCCAAAAAAAGCCCCCAAAAAAAGCAGAATAAGGTTAGCCATGTCATCGTTTCCCTCCACCAAATTTAAATAATGGGAATTCACCCTCACGGAGTATTATAACCTCATATAAAACTCATTGATGGCATGAGAATCAGCTGCCGTGGCATTTTGGCCAAGATCATCATTTCTCTATTTACTTTGGAAGATATATTAACAAGTGCATCATTCAGGGTCAATGAGTAGTCATTGGGCCAGGCTCCCGTACTGATAGAGATTAAGTCGACAGGAAGTATTATGTTAAGATGACGTGACTTCTTTAATAGCAGACAGGAAGGACGCTAGTTAGCATGCAGTGTTGCTGTATATCCTGTTTGACTTGATAAGGAGACAAACATGTGAATACATTTTGTATTGATAAAGAGATCATTTTCTGTCTTGTATCCAATGTTTCTTTATAAAAAAATGCCTTCATTGGCATATTCTGTCTAATATTAAACTACATTGTAATCCTTCATTGGTTGGACCTAGGGGTAAAATAAAGTCAGAAGGGTTCAATCCAAACCTCAGGTGTATTCCTACTATTAGACTATTAGAAGTGAGCCATCACTAAAATTAAATGTTTGTTCAACTCAAACAAATTCCATTTGTTGTTAAGTTAGTTGTCCTACACAAAGTTTCCACTGACAAGCAATTTGTTTGTTCAGACTGAATGCAACTCGAGTCTATTCTCAACATAAAGGTGCGGTCAGATTAGTGAAATTAGTGTGGGCAAAATTAAATTGTCTTTGTGAAAAATACAGCAAAACCCTGCAGGTTTCCGTTGGTCAGTGTGGTGAAGTCACATGATCAAATTGAATATGAGAGAAATCGACATGGGGAACTTTTCCACCCTTGGGAAACTCAATGGATTGAGTAATGATAAATGTAACCACACCTTAACTGATGTTAAATATACAGTTATGCAGAGTTGAACATTAACAGATTAATTGAATATTTATTAATCAATTTGATTTCTTTTTTTTTCTATATTTTATATATTCATTTATGTATTTTATATCTTTTTATTTAACATATTATTTTATTAATTACTGTTTTTGTTGGTTTCAAAAGGCAGGAGCAGATTACGAAAGCTATAGATTCTGTCAATACATTCTGACATAAGAAATCGTCAATTTATTGGTATTATTTACTGAATTAAGTGCAATGCATCTCTGCATTTATTGCTTCAAGTTATTTACAATTAGGGTTGAAACTTTTCAGAAACTTTCCATGGGAAGTTAACATGGGCAATTTTGGAAATATTCCAAGTTGGAGAATTTATGGGAATTAAAGAGAATTGATTGGAAATTTGAGATAATTTATAAAAACTGTATTATATACAAATGAAAATGTAAACATTTTGTTTGGTCATAAGCAGACATGCATGCAAAGTACTAAAGCAAATTTATCTTAATTAATGATTTATTTGTGAGCATAACTTTAATCAATTCTTTCACTGAACAACAAAAAAGCATGAATGTTGAATAAATAAATGAGCCCTGTGATACCCCCCAAAAAAATCAGCTGGATTTGCATGAAATCTGGTTGTCTGGCTGGCTAACCAGTTTATTCCTGTTAACTCCCATACATTCCCATTAATTCCCATTGAAAGTTTCCAACTTTGAGATTTTGTAATCCTATTTGCAATGGTGCACACATCAGATAGATAGATGTTGTGGAAGTCATACCAGCCATCAGCCTAACAGATGCCCTCATATCTGTAATGTTACATAATAGCTGTCCCGATATACCCTGACATAAACAGATTGAAACACAGCTTGGGTAAGAATCCACTGTAAATTGTTCAGAAAAGACATAGACGAATGAACGTTTATTAACGTCTCAAGCAACCAGTTGGTTCTAGTTCATTGTAGAGTCTATTTTCCAATAGGTCTGTATCTTCTTGCATACTTAGGATACCTTAATCAATACACAGTTGACATTGTTCTGGTGCCATGTTGTAATGAGATAAAAGGTGGTTCAAAACCCATTAGGGAGACATACAGTAGAAGCTCCTCTTTAGGCGTGACGCAGATATTTGATAACTTAAAGACAGAAATGTTAATAGCATAGCATCAGAATAGCATCATGCTTTATAGTGTAGCATTTCATACATTGTTCATCTCTCAATCCAAGATATATTCTGGAGCACAGAGAAGGATTATCATTCGCTGGTGGTGTGTCATTTACTGCAGGCTGCCAGCTGACATGCCTCACTTCCACACTTGTCAAATATAGGAGCATGCTGGCAACTGTGGTCTGTATTAAAGTGCGTCAGTCAGGTTACTCTGAGTCCTGTTATGTTATCATTATAGTATATGTGTAAATATTTGCTATTTGATTGGATTTTCAGAGAAGCAGTTTAGTAACAGATTAATTAAATATGTTTTATCGGGATTTAGAAAGGTTTTAATCATTTTGACCTCCTGTTACTTCAAGGCTTTTAAGTTTGATAATTATTTATAACTAATAATATTAGTAGAAAATATTTATTTTAAAAATAAAACAATTAATTAAATAATTAAATATTTATTTTAATAATTTAATAAATATTTAATAATTTTTTTGTATTATTATTAGTTATTATTATTATTAAATTATTTTTACAATTAACATTTTATGCCAAATATTTTAATTGAATTAAAAGCAGATTTTAATTTCAGACGCGATTATCAAAGTTCACCCTCCCCTTGTCCTCAGACATGCATCACCTTTGTTTTGAATATGGTGACGTAATCCATGTTGTTCTGCTGTCTCCATAGTTACAGATCTGTAGTCATAAAACAGGAAGAAGTCTACTCATGATTCTGCAGTTTTTTATCACACCCTGCATGTCTATTTCGCTAATCTGTCCGAGCGATGGAATGGTGTTACTTTATATAAGACGGTCAGACGTCACCAGTGATGTTCATAGAATCGAGATTGTTTCAGTCCCTGCCCATAGTGTCTGATTTATCCGTCCCCCGACAGCCTGGATATTTTAAACAGGCCGAGCAAATAGGCCGAGATTAAAAACACGAGAAACAAAACAGCCCAGTTGTTACATAACTGAAACAGAGCTCTGCGATGTGCCTTTAAAAGCTGCAGGCTGTCAGGTGATCACAGGGGCACCGTCATCTCAGTTCACCGAGACACCAGCACGTCTCTCAGATACGCGGATGAGACGCTGACGCTGATATGGGGGGGCTGATGGGTAGAGGAACAGTTATAGGAGGACAGAGGGGAGAGGAGGACACCTGATAGACAGGAAAAGAGAGAAGCCAACTGTAATCAAAGTGCCTCTCTCGCTCCCTGTCTTTCACTTTCCCATCCGTTATGTGGATTTTTCGAGATGCTGCATTTGTGTGGTCACAACAGAGAGAGAAAAAGACCCAAGAATTAAGTGCTGCGTCACAATGAGTGAGAGAGACAAACTGAAGGAGAAGGAGACAGAAGGATTGTGCGAGCGTTCAAAGCAACCGTCGGTCTCTGCGATTACAATGTGCGTCTTTGTATTAGCCATCTATTTATGTAGACATGTGTCTGTCTGTATGTCTGAAAAAAACAGCAGCGATTCTGCTGTTGCAACAAGATGAAAATAGAGCGAGCAGGAGAGGGTGGAGGTCTGGTGGAGAGAGAGGGAGGGAGGGAGGGAGAGAGAGAGAGAGAGATTTTGGATTACTTGCTACGTCACTTTTTCACGTCGAGAGGAAAACAGCAGCTAGGAGGAGAGGATTCGGACATGTGTGCTTTTCTCCTACCTGTGAGTGTATTCCAGCCCTTTCGTCTGCTCGTCCGCCTTTCAGCCTCGTCTTCTCCATCTCTGTTTCTCTCCCACTCTCTCTGATTTCACATTTTAGTTCATTTCTCCACAATCGCAGCTCCAACATGGATGCTGAGAACGAGGTAGAGTTTCTCGAATTGTGTGCGTAGAGGTTCGGTGTGCGACAACGTTTGCTGGGCGTGTGATGGCGTCGCGAGGTGTATACAGGGCGCTGAAAACTGTTAACAATACAAACGCAATAACAAAACAAACGCTGCTCTCTAACGTTCCTGAGAGATACAAGAATAGTTGGAGATGTTAACATAAATGCAGTTGTTTACCTTATGTTCAAGCCAACGCATCGGATACCACAAGTGTCATAAACGTAATTGCAGTACGGTCGATACTGATACCGATATACGTTACAACATCTTTTCTGGCTCCTCGTAACAGGTAAGTGATTTATAACGGGCTATTTACTGTTAGGCTGACCTGAGACCAGTCTTTGGCTCCGTGAGACATCATAATAGGTGGCTTACTTTATGTATTGTATGCCCCATATATTAGGTAGGATGATAGAAGAGCAAGTAGATCACTAAATCACTATATTTGTGATCTTTTGGCAGGGAGGAGGGCAGATGTCACCCCTCAATCAACAACATTTGTTTCTGCAGAGCTACGAGAAACACAAGTTGTGACGCAGTCATATTTCCAGAGCATGACTGTTTTAACCTCTGGTTCTCTCTCTCTCTCTCTGCATCTTACCTTTGATTTGGGGGTTAAATTGCGTCCTGAGGAGGGTCATGTTGATGAAAAGGATCGAAATGTCATGGGAGGGATCTTGGGAAAGAACTAGAACGAGAGAGAGGGAAATTGTTTACCTTGCTCTCTTGGTGACTGTGCACTGGCAGGCGTTCAGTTCACATGCGCTAGACTTCCCAATGCAGCCGCATCAGAGAGATGAGTGATAGAGCTGCGCTCCTATCAGGCGCCGGTTGTTGCTTCCGACTTTTTGAAGCTCCAAATCCCATTGGATTAGCCCTGGAAAGCAGCTGGAGAGAATAATCTAATTGGTTAGAAGATAATGTTAACATTTGTGAGTACTCAAACAACAAGTTGGTTCTAATTCATTGTTACGTCAGAGTGTTGTTATTTTAGAGAGCTGTTGCTTGGACTATGGAAAATGTGCTAAAGTGTGTTATTTAAAGGAATTATCCACCCAAAAGTTAACAAACTGTGAACCTTTATGACTGGTTTTCTTTTTGGGGAAGACAAAAGGAGATATTTTGAAGAATGACTATGTTGTTTGCCCATATAATGAAAGTCAATGGGGTCCAATGTTATTTGGACAACAACATTCTTCAAAATATCTTTGTAAGAACGATTTTAATGCTGTATAAAGGAATCGTCTTTTCAAAAACCTGTGAAAAGAAGATATTTTGGTGAATGCTGGTTACCAGTTTCAGTTCCCATTCACTTTCTTCAAACTATCTTCTTTTGTGTTCCACAGAAGAAAGAAATTCATACTGGTTTGGAGCAACATGTGGGTGAATAAATTATGACAGAATCTTAATTTTAGTGCTTCTTTATATAAGCACTAGTTAAGATTAATTTTCAGTACATTATTATGTACACAGTATGATCTAGTTAAGCACATGTGGTTTCATTATATCGAACGATTGTATGACTAGAATTCTCATCTAATTTTTAATTATTTGACTTTCTTTTTAATCCCTGCTGATTTGTTACGTCGATCAGTTGCCTTCTTTCTTTGCTAGTTGACCACTGAGCTTCTTGTTTAGTCAGGCAGTATCAAAACAGAGTCTTGCAATTGAAGTTTGTTTACGTGTATGCGATTTGTTCTATTAGGGAGACGGTACTGTCCTGAAACCTGTTGCGTGTCGAGCGGCGCTGTCCCCGGGTTACGTCCGAGTGTGTGTTTGTGAGTGAGGCAGAGGCCTGCACTGCAGCTGTTAATGCTGCATTAGACGCCACAGACCGGAGCGCTGGCAAACATTGGTGGCACCAGAGGGCCAGAGGGGACTGCATCCTCGTCTACCTCATCCTCCTATCATGAGGAGGGGCTTATTTATGGATGAATCTCACCACATGAGTTAACCCATGGCCGTCTGGGTTTAGGATCATGTTGTGACGCAGATTGTAACTTGTGCTGTTCTTTCCTGATTTTTAGCCTTGTATTGTTGCACCGTGATATCGGTGTCAGAGAAGGCAATTTCTTCCAAGAACTTATCTTTACTTTTATATATGTTATTTTTTGGTGATATTGTGATGGAAAACAAATATGTTTGTGAAGTGAATTTTAAGTAAAGTCATGCATAAGTGAATGCGTATTCAAAAAAAAAAAACTACAGTTATTCGTACTTAAGCTTCAACTTTTTAAAAAGCTGTTCTTGTCTCGATCCAACAGTTTCACTTTTAAATTGCATAAATTGCATTTTTGAGCTTTATATAGGCAATCCATAGAATTTTGGACCACAAAAAGAATTTTAGACCCATTAATTTAATTGCATTAAATTATCAAACCAAAGGATTCTGTTATTTTTCACAATGACATTCATTGATTATGCACTTTGTGTCCTAATATTTTGGTAGATAGATAGATAGATAGATAGATAGATAGATAGATAGATAGATAGATAGATAGATAGATAGATAGATAGATAGATAGATAGATAGATAGATAGATAGATAGATAGATAGATAGATAGATAGATAGATTATTATAAGATAATTATATTATCTTATATTATTTCTGGCTTTTTTATTTGTTTTAAATTTTAAAAAAATTATTAATTAGATATTTACTCATTTATTTCTTTTTTCATTTACCAGAAAAACAAAGTTACCCCTTCTAAGTCTTTTGTAAATATTGCACAACAGGTCGAAGGCAAACAAACAGGCAGAAGAAAGTGAGAGGGGCAACCAGATACCTCTAAACAGCAACTGTCGCCATGCTCTCGGCTCAGTCGGGAAACTCCCACGAGTTCTGTCCTATCAACCAGATAAGGGTTACCGAGCTCCTGGGGCATGTTTCAGCTCTGCCACACGGCTCAAAGCAAACACAGACTGCAGGCTTTGAGCAAACTAAAGAAGGCAGGAAAAAAAAATATTTTGACATCCATGAATTGCTTTACTAAATCTCTCTTAATCAGTCTGTGGGAAGGGACACTTGAAAAGATTTAGAAGGAAGTTGTAATAAAGTTGACAACTTATATGTCGCATGAGTGGGATGTTTATCTGGCAAAGGGTTTGGCTCTGAGGACGCAGATAAGTAAAGAACAAAAAACCTTGGCAAAGCGTCATTCTACAGGGCAGTACCTGCCGCCACACCCTCGCCGAGTGCTGGCGTCAGGAATCTCCCTTCCAGATTGCTCCATTTCCTGCGCTCACTTCATTTCGAAGAGACTGCGGTGGTGGAGGCAGCAAAACACATTAACATCTCCTTTAGAGAAGCTCGATTCTATATGCCACATGTCTAGTGAGTACTTGCCGTTCGAGGTTTAAAACTGTTTTTTACATAATTTTCTATCGATTTTAAAAGCCAAGCAAATTACATTTTGACATGGTTGAATGTATTGATCTTTGGTCATATACTGTATTGCTGACTTGTTTTGCTCTTAAATCTTTCCTGGTTTGCTTGCGTAGGCGTTGCCTCACATTCCCAGGCTCTGTGCGCGTGTGCCATTGAGTGACAGATGAAACTGCTGTAAGCATACAGGGTGTTCTCTAGAGCTGTGGTGCTCAACTGGTTTTGCATCAGGACCAAAAGTTTACAACTTAATACAGTTCAATTGTTCACATGTTAGCTCAAACTCATTAGTTAGTTAGAAAAACTTTAGAGAAGAGCATTTTGCTAAATATATGCATATATCCTTATATATTTACTTAAAGTTGCAGTCTGCAGTTTTTATCCTATTTGTCGCCATCTCTGTTCGAAATCTGCAATTGCGGTTATTCACGGAATTATCAACTTTATGTGGGTTGTGCCTCGGCACAGCACAGACCGGATGAATCCAATGTTTTGAGGAGACTGTGAGGCTGTCTGTGACTGCGTGGTGTGGATACTGTCATTCATAATCAAAGATTATACTTTTTGTAAGTATGATCAACATAGGAATTTTCACCGGAAAATGTCATCTGAACTAGTAAGAAACATCCACTTTTGTTCTGACCAACTAAGGGAAAAAATCATTGCAGTAAATCGTGCTGATTAAATCTAACGATCGCTTATCATATCACGTCAAACCGTGCAAATTATACTTTGTTGTCAGATTGTTAATGTTCAACATCAGCATTGTGTGACTACATTCAATGCCCTTCCAAGATTAACCTTGTTTTCGCATTGGTCTGGTTGCAGGCTTTTTTTTTGCAGTTTTTCTGTAGTTGTCACTGGTAATTTTCGTTTGAACCTTTTTGGATCCGTGATCAAATTAATAAGTTGAATTATATCAAGTGCTGTGAGAAAAGGCTATAAATCTCCACCTCCAACATCCTCACACGCAATATAGCCTACTAGCCGAGACTCTTCTTTATGTGTACAGATGTGACGTAATGACGCAAAGACAATCAAATTTCCCACGAAAATCCACCACTGAAATTAAAAACGTTACGTGAACTACATTAAATGACATAAACCAAATTTGTATTAACTAACCTTAACAAAGGCTAATACATGCTGTAAGAATATAGTTTTTATTGTTAGTTTGTTATTGCATTATTGTAAAGTTTTGCCAAAATATTAGTACATTTATAAATAAATGTATTGTACTATTTTACTTGTATACAATAAAATAATGAATTGATCATGCTACAATTTATTATAATAATTATATATATATATACATTTTATTTGTTTAGATTTTATTATATGTATAACATTTTATTATTGCATTTAGCTCACTGCCCTCAAGCCACTGTAGAACATTGAGAGGGAGCAGTTCGTAAATGTCTGATATCAATATTCATGTCTGTATTCTCAAGAAGTTACAAATTGCACGAGACATACAATAGGTTTCAGTTTATAAAGTGGTTGTAGCTATGGAGACGGAGGCAGGGATTGATCACTTAGGTATGAAGCTATACTGTACATACTTTCTGCTTGCAATTTTCCACTTAAAGCCCACAAACACCAGGCTGTTCACAGTTCTTCATCCATGCCAAATTTGCTTAGTCAGATTGTAAATCAGCATTGTCTTGTCTTTATTCATTATTCACTTGCATTATGCCTCTGCATTTGCCTGTTATGGGTGCCTTATCTAGAGTTTATGAAACCACGTTATCTTTTATCCTCCGATCGATAATTCTTCTAATTCTATTGCTTAACGTCATGTAACATTTAATTGCTTTGTCATCTACCTAAATATTATTCAAACCATTATCAACCATTAACATTTTATTTTATTAAATATTATAAAATGTATTATAAACATTATTAAAATTATTTGTTAAATGTTATTCAATTTATTAGGAATAATACTGATGTTATTATTATTAAATATTAATATTTTATTTTGTTAAATAGTATTTATTTTATTTTGTTAATATTAATAAATATGATTTTTTTGAAGCCGTACTTATATTTTGCCTTGCTGCTGACATAACAGCTCATGTAACAGCAGGATGCCATCAGCCAATGGTAAGGACGATATTTTCCTGCAGCTTTAGCGGGAGTCGTCACATAGCAATTACAGACCAGAAAACCTTTGCATTTTGTTGTTTTGGTTTCCAGACACATGATCCAGTGACGGCTCTCCTAAATCCAAAAGCTGCAACTGCCTTTTGATGTTAATGGAGATGGAGAAGTGGAAGAAGTTTCTTTCAACATTGATTTTTGCACTGTGGAAAAATACTACCTGTTTGTTTAGCAACAAGAGGTAGAAATTATTACAAAATATACTGAATGTGACGTAATATTCTGTTTTCTTTCTTTTTTCTGAAGCCCTGCCATCTGTGATGCAGCTGTTGTGTTATGTTTCGGCACCTGACGTCGAAGGAAGGCCTATGACGGAGTCTGACCATGTCTCCTCTTGGAAGCTGATTTGAAGTGGTGGCTTAGAGTGATGATGAAATTAATCTAGCACCATTTGAAATCAGTGTTCTTGGGGTGGGAAATGCATCACTTTTTATCTGGAAAACTTTGTATACACCTTATATCAAATTTGACTTAGACCAATGTCCTTTACCCAAGGTTGACCGATTTCTTTTGGTGTTCAGAGTCTTTTGGTGTTTCTAGCACCATTTGAAATCGGTTACAATGAAGGACAGATGACAACGCTGGAGCAAAAAAAAAGACCTCTCTATTACCGTATATTTAACAGAATGTTTCATGGTCTTGCACTGAGTACAATCATCCAAAATTATACACAATCCACATAAATCCAACATAAACTTTACAGTCTAACACAAAAAAAGTTACTCCGTTGTTTCAAAGTCTCACAGTCAGACAGGTGATAACTTGTTACAATGCCATAAAGTACCACTAGATGGCGTGGTTGCTTATTATTTGTGGTTAGACACATTATTATACCAAGAATGAAATGAAACGCAACAGAGTAGGACAGGTGATGCTTCATTTAAATCCAATTTGCACATAGTTGTAAATTTTTTTTGTCATGCTTCTGTCATTTTTTACATAGACCTAAACAGTTCTATTAGGGAAGTGAACTTTCTTTCAGACAAAACTTAATTATCTAAAATTTATAATAGTCTGTTTTCATTTACAACACACATAAAACATAGAAATTAGGATTCTGCCACTTAAATCTATTTTATAAGTGGACATCCGGACACAGATCTTCTACAAGACTTCTTCCCATTGCAGCTGATAAGGTAAAAAATAAATAAAAACATTTATGCTAATGTTTTATATTTTATTGTTTGGATTAATTGCGCTGGTTGTTAATTGTCTATAGCTGTGGTTGTTTTATCTCTTTTTTACTCACAAAATTTAATCTCAAATCAATATTTTATGTCTTATGTTTATTTATTAGCCATTTAAAAAAATAATGGCTAAATTTCACTATCCCTTATGATTATTATAATTTTTCTCATATTGTCTCAGAAATAGAGGTTTGTTGTTGATGTGTGATAATGTTTTCAGTAACTAGATCTGCTGGAACTGTTCCTAAATTCTGACAAAATTCACTTTACAACGGCTTTTTAGGGGGGGGGGGGGGGGATAAGTGAATCAGTTTAACAACAATGTAGCAATAATAACCCCACAAGAACCAATATGGATAAAGAAGGCGCAAAAGAAGGCGAAAAGATTAATTTGCCACAGTCATTTAGACTTTGGCTAACTTCACAAATACAGAGCATTAGTACATCGACACCAAACCATCAATGGTTGACTTTTTAATGTATTTATATTTAAATGCAGTTATCATAATAAACTAAATTTGCCAATAAACTAATTTTCTAGATTGCAATAAAGACGACGCTTACGGGAACGTTGGAATAAGAAACACTGTCTGACACGTGCACGCAACATTTTTCCAGCAAATGTTATTTTTAATGTGATGACCAAAAACATTATTTGTTCATCCTTCCGAGATTGTCCCTATTTGTAAAATCTAACATTTCAAAATGTAAGAAATACAACATTTGATAGAAAACACTTTTATGAAAAAAGAGAAAAAAAAGAAAACAATTGCCACTATAACCTGCAGATGTCAGCAGAGGATAATGTATTGGCATTTTAACCATTTCCAGTAATATTTTCCCACTCGTCGCTTTTGAATAAATATTAAACATTATAAAATCACTACATTAAAAAATAAATTGTCAATGTGAAGTATAAATTATCACAACACATTATCACAAAATGAACTCACAAAGTCTCATGAAAAACAACTTTTAGGCAAGAAACGCTCTCCCTTTATAATCACTGACAGAAAAGCTCAGATTTCGGCACACTTGTGAAAATCAAATCAATTGCATAATTAATCTTTAATTTACAGTGCGTTTAGGCTTTTTACACTCGAAAGTTTGAAAACTGATGGTTTTATGCTTAGGAGGAAATGTGCGTGTGTTTTTTTTTTTTTTTTTTTTCATTTTACATTTGAATAACTAAATGAATGCAAGGCCCGACTAAGTGACTAGATTACAAACTATTACAGTATTGTTTGTTTTAAAGCTACCTCGGGATGGATGATGCCAACACACCAAAAGTGACATTTCACCGTAAGTTTTCCAACTGGCTCATATTGTAACGAAGTTCTTAAAGTTTAAGTTCCCCCCGAAATGAAAATTCTGTCAGTAGCTACTCACCCTCATGTTGTTCCAACCCCGTAACACAAATTAAGATATTTTTATTAAATCTGAGAGCTGGATCCTCCATAGGCTTCTTTAAGGGATAGAAACTGGACGGCCCAAAAGTTATGAACATCGTTAAAATAGTCCGAGTGACTACAGTGGCTCACCCTATCAAGCGACGACGAGAACTTTATGTGCGCATAAAAACAAACCAAAACAACGACTTTGTTTAACTATTCATTTCCTTCTCGGACCCGTGAGATTCAAACTACGCACAGCTTCTAGTTGTACGTCAAACGCACCACAAACACATGACCAGCGTCGGTCAATTGGGCTCTATGCACGGCGGTATTTCCGGTGAAGGTTTAAGGATGCTCGATAACTTCCGCCGATCGTAGAGTCCAATGCAATACTGAGAATTTATATTGAATTTTATACTCCATGGTTATACTAAAGAAAAGTTAGTCACAAAAAACAGATAAAACAGACACCCCTCGTTGTGTTTATGCTTCTTTTTAAATCACATTCTAAACCTATGAACGTTTCGTTTCAAAGACAGGACAGTAAATTTTGAAGACTCTGCCATAATCCCGTTTTCCTCTGTTTCCCCCCGCTTTAATCTCTCCAACCGGAAACTGTTGAGCATCCTTGCATCAAATGCAGAACTTATGCGTGCATATAGCCCATTGCGTGCAACACTACGGTGTGTTCGACATCGGCTGCAGCTGGATGTAACTGATCGGCAAGAGTTGCCGTGTGCAGGCGGGGAGGAGCTGCAAACAGACACATGAAGTCGAGTCATGTGAAGTCAGCGCTGCATCGAGTCAAATGGGGTAATCCATCAGTCGGAAGTAGATGCTTCGCGAGCCGCCATTGTAGCAGAACTTCACCTGCTGTCACCATCCCATTGACACCCATTCATTTTGGCGTTACTTTGACAGCGAATAACTTTACACCTGAGGCCTCCAAATAATTTATTTATTTATTTCTAAAGAAACACGACAATGTATAAAATGCTCCATTAGCTTGTATCTTACGTTACGGCCCACCTGTTTTTGTAAAAATAGGCTAAAGATTGCGTGATAACCATGGGACTTTCTGTCTCACAATAGAGACATTACCGTATAGACAGGAGGAGAAGCTTGCAGGCAATCTTTTACGGTCTATGAGGCAATCGGGGGGGACACTGAGGAACAAAGTCACGGTAGAAGCCCATAGATAGAGAGTCCATAAAAGCAACGGGACAAAATATTTCAACAATGTTTTTGAGGAATTAGGTGCTTCAGATTTGTCTTGGCACAGCTACTAGAAAATTTCCACCTGTCAGACTGTTGTCACGCTCAGTTTGAGCCTGCGCGGTCGCTCAGACGTCAGACGGGAAGTGCAATAATCAGGCTTCAGTCTTCTCCGTTGAAATCAATGGGGACGCTATGGCCATTTCTTTTACTGTCTATGATCAGGTCGGACAAAATTTCAAACAGGCATGCACTGCTTCAAGTCAGCTACCGATCGGTCTGCGCAGAGCTGCATGAAGTTGAACAAGCCTTAAGCTTTGCATAGTTTTCACCACGTGAACGGTTGGAACAGCACGAGGGTGAGTCATTACTGACAGAATTTTTATTTTGGGGTGAACTATCCCTTTAAGAACATTGTGTGCAAATTGTCAGTTGAAGACCAATGGGCTATATGCACGCATAAATTCCGCATTTGACGCAAGGATGCTCGTCCATTTCCGGTTGTGGAGATTAAAGCGGAGGAAAACCGAGGAAAACGGGATTATGGCAGAGTCTTCAAAATTTACTGTCCTCCAGTCTTTGAAATGAAACGTACATACGTTTAGATGTAATTTTATATATAGTTATATTTATTTAATATAATTTTAAAAAGAAGCATAAACACAACGAGGGGTGTCTGTTTTATCTGTTTTTGTGACTAACGTTTCTTTAGTATAACCATGAAGTATAAAATTCAATATAAATTCTCGGTATTGCATTGGACTCTACGATCGGCGGAAGTTATCGAGAATCCCTAATGCTTCACCGGAAATACCGCCGTGCATAGAGCCCATTGAAGTGAAGGCCAAGTATTCTTCTGCCCGGAAAGAAGCAGGTACCAGACGGAAAAGAAGCAGGTACCAGACGGACAACATACGGAGGGATGTTTCTTAGGAGCGGTCAACATTTTAGAGCTAGTGATGCCGTGCAGTGGAGCATGCCGTGTGGTTAGTTGGCCCATAGTTCGCTATAACTACCTTTATGTATCTCCAATCTGACATACGAAACAACTTATGAGAACAATTGTGAAGTGTTAGAATATAGATTTACTCACCACAACTGAGCTGAACAGAGCCTCCTTCACATGTGAAATATTTTTTTTGTTTCAACACCTGGAAAGAGAGAAAGGCTGTTTAGAAAGTGCAATTACTTATTAAAAAGCAATACTGTACTTTAGGGATTGTTTTAAATTGTATCGCACACATGCTGTTTTTTACTGGCAAAACGACTCAACAAGGGCTTACCTTGTCGGCAAGGTAAAATTAAAATTAGAGCTGACAAAATCAAACATTCAAACTATCTATTATCGAAAGAATCAAATTCACAGCAAGTTAACATAAATTTAAATGATGCTTTATTAAATTAAATAAATAAATTGACTTACATGAAATCCAGTTGTCTAGGGTCTCTGGTGTGGAAGGTGAGCACGCTAACAAGGACACTGAAGACCCCAGCCTCTTGAGGCCTGGGGAGTGAGGTTTACATGCACAGCTCGAACAGGCCTAGGTCTGATTTAGTTCATTTTAAATGCATTTTTTTTTACCCATAATTACCTGAAATTTTATGTTATTTACATTATTCTTTAGGATTCTTCATCTGTATGTTTAGATCATATACCAATTTACAGATTTACTGCTTTGGATGGATGATGAAAATCAAAGTAGAATGCACACTTTCTTATTCAGACATGGGATTTGTATTTGCGGTTGCCAGCTGCAATAAACTGCTCTGATTACAATTCAGAAGAAAGTATACGCTTCTATGGGTTTTTTTATATCTACTTCTACTTGTGCTTTACCATATTATAGTAAATGCAAAAGTCATAGATGTTTCATAAAACATTTTTATATGGTTATGTGTTTATTAAATGTGCCAGTAGGAGATTCAAAAATCCTATTGTGAATTTGTGATAAATCAGTCACTGCATCTGACATTGAATACTTCCCCCTATTCCCATTCAATATTGATTGGTGTGTCTGAATGCAAAGTATTCAAAAAACAGTAGATGAAATGTGCCCAAATGACCTACTACTTCCTATTTCCGCCGAGATTCTGAAGAGTGCATTCAAATGGAAATGAAGAAATCACAACTGACACAAAATAACTTCTTGAATTTCAATATATAGAGACCTACCGAAAAGGTTACCAATTTTGTTAAAGGTGAAGCACATCGCCCTATGCCGATACAACACTACACAAAGCTAATGAATTCAAAACTATAACAAAAGAACACCGTCTGCAAACAAAGATAACATGTTTTTCAGTTCAATGTGATTCTGCGAAAAGGAGCTGTGTGCAAGAAATTTATTTCAAATAATCATACATTTTCCCTGAGGTGTCAAGACATTAAGAAATCATGTTCATTTCAAATACTTATATCACTGACAACAGTAGTCCGGCCAGGATATTGAAGTGAAGTGGCAGCCCTCAACGTTGATGTTATGTTGTGTTTTGGTGTGATGCTCCACCCTCCACTGATCTACCAATCACGGAGTCAGTAGTGTTGCGGCATTCGGGTTGCCAACTCCTCTAGTTACCACAGCTGCAGACACAAACCTGTCAGAATCGGATAAAGAAAACCTGACGATGGAAAAAAAAATAACACAACTTGATGTCCGAAATAAATTAACAGAAAAAAAAAAACTCAGTGTAGGATTCGTCACTTGCCATTGGAAGCTTCTTGTAGCAGCCTACGTTCCTGCTGGATCCTACAGCTCAAGTCAAGGGGTAAGGGGGTGGGGGACTTGGGATACACCACTCTACAGTGCAAAGTAATTGCAGTTCCAGTTTTGGCCACAAACTTGCATATGATTCCAAATCTGTGCCAAACCATAGGCGAGACACCAAGTGTCCAATCACAGTTCATTTTTTTTTTTTAAGGAAAATAAGAGAAAGCCTGGCCTGGATTAGAATGAGGTCTCAATCTTCATCCATCTTTCTCCCAGTAACATGATAACCCCATAAGTTAAGCCTCAGACAGACTGTGTACTGGTAAGTAGGGCAGTGACAGTGGCTTTTTGATGGGACAGAAGGTTACAAAAGCACTTTAAAGGTGAAGATTGCACTTTAAAGATGAGATTGTATGGAGCATTAATAAAAAGTTAAGATGCTTTAGATAATTTGTGTAGAGTTGCCTACTGTTTGCCATTCAAATTCCCACAGAATCATTTTTTCATTAAAGACAAATTGTGCTTTATGGAACTGATAATTTGAGTGGCTCTTTTAAATTGACTGAAAGGTTTTACAAGCCAAAAAATGGTTCTAGCAAGGCATCACTGGAAGTCCCATTCTGAAAAGTATTTTTAGTTTGACAAAAAAAAAAAAGCATTAAAAAACAAATTGTTCTATCATACATTTCAGTGCAAGAAATATTAGTAAAGCATCTAGATTGATCCTACTTTTTAACTTTATTTCACTTTCCATTATCATAATTTGTTGACATTAACATGACAGACATAAAAGGATGGTCATTCAATTTTTTTTACAGCTGTAAGTCACTTCCAGATATTTAGAAACTTTCACGCATGGATCAGAGAAGACAGAATTTGAAGCACTTAGTTTACAAGACTTCTTCCCGTTGCACCTTATGAGAAAAAAAATTGGAAGAATTAGAAAAGACTACCTATATAGCTCTAGTATCAATTTATTTCATTACCATGTTAAGTAGCGAAGTAATACACAAGATAATGATTCTCAAATGTACATGGTCCCTTGATTTAAAATGGGTGTATATATTAGAAAGGTTTTGATCCACTAAAAATGTTAACTATTTTGTACCCGGTTTAAAAATAGCTGAAGACAGTGTGACCTAAAGTGACTAGATGAAGTGTAGTTGATGTACCTGGAACGCAGGCTGCTGGTCTGAGGAGAGTAACAGTCGGATCTGGTTGTCAATTTACGAGGACAGGGGACAAGACATCTCCGTCCATAATTGGCATGATGAATTTGAATAACTCCTTTACCTGTTGATACACAGACACTGATGAGATTTCTTTAGCGATTGTTATCAAATGTGAGTTTTGAAAAAAAAAAAAAAAAAAAAAAAAAAAAAAGTCAATGAAACAGTTTGTCTTTAGGGAAAAAAAAAAAAAAAAGCTGTGTACTGCAGGAGGACTGATCCACTCAAAGCATTGTAGACATGACTACACACTCTCATCTCAGCATTGTAAAGCACACATAGAAAGAAAAGAACTTACCACACTTAATGACGCTTTCATTATTTTCACAGATTATTCTTCTTTCTACAGTTTTTTTTTTTTTGGAGGGGGGTAAATATTAGTAGATGTTTTTTACCAATTTGATATGCCTTTATAATATTTAATAGTGAACAAATGGAAATTACTTGCTGGGACACAGTCATAAGATATATCCAGATATTTGGAAGTCCCAGGACAAGGATCAGTGAAAACAGAGTTCTTTGCAGGAACAGCACAGATCTTCCTGCCATCACACCTGATTCATGGACAGACAAGCGTTAATATGCATCTTGTGCTCAATGCATAAACTAAAATAGTCAACTTTATTTTTGCTGGTTAAACCTACCGAGAGGACATTATAGAGAGAGACGCTGATGTGTAGCACTTTTTATCTGAGACCCGCGTAGCTGGTTTCCCACTAGCGCAAGTTGTGCGATCAGTTCGCCCATAGTTGGCTTTAATGATCTTTATGAATCCCAAATCTGAGGTTCAAAGAAAGAGAATTGTGACCGTTTAAGCACATCCCATGTTGTTAAGACACAAAGGCTCTCTACACTCATATTGCCCTTTTTGGGAACAAAAGCCAAACGTATAACTTAAGGACTACTCACCACATTTGAGACGCACAGATTCTCCCTCACAAGCCATTGCTTTTTTATTTGCTTCAGCTCCTGAAGAGAAGAAACAAGTAAAGTTTCTTAAACATTCTTCACCTGAAAGTCTTTAATGAGATTGCACATGCATTAGTCAGAATTGCCTTACCATTATGACACAGAAACAGCAACACTGAAAGGCCAAAAACAACAACAACGTTAAAACATAAGAAATCATGCAAATTGTATTGGTTCTAAATCAGTACTTACAAGTGATGCAGGTTAGCTTTTCCACCAGCATGTTGAATGTGGAAAAGAAGGAAAGCCCTGGAAATATTTTAAGGGGACATGCGAGAATAAACAACACATGACTATGAGTTCTGAAACATAAACATGAACCATGAAACTCACCAAACAACAGTTACAGAGAACAAAGCTTGACAAAAGACTATGGAAACATGATGCCTATATGTATCCGCAAGGACTAATGAGTAATGACATTAGACACACCTGAAAGTAATCAACACAATGAGCCTATGGGAAGACACAACTGAAAACCACATGATCATAAACCAATGAGAACATGACATGACAGGAGTCAAATGCACAGGGTGTGTATCATGGTGCGTTCACGTGCTATGGAAAGTATATTTACCAGTGTGTTGCATTCGAGTGCTTTTGTTGTTGTAATGTGGTAAAAATATGGAGATACAGAGCTGTTATTTAGCTAAAACTATTTTAGATTTCTTAAGTCATCTGTTACAACAAGAAAATTATTTATCAAAACTCAAATGGTAAATAATATGCTCTATATTTTTTCTAGATCAATAGTACATATTTGTACCATTCACAGCCAGTGGTCACGACTCTTGCGTTGCTCTCCGCCATTTTGAAAAGGTCAAAGATTATCTCATCTTGGCAACTCGTGCATCAAAATAGTCTACGAGTTGCCCGGTGGAAAATACCACATGAGGGGGTGTAATGTATACTTTTTGTACAATTAATCAATTGTTGGAGTCGTATAGACCCCCAAGTTCAGAAGTGTAAACGGGAAATGAACATTTGAAGGTTAAGAAATTATAAGCATCTAGTGGTAATATAACACCGGATCATTTGACACTGTGGGCTACAAGTCTGGCACCGCAATGTGAGGTTAACAATCGCAAAAGCGACATACAGTCCAATATAACCTACTGACACATCAAATTTTTATTTCAGCTCTTTTCTTGCACATAAGACATAACCAAACGTTTAAATGAAAACTTGCAGAGATTGGTATTTTAACACAAATGTGTGTTTGATCGTGCACAATAAGCTGCCAAAAAGAAATTTAGTACACACTTGCAGTGTGACCAGCGGCTTTATGCACGCATGCTTCTGGTGTTTGTGCACACACAAAAAAAAAAAAAAAACTCCAAAATTGCGTTCATATCAAATGGCGTTGTTTTTGCTGCCTTTGGCACTTGAAAGACTTAATCATTTAAGCCACATCTCTTAAAAATGAGCCTGAATTATCCACTTTTGTTGTAGCACAGCAATCAGATGAGCTTAATAATAAAAACCTCTAGTGGTTTACAAATTCAGATTGGGGCAGTGATGGTGGCTTCTTAATGGGACAGGGTTATTACTCCAGCACTTTAAATCAGATAAGATTGTGTAGTGCATTTTAAAGTGTTTGGAAGATGCTTTTGAAAATGTGTTGCAAGTGCTTTTTGCAATTCAAATTCCTACAAAATAAAAGCTTTACAGGAACTAAAGACAAATAGTGTTTTATTAAATAGATAATTTTGGCTTTTTAAGTTGACTGAAAAGTTGTTTTAAAACCCAAAAATGGTTATAGCTTATCACTAAGGAAGCCTCATTTTGAAAACAATTTTTAGTTTAACAAAAACATTTAGAACCTATGCTTAAAAATATTTGTAAAGCATATCATATAAACTTGCTTTATTTTGACTTCCATTGTACAGACATAAAAGGTGAATTTTTAGCAGTTTGGTTAGTCACATTTTTCACAGCTGTATGTCACTTCCAGATACTTAAAAACACCCACACATGGATCAGAGAAGACAGAATTTGAAGCACTTAGTTGACAAGACTTCTTCCCGTCACACCTTAGGAGAGAGAGAGAAAAAAAAAAAGACTATTAGCTCTTGTATCATTCAACAAAAAAAACGAGTCAATTTCTTTCATTTCCACATCAAGTAGCCATACACAGGACAATGATTCTCAAATGTACATCATCCCTTTGGTTTACAGTTGTCAATATTTTAAGTGGATCCAAAAAAAAAAAAAAAAAAATTCAAAGTTATCCTGAGATGAGAACAAGTATGGATCAAAGGGGCATAAATTTGAAAGGTTTTAATCCACTTCAAATGTTAACTATTTTGTACCCGTTTTAAAAATAGCTGAAGACATTGTGACCTAAAGTGACTCCAGATGAAGTGTAGTTGATGTACCTGGAACGCAGGCTGCTGGTCTGAGGAGAGGAACAGTCGGATCTGGTTGCTAATTCATGAGGGCAGGTGACAAGATCCCGTCGTCCATAATTGGCATGATGAACATGAATAACCCCTTTACCTTTTGATACACAGACATTGATAAGATTTCTTTAGTGATTGTTTGCAAATGAGTAAAAATGTCAATTAAAGAGTTTTTGGTTTAGAAGGAAAAAAAAAAGAGCTGTATACTGATCCACTCAAAGAAAAGAACTTACCACAGTTAATGACGCTTTCACTATTTTCACACGTTACACTTCTTTCTACAGGTAAATAGTAAAATGTTTTTAGTAATTTGCCATGCCTTTATACAATTTTAAACTTCAAAGTGAACAATGGAAATTAATTACTTGCAGGGATACAGTCATAAGATACGTCCAGATATTTATAAGTCCCAAAACAAGGATCAGAGAAAACAGAGTTCCCTGCAGGAACAGTACAGCACTCTCTTCCATCACACCTGATTCATGGACAGACAAATGACAAGAGCTTAGCGTTAATATGCATCTTGTGCTTAATGCATAAACCAAAATTGTCAATTCTTTGCTGGTTAAACCTACCGAGCGGACATTATTGAGAGCGACGCTTCTGAGCTGCATTGATGATTTGAGAGCTGACTAGCTGGTTTCCCACTAGCGCATGTTGCGCAATCAGTTCGCCCATAGTTGGCTTTAACAACCTTTATGAATCCCACATCTGAGGTTCAAAGAAAGAGAATTGTGGCAGTTTAAGCACATCCCATGTTAGGACACAAAGGCTCAAGATACACTCATGGATCCGATTCCCTACACTCATACGGTCCTCTTTGGGAACAAAAGCCAAACGTATAACTTAAGGACTACTCACCACATTTGAGATGCACAGATTCTCCTTCACAAGCCATTGCTTTTTTATTTGCTTCAGCTCCTAAATAGAGGAAACAAGTAAAGTTTCTTAAACATTCTTCACCTGAAAGTCTTTAATGAGTTTGCACATGCATTAGTCAGTATTGCCTTACCATTATGATACAGAAACAGCAACACTGAAAGGCCAAAAACAACAAGTTAAAACATTCAAAATCATGCTAATTGAATTGGTTCTAAATCAGTACTCACAAGTGATCCAATTTAGCTTTTGCACCAGCATGTTGAATGTGGAAAAGGAAAGCCCTGGAATTGTTTTAAGGGGACACGTGAGTACACTATTTATAACAAAAATAGACTCAAAAGCAAAACTTGGAGTTGAAATGCTCTGAAGTTTTTTTTGAACAACAAGATTCTAAAATATACTTTTTCCACTCAATTTATTTTTGCACTAAAGGACTGAATCCCACTACAGCACCATTATACTGTTATATTTAGCCCACTGATTGGAGCACACGAATCCAAGTGCAATTTATTTTTTGAAAATAAACCAAACATGACTATGATTTAAAAACCATGAACATGACACTCACCAAACAGCAGTTACAGAGAACAAAGCTTGACAACAGACTATGGAAACATGATGCCTATATGTATCCGCAAGGACTAATGAGTAATGACATTAGACACACCTGAAAGTAATCAACACAATGAGCCTATGGGAAGACACAACTGAAAACCACATGACCATAAACCAATGAGAACATGACAGGAGTCAAAGGCACAGGGTGTGTATCATGGTGCGTTCACGTGCTATGGAAAGTATATTTACCAGTGTGTTGCATTCGAGTGCTTTTGTTGTTGTAATGTGGTAAAAATATGGAGATACAGAGCTGTTATTTAGCTAAAACTATTTTAGATTTCTTAAGTCATCTGTTACAACAAGAAAATTATTTATCAAAACTCAAATGGTTAATAATATGCTCTATATTTTTTCTAGATCAATAGTACATATTTGTACCATTCACAGCCAGTGGTCACGACTCTTGCGTTGCTCTCCGCCATTTTGAAAAGGTCAAAGATTATCTCATCTTGGCAACTCGTGCATCAAAATAGTCTACGAGTTGCCCGGTGGAAAATACCACATGGGGGGGTGTAATGTATACTTTTTGTACAATTAATCAATTGTTGGAGTCGTATAGACCCCCAAGTTCAGAAGTGTAAACGGGAAATGAACATTTGAAGGTTAAGAAATTATAAGCATCTAGTGGTAATATAACACCGGATCATTTGACACTGTGGGCTACAAGTCTGGCACCGCAATGTGAGGATAACAATCGCAAAAGCGACATACAGTCCAATATAACCTACTGACACATCAAATTTTTATTTCAGCTCTTTTCTTGCACATAAGACATAACCAAACGTTTAAATGAAAACTTGCAGAGATTGGTATTTTAACACAAATGTGTGTTTGATCGTGCACAATAAGCTGCCAAAAAGAAATTTAGTACACACTTGCAGTGTGACCAGCGGCTTTATGCACGCATGCTTCTGGTGTTTGTGCACACAAAAAAAAAAAAAACTCCAAAATTGCGTTCATATCAAATGGCGTTGTTTTTGCTGCCTTTGGCACTTGAAAGCAATATTATGAAGCTGCAGACTCGGAGCCTGCATCTACAGTCCCCCACCGAGAGTCCCGCATTCTCAGACCCCTCATTTTTCGAACACAGCGCCTCCTGCTGTTCAAAAGATCGAATAACACCCGCACACAGAGTACAGTTTACGCTTATCCAAATGCAATTAAAAACAATAGGATGCAATTTTACGGTCTTCAAATAAATTATCCAATAAATATTTGCGTTCCCTGCTTAATGCAGGTGCCAAAAAACTCATTGTTACTGATGGAAGGGATACAATTACAGATTGAACTATCTTCTGAAAAATAGTCTATGTGATATTTTATTGCTACAATGTTTTGTTTTTTTATATATTTTTTTTTTATTCAAAATTCAAATTCCACTTTTTCTTTCAGTTCAACCTATAATGGTCTAATTAACATTACCATGCTAACATAACAAAATCTGTTTTTTGATATTTTGAATGCGAAGCAAAATAAATCAGAATAGACAAAACACCAATAATAAACAATTCAGTAGGCTACTTTATTTAATGATCACCTAAACATCATCTTACTGTAAAGAAAAAAGGAAGAACAAACTGTGTTCGTGACTTTACTTTTCGTCTTTATAATTGCATTAAAAAAACTCATTTATAAGTCGCTTTGCATAATCATAAAATGATATGTTGCTGGAATCGGAAGGGGCAACTCCATCGATGTATGGTGTACCGGATACGATAGCACATGTCTTATGATCTTTCAAAAAGAAAGAAAAAAAATTCAAATTCATGTTGCACTGCTCTGACTGTAGTGTCCCTTGAGATGTTTTTGAACTTTGGACAACTTTGTGGGTTTGAGATATATGGGGGCACAAAATGGGCAGTAAAAATAACTGCAGCATTTATGACATATAAAAAAGTCCGAGGTTAAAGGCTAACGTTAGCTATCAAAATATTTTCGGGGTAAAGAGGGCGAAAAAACATAACGGCTCAAATCTTGTTACAAACTACCTTTACAAATATTAAATGGACTATTCTTATGTTGTATCGATTAGCTAAATTAGTTTTATTAAAAAATAAATCAAACGAGCTATTACGATTCTCTAAATAAAATTGAAGACAGCCTAGTCACGTTTTGGCTTAGGTTCTGTTTATCTGATACAATTTGATAGTAGGCGCTGACTCGAAAAACGAGGGGTCTGAGAATGCGGGACTCTGGGTGCAGGGGGACTGTAGATGCAGGTCTCCGAGTCTGCAGCTTCATACTACTCCTTGAAAGACTTAATCATTTAAGCCACATCTCTTAAAAATGAGCCTGAATTATCCACTTTTGTTGTAGCACAGCAATCAGATGAGCTTAATAATAAAAACCTCTAGTGGTTTACAAATTCAGATTGGGGCAGTGATGGTGGCTTCTTAATGGGACAGGGTTATTACTCCAGCACTTTAAATCAGATAAGATTGTGTAGTGCATTTTAAAGTGTTTGGAAGATGCTTTTGAAAATGTGTTGCAAGTGCTTTTTGCAATTCAAATTCCTACAAAATAAAAGCTTTACAGGAACTAAAGACAAATAGTGTTTTATTAAATAGATAATTTTGGCTTTTTAAGTTGACTGAAAAGTTGTTTTAAAAGCCAAAAATGGTTGTAGCTTGTCATCACTAAGGAAGCCCCATTTTGAAAACAATTTTTAGTTTAACAAAAACATTTAGAACCTATGCTTAAAAATATTTGTAAAGCATATCATATAAACTTGCTTTATTTTGACTTCCATTGTACACAAACGACATAAAAGGTGAATTTTTAGCAGTTTGGTTAGTCACATTTTTCACAGCTGTATGTCACTTCCAGATACTTAAAAACACCCACACATGGATCAGAGAAGACAGAATTTGAAGCACTTAGTTGACAAGACTTCTTCCCGTCACACCTTAAGAGAGAAAAAAAAAAAGACTATTAGCTCTTGTATCATTCAACAAAAAAACGAGTCAATTTCTTTCATTTCCACATTAAGTAGCCATACACAGGACAATGATTCTCAAATGTACATCGTCCCTTTGGTTTACAGTTGTCAATATTTGAAGTGGATCCAAAAAAAAAAAAAAAAAAAAAAAGTTATCCTGAGATGAGAACAAGTATGGATCAAAGGGACATATAAATTTGAAAGGTTCATCCACTTCAAATGTTAACTATTTTGTACTAGTTTTAAAAATAGCTGAAGAAAGTGTGACCTAAGGTGACTCCAGATGAAGTGTAGTTGATGTACCTGGAACGCAGGCTGCTGGTCTGAGGAGAGGAACAGTCGGATCTGGTTGCTAATTCATGAGGGCAGGTGACAAGATCCCGTCGTCCATAATTGGCATGATGAACATGAATAACCCCTTTACCTTTTGATACACAGACATTGATAAGATTTCTTTAGTGATTGTTTGCAAATGAGTAAAAATGTCATTAAAGAGTTTTTGGTTTAGAAGGAAAAAAAAAAAAGAGCTGTATACTGATCCACTCAAAGAAAAGAACTTACCACAGTTAATGACGCTTTCACTATTTTCACACGTTACACTTCTTTCTACAGGTAAATAGTAAAATGTTTTTAGTAATTTGCCATGCCTTTATACAATTTTAAACTTCAAAGTGAACAATGGAAATTAATTACTTGCAGGGATACAGTCATAAGATACGTCCAGATATTTATAAGTCCCAAAACAAGGATCAGAGAAAACAGAGTTCCCTGCAGGAACAGTACAGCACTCTCTTCCATCACACCTGATTCATGGACAGACAAATGACAAGAGCTTAGCGTTAATATGCATCTTGTGCTTAATGCATAAACCAAAATTGTCAAGTCTTTGCTGGTTAAACCTACTGAGCGGACATTATTGAGAGCGACGCTTCTGAGCTGCATTGATGATTTGAGAGCTGACTAGCTGGTTTCCCACTAGCGCATGTTGCGCAATCAGTTCGCCCATAGTTGGCTTTAACAACCTTTATGAATCCCACATCTGAGGTTCAAAGAAAGAGAATTGTGGCAGTTTAAGCACATCCCATGTTAGGACACAAAGGCTCAAGATACACTCATGGATCCGGTTCCCTACACTCATACGGTCCTCTTTGGGAACAAAAGCCAAACGTATAACTTAAGGACTACTCACCACATTTGAGATGCACAGATTCTCCCTCACAAGCCATTGCTTTTTTATTTGCTTCAGCTCCTGAAGAGAAGAAACAAGTAAAGTTTCTTAAACATTCTTCACCTGAAAGTCTTTAATGAGATTGCACATGCATTAGTCAGTATTGCCTTACCATTATGATACAGAAACAGCAACACTGAAAGGCCAAAAACAACAACAACATTAAAACATAAGAAATCATGCAAATTGTATTGGTTCTAAATCAGTACTTACAAGTGATGCAGGTTAGCTCTTCCACCAGCATGTTGAATGTGGAAAAGAAGGAAAGCCCTGGAAATATTTTAAGGGGACATGTGAGAATAATCAACACATGACTATGAGTTCTGAAACATAAACATGACCCATGAAACTCACCAAACAACAGTTACAGAGAACAAAGCTTGACAAAAGACTATGGAAACATGATGCCTATATGTATCCACAAGGACTAATGAGTAATGACATTAGACACACCTGAAAGTAATCAACACAATGAGCCTATGGGAAGACACAACTGAAAACCACATGACCATAAACCAATGAGAACATGACATGACAGGAGTCAAAGGCACAGGGTGTGTATCATGGTGCGTTCACGTGCTATGGAAAGTATATTTACCAGTGTGTTGCATTCGAGTGCTTTTGTTGTTGTAATGTGGTAAAAATATGGAGATACAGAGCTGTTATTTAGCTAAAACTATTTTAGATTTCTTAAGTCATCTGTTACAACAAGAAAATTATTTATCAAAACTCAAATGGTAAATAATATGCTCTATATTTTTTCTAGATCAATAGTACATATTTGTACCATTCACAGCCAGTGGTCACGACTCTTGCGTTGCTCTCCGCCATTTTGAAAAGGTCAAAGATTATCTCATCTTGGCAACTCGTGCATCAAAATAGTCTACGAGTTGCCCGGTGGAAAATACCACATGAGGGGGTGTAATGTATACTTTTTGTACAATTAATCAATTGTTGGAGTCGTATAGACCCCCAAGTTCAGAAGTGTAAACGGGAAATGAACATTTGAAGGTTAAGAAATTATAAGCATCTAGTGGTAATATAACACCGGATCATTTGACACTGTGGGCTACAAGTCTGGCACCGCAATGTGAGGTTAACAATCGCAAAAGCGACATACAGTCCAATATAACCTACCGACACATCAAATTTTTATTTCAGCTCTTTTCTTGCACATAAGACATAACCAAACATTTAAATGAAAACTTGCAGAGATTGGCATTTTAACACAAATGTGTGTGTTTGATCGTGCACAATAAGCTGCCAAAAAGAAATTTAGTACACACTTGCAGTGTGACCAGCGGCTTTATGCACGCATGCTTCTGGTGTTTGTGCACAAAAAAAAGGCGTTTTTGCTGCCTTTGGCACTTGAAAGACTTAATCATTTAAGCCACATCTCTTAAAAATGAGCCTGAATTATCCACTTTTGTTGTAGCACAGCAATCAGATGAGCTTAATAATAAAAACCTCTAGTGGTTTACAAATTCAGATTGGGGCAGTGATGCTGGCTTCTTAATGGGACAGGGTTATTACTCCAGCACTTTAAATCAGATAAGATTGTGTAGTGCATTTTAAAGTGTTTGGAAGATGCTTTTGAAAATGTGTTGCAAGTGCTTTTTGCAATTCAAATTCCTACAAAATAAAAGCTTTACAGAAACTAAAGACAAATAGTGTTTTATTAAATAGATTATTTTGGCTTTTTAAGTTGACTAAAAAGTTGTTTTAAAACCCAAAAATGGTTATAGCTTATCACTAAGGAAGCCTCATTTTGAAAACAATTTTTAGTTTAAGAAAAACATTTAGAACCTATGCTTAAAAATATTTGTAAAGCATCTCATCATATAAACTTGCTTTATTTTGACTTCCATTGTACAGACATAAAAGGTGAATTTTTAGCAGTATGGTTAGTCACATTTTTCACAGCTGTATGTCACTTCCAGATACTTAAAAACACCCACACATGGATCAGAGAAGACAGAATTTGAAGCACTTAGTTGACAAGACTTCTTCCCGTCACACCTTGAAGAGAGAAAAAAAAAAAGACTATTAGCTCTTGTATCATTCAACAAAAAAAACGAGTCAATGTCTTTCATTTCCACATCAAGTAGCCATACACAGGACAATGATTCTCAAATGTACATCGTCCCTTTGGTTTACAGTTGTCAATATTTGAAGTGGATCCAAAAAAAAAAAAAAAAAAAAAATATTCAAAGTTATCCTGAGATGAGAACAAGTATGGATCAAAGGGACATATAAATTTGAAAGGTTTTAATCCACTTCAAATGTTAACTATTTTGTACCCGTTTTAAAAATAGCTGAAGACATTGTGACCTAAAGTGACTCCAGATGAAGTGTAGTTGATGTACCTGGAACGCAGGCTGCTGGTCTGAGGAGAGGAACAGTCGGATCTGGTTGCTAATTCATGAGGGCAGGTGACAAGATCCCGTCGTCCATAATTGGCATGATGAACATGAATAACCCCTTTACCTTTTGATACACAGACATTGATAAGATTTCTTTAGTGATTGTTTGCAAATGAGTAAAAATGTCAATTAAAGAGTTTTTGGTTTAGAAGGAAAAAAAAAAGAGCTGTATACTGATCCACTCAAAGAAAAGAACTTACCACAGTTAATGACGCTTTCACTATTTTCACACGTTACACTTCTTTCTACAGGTAAATAGTAAAATGTTTTTAGTAATTTGCCATGCCTTTATACAATTTTAAACTTCAAAGTGAACAATGGAAATTAATTACTTGCAGGGATACAGTCATAAGATACATCCAGATATTTATAAGTCCCAAAACAAGGATCAGAGAAAACAGAGTTCCCTGCAGGAACAGTACAGCACTCTCTTCCATCACACCTGATTCATGGACAGACAAATGACAAGAGCTTAGCGTTAATATGCATCTTGTGCTTAATGCATAAACCAAAATTGTCAATTCTTTGCTGGTTAAACCTACCGAGCGGACATTATTGAGAGCGACGCTTCTGAGCTGCATTGATGATTTGAGAGCTGACTAGCTGGTTTCCCACTAGCGCATGTTGCGCAATCAGTTCGCCCATAGTTGGCTTTAACAACCTTTATGAATCCCACATCTGAGGTTCAAAGAAAGAGAATTGTGGCAGTTTAAGCACATCCCATGTTAGGACACAAAGGCTCAAGATACACTCATGGATCCGGTTCCCTACACTCATACGGTCCTCTTTGGGAACAAAAGCCAAACGTATAACTTAAGGACTACTCACCACATTTGAGATGCACAGATTCTCCTTCACAAGCCATTGCTTTTTTATTTGCTTCAGCTCCTGAAGAGAAGACACAAGTAAAGTTTCTTAAACATTCTTCACCTGAAAGTCTTTAATGAGATTGCACATGCATTAGTCAGTATTGCCTTACCATTATGATACAGAAACAGCAACACTGAAAGGCCAAAAACAACAAGTTAAAACATTCAAAATCATGCAAATTGAATTGGTTCTAAATCAGTACTCACAAGTGATCCAATTTAGCTTTTGCACCAGCATGTTGAATGTGGAAAAGGAAAGCCCTGGAATTGTTTTAAGGGGACACGCAAGTACACTATTTATAACAAAAATAGACTCAAAAGCAAAACTTGGAGTTGAAATGCTCTGAAGTTTTTTTTGAACAACAAGATTCTAAAATACACTTTTTCCACTCAAATTATTTTTGCACTAAAGGACTGAATCCCATTACAGCACCATTACTGTTATATTTAGCCCACTGATTGGAGCACACGAATCCAAGTGCAATTTATTTATTGAAAATAAACCAAACATGACTATGATTTAAAAAACCATGAACATGAGACTCACCAAACAGCAGTTACAGAAAACAAAGCTTGACAATAGACTATGGAAACATGATGCCTATATGTATCCACAAGGACTAATGAGTAATGAAAGTAATCAACACACCTGAAAGTAATCAACACAATGAACCAATGGGAAGACACAACTGAAAACCACATGACCATAAACCAATGAGAACATGACATGACAGGAGTCAAAGGCCGTTCTTATGGACTTGTGAAACGTCATCAGTAACTGCCCAAACACTGTTCACATCTAGAAAAAGACATTAGACATTTCTAGACATTTAAGAAATTATTTGGATTACATTGTAAAAGTCGAGAATATTATGATTTTCAAGGACAGTGTTGTAACAATTAACAATAAAGTAAATTTAACTTGAATTTTAACTTGAATTAAATTTAACTTTAAATTGAGCTCTACTCAGGTCAAAAGATTGTGAAATAATGACAATGTTAAACGGCGAGCACCATCAAATCACCTTTTCTCTTTATTCATTTGGCTGTTATAACATAAGTACAATAGCTGAACAAATTCTAAAATAAATGACTTAAGGCTCAAGAGCCCAACTAAAGCAAACACTGATCTCCATAATTGTAACCAATTACGATTTTCGACAAAAATAAATAATGACAATATTAGCTACTTTGTGGTCCTCTCTCAAGTGTTGTAACTGCACGATTGATTTGATCCACTAGAGGGCAGTCTGTGATCAAGTACATTAAATTCACTCCACAATTCTGTTCAAGTTTACAGTGTTGCTGTCTACTGACCCTGTTGCAACATATCTGTGATGTTATGTCCTCTTTGTGTCTTTTTTTTGTTATATATAATGTTCAGTTTTTCAAGCCGGTTACAACTATTTCAACAATTGAGTATAGACTTATTTTCCTTATAGGCCAGTCTAACATGCAACATGCTTTACAATCCTATGCTGTGCTGAATGAGTCCTAGAAAACATAGATCAACTGTTTTCCCTATTGAAATGTGGAAATTAGCAAAGCCTCTGAACAATACTGCTGATTGTTGAAGAGAAGGCCATTGTTCCAGATCGCATTTCCTAAATACGTCACAACTATGAAGAGATCTTTAACATGTTAATAATACTTGGCATTTTCTGTATGCGACTAAGAGTTAGACTTCTTGATTCTTGCTGTTGCCTGTTTTTTGGCTCTAACACCAACATCATTGTCCCTCTGAAAGACCTCTTTTGATTGTGCCCACTCTCACATTTTCTGGGCTGGTAAACGGCCCACTCTCATGTGTAATGGCTGTCCAAGTGTGTGAGATTTTATTCTTGATCTCTTTTCTCATTTGACTCGAATGATTCCTCAATGACAAAACAATGAGTCCCTTCCATAAACAACAAGTAAAACCTCAAAATGTGCAATATTTCTGTTTATGATAAATAATATTGCACATGCATTATTTTTATATATAACCAATCACATGGCAGTTGCTTCAATGCATTTAGGGGTTTGGTCTTGATCAAGACAATCTTCTGAACTCCAAACTGAATGAATGGGAAAGAAAGGTGATTTAAAGGGATAGTTCACTTTGAAATTAATTTTTGATATGTTTTAGACATTTTGCTTTAAACATGATTTACTGACTCGTAACATTGGTTTTGAGTGTGTGCTGCTGGTGACTAACAATGAACTCTCGTATGTTCTGTAAAATATAAAAGAAAAATTCTGTACTGCATGTTCATATTTTGTTCTTCCTCAAATATCAACCGTGTTCAACAATGATTCTCAAAAGTCGCTTACTGCATCTTTAATTGTCAATGGACAAAATCTCGAAATCCTTTCACAATAGGGAAACAAAAACAACCGATGCTCATTCTTTATTAATCATTTTGTAGAAATGCTCTAAAGTGACGTCGTAAATAAATTATAACTTTCCAACTTGGACTTGAATGAACCATAAGACACCATGAGTCTAGATGCACATTCTACAGTTTCTTTTGGACTACTTTACTTTAATATATATATTATTATTATTATTATTATTATTTTAAATGATACTTGCTATCCAAAATTCCAAAAAGAACGAGCTATACGTTTGTGATCGGACTAAAGATTTCAGCCTGAAGTAGTTGTCTGGCGTTTAAGGGACCTTGAGCCCTTTATAGACAATTTTGAAAAATGTTAACAGCACTGGTCCAGAAACACTTCCTGTTTCAGTTTGTAACTGTTTTCTTTATTTCACATGTAAAGAAAACATCTTAAAGATGTTTGTTTAACTTTTTGATTCAGTTTTAAATGTTCTGTTGGTTGTATTTTATCCCAGCTTTTATGTAGTGTTAAAAAACTGCAACAGGAAGTGCTTCTGAACCAGTGTTGTTTACATCTTGCAAAATGGTCTATAGGAGCCAGAATATCATTCTGACTTTTTTGACAGCTTTTTGTCTGAATCAACCACCTAGAGATGCAGTAAAATGACTCAGAACACTTTGTGAAGTGCATAGCAATGATCTGCGTCCAACCAAAACACTCTAGCATTGTGGGAGCTACTTATATAATTCACATTTTCTTCAGAAAGTCTAAATTTAATATAAATTTGCCATTAGACACTTTTTAGTTTATCTAAACTATCTTTATTGTTATGGTGATCGTCCTTAAATGGGCCTGAACAGTTTATTGAACCTTTAGACAAAAATGTTTTTTTTAAAAATAGCCTATGTGTTTAAAATGTGTGCAATAAAAGGATAATTAGGTGATGTAGAAAAAAAAATTTTCCTCAAAAGCCTGATGTATCAAATTTGATACATTTTAACATGATATTTCAAACAAATGTAGCTTCAATCCTGCATGTTCATGTTAAAATATTACTAATAATATTACTGACAAATGGCTATTCTTATGTTTACTCTAGTTTTGGCATTGTGTCTAAAATCAGTAAGGATTTCACAGCAAAAAGACACCTGAAGACTTAAGTATAAACTTTCCAACAACAAAGCATGCAGTAGATTGTGTAAAGCGACAATTTGATCACGTCGATAATTTAGAGGCCTTAGAGATCAAATATGAAACAATAGGCTTTACAGGGTTAACTTTTAATATGGGACACTGGGTGTCACTATGGACTTCCAAATGCAGGGAAGCAGTGAAGGGTGGGGGTGCACACGTTGTTTGCATTCCCAGAGCTGAACAGGAAAACAGTCAGGAAGCTAGGCTGAGGCTCAAGCTAAAGGCTCAGCCAGGAAAAGGAGAGGCGGCAAGTGCTAAGAGGGACGCTGCCTCAGCCAACACCTCTACCGCTGCGTCTGATTTCGCTCCAAACCAGGATCAACGCCATCTATGACTCATTCATGTAGATTCAAGCAGTCTTTATAAATGTCTCTGTTTTTTTTTTTCTTGCATAGTGCAATACTCATGTTGATGCTCCAAGGAACAGCACAACAGTGATACTGTCTCAGAGTTTCCTTGAATCACTGAAATATTTTAATAGTGGAAAAAGGGAACTTATTCAATCTTTTTGTGTTTTCATCTATAATTAAAGTCAGACTGAATGACTAAATGTTTTAGCCCTACAGTTACAGTATGTTCTCAGAAATGTCCTCCCAGGCCTCAAGACATTGTGATGTAACTAACCAATGCTGAGGTGACAAACCGCTCCATGTCTAAATCAGACTGGCTGCAGAGATCATGGAGATCTGTCAGCAAACGGAAAACTTGAGGCAACCAATCAGAAACCACAGAGCTTCCTCTTGCTTGATCAAACCCTACGCCTACGTGATAACAGCGCGACGCTGCTGCTCGCATCCGTCCACGTCGTCATTATTACTTATTCAACCTCATCATTTATACTTTTCATATCTCACACACTGACTAATAATATTATGTCACTAATAGATCACCAGTTGCAGGAACAGGCATTTTTAGAGGTGTTTCATTTCTCTGTCAGATCCAAACATATTGGATGTCTAATTAGTAGGCCTACATGTCTATTGCCTTATGCTCTTTATAAATATCTTTACCCCAGAGGTCATGCAAATATGCATATTTGTCTCTTTTTGAATGATGTATGACCAACTGTCACATGAGACAGACAGTGGATCAATGTGCGTGGGAAGGTCCCCTTTTGGCTTAAAGAGATTAAAGGGATAGTTCACTTTGAAATGAATTTTTGATATGTTTTTGCTTACCTCAAGGGCATCCAAGATGTAGGTGTCTTTGTTTCCACAGTATTTTCAATTTTGACATTTTTCGGTCAAACTGTTGTTGTCTAATGTCATTTAATGCAGGTTTAGGGGGTTCACCTCAAAGAGCATGCACAGAGAAGTCCAAATTAAACATGATTTAATGACTCGTAAATGTTACTGATGGCCTAAGACACGAAGCGAGCAGTTTGTGTGAGAAAACAAACAGAATTTATATCGTTTTTACCTCGTCTAACCACAGCCATATATGTCAAAATTGAAAATACTGTGGAAACAAAGACACCTACATCTTGGATGCCCTTGAGGTAAGCTAAAACATATAAAAAATTAATTTCAAAGTGAACTATCCCTTTAATTAGATTTTTTTATGTTTAGGAAAGAAGTCTCTTATGTTCAGCAAGGCTGAATTTATTTGATCAGAAATACATTAAAACAGTAATATTATATAAAACAGTATATATTACAATTTAAAAGGACAAAGCTGAATTTTCAGCATCATTACTCCAGTCTTCAGTGTCACATGATCCTTCTGAAATCATTCTAATATGCCGATTTTCTGCTCAAGAAAATTCTCTTTACTTTTATTCATTTTTAAGTGTGCTTGTTGAATAAAAGTATTCATTTATTTAAAAGAAACTCTTCAGCTTGGGTATGTTCATCAATTTAAGTCCATGGGATTTTTATCCATCTTATCAACTGCAGATAAAATATGTAATCCCTGAACATGACCATTCCAAATAAAGTCCAAAAACGTTTTACATTTTTATAACAAATTTCCATTTCTGATTGGCTGGTTGAAGCATCTGTTCATTAATAATGGGTGACAGTGATAGTTCAGTAAGTAGTGTGATTAAAGGCAGCTGGTCAAGATGACCTACTTCATCTGGAATTTACACTGGGAAACACGCGGGAACGATGTCCAGTATCTCCAAGTTCCGTGCTTTCAGCTCTCTTCCTCTCAGTCTTGGAACGCAACGATGGCTTGGCCTCTAGGAAAACCCTGATGAATCAACACATCCCGACCCCCTGATAAACACGCTCACCAGTGTTACAGAATGGGCCAGCAGAGCCAAGCTGTTCAAACACACAAAACAACATTGACAACATTCAGTTAGTGAGACCTGGCTGGACATTATGTTCCACTTGTGGTGTTTTTTGGACAACAGTAGTAACAGCAAAGCATAAAATAATCTCTCAGTATACAGTTATAAAATCCATTTACTGCAAGGCAAGGCAATGTTGAAGTATCCTTTCTTTAGTATGTGCCTTAGTTTTAGCAAAGACATTTCCTTTTAGTGTTGAGATGGAAAGCTTTTACTACTAATGCATGAGTTCGTTTCTTCAAATCACGAGGCACAAGTACACAATGTCTTCCCTCTGATCTCCATGGGGCGATACGTATCTTTGATCTCTTGGAGAGAAACAATACACAGGACATTTCAGAGTCACAAAAATAAACCCAAATTATCTGCAATGTCTATGTGTAAAGACTTTCGGTCACACTTTAGATTAGGGTACAATTCTCACTATTAACTATGACTTTTGCTTCAATAAACTCCTAATTACTGCTTATTAATGTTAAGGTAGTTGTTAACTTTAGGTATTGGGTAAGGGATGCAGAATAAGGCATTATTATGTGCTTTATAAGTACTAATAAACAGCCAATATCTGATAATATGAACACTGTAAATAGGTTGCTGTAAAGTTTACAGTAACTTACTGGCAGCTGAATGCCAGTAAGTTACTGTAAAAGTGTTTACAGTATCAGAACTGTAATGTCATTTACAGTAATACAATAGTATACTATTAATATTTACAGTGTGAGTACTGTATTTTTCATTTACAGTACAAGTACCATATTTTTAATTTACAGTAATAGTACTGTATTTTTATTTACAGCTTTAGAATTAATTTCCTATTACATAATTCGATTTTTTTTTACAATTTACAGTAGAACATAATTACAGTAGTAATTAATAACATTAGTAACACATATTTTTCCATAATCCTTGGCTATTTACAGTATTATACTGTTGGCACATTTAACAGTATTATACTGTACATATTACAGTAAAATACTGTTCAAATTACAAAAATCTGTTACAATGCTAATAAGACACTAGTTAATAGGGAGAATTGGACCATAAAATAAAGTTTTACCAGACTTTCAATAGTATTTTATTTCATTGTCAGTGTGCAATCTGTCGATCTGCGTAACGCGAATTGTTTTTTTGGCACCCTACTCACAGTAAGTTAACAGTCTACTATCTTAAAGACTTTTAAGCAAAAAAAATGAAAGTTTACGAGAGGTATTTATGGTATGTAAAGATATAAAGTCATAAAAATGACAGATGTACAAGTTTTGATATTGAACATAAACAAAACTTTATTTTAAAGCATATTTCTGAAAACTTTCAATTCAACGTATTGTGGTAACTGAAATGTTTGCATTTAAAAGCTCTCTAAATAAATTTCATTTTGTTTTATTTAGGGGGTCAGATTCCCCCCAACTCCACCATAATTCACACTTTTTCCAAGACATTTGCTAGCAAAGGATTTTGGACTGTTAGAGCATACTATACTCTAACTATTTAATATGCCAAGAATGCCACGGAAAAACAGAATGCATAATATCCTTAATAAATGCATAATATAAACTGCAACCTGTGCACATTGAAATGAATCAAAGAACAGCAATATTGGCTGCTCCTTTTAGCTTGCAATTTGACCTCAAACTTTTAATAAGGAAATATATATATATATATATATATATATATATATATATATTTATTTTTATTTTTTTTACTGAACTTAAGTTACCTACTTATCAGTGCTTGTTATGTAAAATAGACTCACCAGCTTCCTGCAACAACCTGCTTTCCCTTCCTGTCATTTCTTTTGGGACTTTCTATAAAAAGCTGTAAGAATTGTTGTGAAATTCCCATTTTTCATCTACGTAACCCAAGTATTGACACACATATTTTCCACATAATAGGCCATATAATTATTATACTGTATAACCACTGGTCAGATGGGTTTCCTGTCTCAAAGGCTGTCATGGCAATCAATATAATCTTTTAACCAGGTGCATGCTGATTTACCAGCAGCAGACAAACATTAGTCACAAGATGAGAGGAAAAACGGTTGTAATGGCGGGCAGATGGCGTCTATGCAGATAACCACTATCAGAGAGGTTCTGTCATCATAAAACCACTGGAAATGAGGAACCAAGACTGTGGCAAAAATACAGGATGGAGTGCAATTTAGATTCTGTTTTTTATAGTCTGCCGTTTAAATGCTTGACAACGGCCTCCATATCCTGGATTCAGTTATTTCACCTGTACAGTGTGTACACACACACACATACAATCCAAATAAGTGTATTGGCTCACAGCCATAGGGTTTAATGTGAATGGAAGAGCTTCCCATTTTGTTAGCAGGTTGCTCTTAATTCACTCCACTGAGAGCGGCTGAAGTGCAGCTGTCTATACTTCTCCAGTTCTTAATCTCTGCTATCAGCAGACACATTATAGTCAAACTGACCCTTTTGCTTCACTCTTCCAAGAGGAAAGACAGGCAGAGAGGCTGGAGAGATGGAGTAACGCTCATTAACAAACATTTACACATCTGTTATAGCCTGAGGCACTGGAATGAATGTGTACGTTATATGTGTTAACCTGAATAACAGCTTGCGAAGTGTATGAGGAACATTACCAATCAAGCAATAAATTAAATTTCCAAAGCACCACACGATAAAACTGCATTATTATCCATCCATCGTCAACAACAACAACAACAACAGAGATGTTCAATGGTCTTTATTGGCATAAATACAGTAACAACGATGCACAGTCGCTAGTTTTGATGTGTTCATTTGTTATGAGGCCATTATTTACTCACCTGCTATGGAAGGTAAAGTCATATTAAACCCTGTAGACAGAGGGAATATTGTCTCAACTAGGCAATAAGCTGGAAGTAGTACCCTCACCATGTGTGGAAAGAGTGAATCGCTGCAGAGCTTGGACAGTAGTTAGGAAAGCGTTATGCTTTATGTTGTTTTTGAGTCCTTGGGCATGACGGAGGCTTTCAACAACACCTACTTTACAGGATAATGTGCTCAATGATGTTCATACATATTTATTTTTGCAAACTGACAATGAATTAATGCAATGTTATATTTCAGTTAATAACTACATTTGGACATATTTAAAAGAAAATGCCCTTTTTTCACCCCAAAATTAAAATTGTGTCTGAAATTACTCACCCTCATGTTGTTCTAACCACCTAAGACTTTCGTTCATCTATGGAACACAAATTAAGATATTTATTATATCTGAGAGCTGGCTCACTCCTCCATAGGCTTTGTAAATGAAACGTGCCAGCCCAGAAAGTTAGTAAAAACATCATTAAAATAGTCCAGTAGTACCTTAAATTTATCAAGCAGCGGGAATACTTTTTGTGCGCAAAAAAATAAAATAACGACTTTATTCAAATATTTATTGTCTGTGTGGGCCTCTGAGTGAGTTCACGAAGTGTTAAAAGAGCAGCGCTTCTTCTGTGATCTAGCTCACGTGTTATCACGTATTGAATCAATAGGAAATTGTATGATATGACTAAGAAAACATTGCGTAACGAGACACCGTCTTTAAATCTAAAGTCTCCCTGAACAATCTTACAATGCAAACATCCTAAGCATTTAAATGGGTATTTGTTTAAAGTCGGAAATTATTCCTGCTTACTAAAAATATGTGAATTGTGAACTTAAAATTTAGCTCTTTCTGATTGTGTTTTACAGATCAGATCAGTAGTCTAGTAAGTTTTTGATTAGTTAGCAAGAACATGTCCAGGAAATGCATTAAAACAAATTGTATGGGTTAATGTACACCTGTTTCACCTCTTATTTGCCCCTTATTTGCACTGCACACGTCTGCGGCGTGTTACAGCTGCGACACGGCTACTGGAGCTGATCGCGCCCACAAACCGGCAAATCACGTGAAAATGCTCCTGGTGTGAGTTGACACCGTGTGAAGGTAGGAATAAAACATTGTCGGAGCCGTAAAGCGCCACCACAGATGTGTGCAGTGTAAATAAGGGGTTTACACATTTAGGCCTACTCCATTTGCAGTGCACATTTTTTTACCATACCCATGTCATCAGGTTGGAGCTTTCACTGCACGCGGATGCCCGTCCAAGCAGTAGCACCTCATTGCAGGGTGGAGATGGGTAGGTTTAGGGGTGGGTTTAGGGGTCAGGGGGTGGAGATGAGTAGGTTTAGGGATCAGGGGGTGGAGTTGGGTAGGTTTAGGGGTGGGTTTAGGGTTCAGGGGGTGGAGATGAGTAGGTTTAGGGATCAGGGGGTGGAGGTGAGTAGGTTTAGGGGTGGGTTTAGGGATCAGGGGGTGGAGATGAGCAGGTTTAGGGATCAGGGGGTGGAGTTGGGTAGGTTTAGGGGTGGGTTTAGGGGTCAGGGGGTGGAGATGAGTAGGTTTAGGGATCAGGGGGTGGAGTTGGGTAGGTTTAGGGGTGGGTTTAGGGATCAGGGGGTGGAGATGAGCAGGTTTAGGGATCAGGGGGTGGAGTTGAGTAGGTTTAGGGGTGGGTTTAGGGATCAGGGGGTGGAGATGACTAGGTTTAGGGATCGGGGGTGGAGTTGGGTAGGTTTAGGGGTGGGTTTAGGGTTCAGGGGGTGGAGTTGGGTATGTTTAGGGATGGGTTTAGGGTTCAGGGGGTGGAGATGAGTAGGTTTAGGGATCAGGGGGTGGAGTTGGGTAGGTTTAGGGTAGGTTTTGGCCGCTCGAACACTTCCGGTGGCTTCACTGCCTGGTGGCAGTTTAGAACGCCATGAGTTATCCAGTCATTATATAGATCAGTGGTCAGAACGTAGACTCACTATAGTGTAGGCCATAATAGGCCAGCGTCACACACATCACACACATGACCTATTGAGTTGAATAAAGTCGTTATTTTGTTTGTGTTTCGCACAAAAAGCATTTTCGTCACTTGATAAACTTAAGGTTGAGCCACTGTAGTCACTTGGACTATTTTAACAATGGTTTAACAAACTCTCTGGGCCGGCAAGATTCAATAACAATAGAAGCCTATGGAGGATTTCATTAAAAATATCTTAATTTGTGTTCCGAAAATGAACGAAAGTCTTACGGGGTTTTATTCCTTGTTCATCTAGAATTTATTGTAGGGTTGTGTTGCTATTGCTGAGATGTTGTCCCACCATAATGCCAGTGTGAACACAGCATAAGAGAAGAGAACAGATGATGTTGATGATGCAAGAGGGAAGAGACATTATTTTGATTAAAGATAACAAGGGCACATAAAAAATGAAAAAAGGATGTGCACAGATAAATCATTTATAAATGCAATGTTCCATAAAAATATGTCAATTTTGATTTTATGGTGACTTTAAGTATTTAACTTAATTAGATTCCATTCCATTATATAAATGCAAAAGAAGGATCATCATACGTTTTCTGAAATAAACTGGGAAAAAAACACCAATGACATTGTTGGTATTTCTGAGGAAAAAAAAGATTCAAGTGATGTACTACTGCTGACTAAATATGTCGTGTTTTAATCTAGGGAACTTTTCAGGTGGAAAAAAGTTTTACTTTGAAATGTAAATAATGTCCTGTGAATCCCCTTTAAATGGGACTACTAGATAACAAACACTTTTCTTTCTCTGGAAAGTTGCAGTGTCTTTTTTACCAGACAGCTTTGCATTGTGATGCATTTCCTTTCACAATCTCTCTGCCACATCCTGTCAGCACATGTGACTTGAGTATCTGTACTCTCTCGTTCATGTGAGCACGCCAAGCCACATTCATCAATCCATTCAACTTCCTTAGCAACATGCAAGACAAGAGTGGGCTGCAACAATATTCTTTTGCACTTTTTGTCAGCAAAATGTTTTAATGATTGTTACGGTTTCTCAATTCATGTTTAACATTATTTGAATTGTAATATCGGCATTCGATATATATATATATATATATACTGTATATATTTTTTTTACAAAAATTAAAAATAGATTATAATTATTTTGTGATAGTCATTTTACACAGGGTCAAATACATTTTTTTAATATTTTGAAGTAATAGTACCGACAAAAGTAGTGACTATGGATGGGGATTAGAAAATCCTCTCTGCTCCTATACTTATGTAATCATATATTTACTATACATGCAGATATTGGCCGTTTGGAGGGACAAAATCTTTAGCCTACACCCTTGAGACACTAAGCCCCGAACAAGAAGCTCTAAAAGAGACAGTCTGGGTTTCAACCAGACACCCTGATCTCATTTACTTCCAGTCAAAACGGACATCACATCACACTGGGTCCATTTCGTCCATATAGAATTAAAGGGATAGTTCACTTTGAAATTAATTTTTGATATGTTTTAGCTTACCTCAAGAGCATCCAAGATGTAGGTGTCTTTGTTTCCACAGTAGTTTCCATTTTGATATTTTTTGTTCAAACCGTTGTTGTCTATCAGTCAGGTTGCAGGTATGCAGGTTTAGGGGGTCCACCTCAAAGAGCATGCACAGAGAAGTCCAAATTAAACATGATTTAATGACTCATAAATGTAAGTACACATTGATGGCCTAAGACACGAAACGAGCGGCTTGTGTGAGAAAACGAACAGTGTTTATATCGTTTTTACCTCGTGTAACCACAGCCATGTCAAACTGATCTGACGGCACAGGCGCTTCAGTCTACGCATACCCGGAAGTGATCGCTTGCGTGTGTACGTCACTCGAGATTTCGAAAGTTTTACTTTCACTAAACATATTTAGATATATCGAAATCGTCTTCCATTGCGATTTCCTGTATATCTAAATATGTTTTGATCTTCACAGTGAAAGGTAAAACTTCCGAAATCTCTGTGTAAATGAGACTTAGGCCATGAGACTTAGACCTGAGTACAAAATTGGAGGCCCCTTCCTGAGCTGAGATATGGAGATCCCACATAGCATTTATGCCATTATAAAAATAGTGGGTTCGCGGACGGTGGAATTTTGGGACGGCGCTTGGTGCCATGGACCCCGGAGAGCCTCCTGAGTGCAGTAAAATAGTTTTTATCACGACAGGAGCTCAAAACTCCGGGTGGGGAGCCCCTATGGGTCCCCTTCATCCAGCGTCCCCAGCTCCTGGGACCTTCCGTTTCTGAGATAATTATGATAAATTAATATTAATAATAATATAAATATGGGCTTTTGTCCACAAACCCCCAGTTTGGACTAACTCAAGTTATTAAAACACGCTCTAATTAAAAACATGCACAGACACAGACTGTTTTGTGTGAATGTTGGAAACAGTCGCTTTAGAAAACTGGAGTATCGTCACTGGCAGGCAAAGTCTCTCGAGTTTCGCGTGATTTTCTCCAAAACGTTCTCTCCATAAAATCAAATATGTGGTGCTTTCAAACATACAAACGTTAATAGCCTCATGACTTTTGGTACGGTTTACCGACTTTCCCATGTTAACAACCACACACTCTAGACTTTATGAAGACTATTGGCCTCATTTATTAATGACTGCAAACAAATTGCGTTTATGTGCACAGACTTACGTTTTGGTGCAAAACTTCCACCGGAATCATCACACCTGGCCAACGCGAACTCAAATGAGGGGGCGCGCCGCGCGTGCCTGCAGTAATTTGCATAAAACAAGTCCAAACATCCATAAGCGCAAATTAATCGATCTCACTCTTGCTTGTTTTCGTGAACGTGTAGGTTGAGTTTATTCAGATTTTTAATATAATTCAGATTCATTTAGCGAATTTGAATAATAAAAATATGATTGTCATTACTATTATGAAAAAAGTACAATAGTGCGAATTTGAATTCAATGTTTTTATGCATACGTATTACGCACAAATACGTGCATATGCGTGCATAAGCTCCCGGGTAAATTACTATGCAAATCTTATTGCAATGTTGGGGTGGGTGGTTGGTTGGGCGGTTGCTATGTGGTTGCTAAAGCATGGGTTTTTAGCACGTCCTTTTGTGTTTGTTTGGTGGTTGCTTGGTGGTCCCACAAAAAGTCCACTATCAAGTCTCTCTGACATTAATATTCTAGCCAGTATGTGCCTCAGGTCGCTTCTTTGATGCAAATACACGATTTTTTAATCAATCTTAAGTATCAGTCTATAGCACTCATAATGCAAAGCAAGTTAGACACCAATGTAAAAAAATTTTGATAGTGGTTTAAAACAAACCCAAGTAAAAGCAATAATACTGATGCTTACTTTAAGAAACATCACTAAAATATAAATAGACAAATGTGTAAACAAACTCTATTGTCCCGTCTCTGTACCAAGCATCCCATCTCTCTTGCTCTGCTAATTACATGCAACCCACTGTCAGCCGAGCCTATTGTTTTGCCCAACCATTAAATGACCCATTCATGGCGTTGCTTTAGGTCCCCTTGTCTTCAAACTAATTATCCATTCACTTTTTTTTTAACAATCGTCATGACTTAAAATGACTTCAGCTTTCAAAATCTGCTCAAAAACCCAATTATGTCTTAAGCCGACAACTTACCCAAACACCCTTCTTTATAACTGAAGACGAAACAATAGCTTATCAAGACACAGGGAGTTATGCAGTACTGACACCAGCGACCATCCAAAGAGGCTCTGATGTAACGGGCACCGGCTGTGAAGGCAGACAAAAGGGAAACAACGCAAAAGAGAGCCATAGAAAATAGAGGGGGGGTTATTTTGTGACCTGGAAGGTCAGGTTCTACACTGGGATGATGATGCGGTTTGTCTTGTCAAAGCACCATGGGGGAACGTGTTTGTGTGTGCAGGGAGAGGGCAAGGGTTCAGCACTGACCTATAGGAAGAGAATCAAGGCTTTTGGTCTGGAATCCTGGGGTCACTCTTTAGATGCACATTCCAATGCATGTTCCTAACAGCGACCCTATAATGAATTTGTTTGACATCACTGAAGGTCTCACACTCACACAGAGCCAAGCATTAGAGGAATGTAACCAGTCCCTTCATACTACAAAACACACAGTCTCTGCCCCAGAGGAAGCTGTTGTTTTTAGCACATTAGACTGTAGTCTTTTGTGCGAATTGCCGGTATCGTAAGTGCAAAGAAAAATATTTTAGTAAGAAATCAAAGACGTCCAACACAATAAGAACACTTGTGCTCAAAAGGCAGTGTATTTGTGGACTTCTGGGAAAAATAACCTGAGAATGACAATATGAATTCAACATACAAAAGAGAGAGAGAGAGAAAAAAAAGCGCATACTAGAGAAATTATAATGGAAAAATCCTTTTATTTTTCAAAAAAAAAAAAATATATATAGAAAAGTTATTTACACATACATGCCAACAGGCACTTATTAAATATCCTTCAGGGCCAAAGTATTTTCAAATATAAATGATCAAATAAGAAAAATCCTTCATTTTTTACATCTACAAAAAAAAAAATTAAATAAATAACTTAAACATTAACAAAATATGTACAAACACTCATTTCTTGATTTAAATGTGCACCAGAAAATAAAGTTAAACAACGTTAATAAAGTTTAAGGAGTTGACACTGTAATTATTTGGTGGTGGTTGTTTTTTTGTCAACGTTTTCACCATATTTTTGTCTTGTTAACTGTTATATTACTGGTTATAGAACTTTAAACAATATTCCAGCAACAAATAGAAATGCATCCACATCTACTCAGCATTTTAGACGAGCGTTTAAATTGCCCAACCAATCTTGTGTGAATGTTCTGCATTCAGGTTTTAAAAGCAAATGCTTTGAAACTTTTGGCACACTCAAACTAAATTACTTCTAATCTGTCCAAACTTTGGAAATGAACGAGGCTCTCGATTTTTGAAAACACTTTTTTTTTTTTTTTTTAAATCACTAGATTCTTTGGTTTGTCTTGGCCTCCCATTTTAATCTTCAGTTTGCTTTTTTGGATGGATTTCAAATTTTAAACATTTAGTCTTTGGTGAGTCTTTGAATTTTAGTCTGTTTTAGTTTCTCACAGTTTGCTTTCCTCCTCTTCCAGGGGTCGGTTTAGTCCGGGAATGTACTTCAACAGCCTCCGCCTGAAGCTCTTCTGTTTGGGTTTGCGCTGCAGTGTGCTGAACCCTCCGCACTGCTGTTTTTCTCCATTAGGCACCGAGGACGATGCCGGGCCCCTCATGTGGCTGCGTGTGCTGGCGCTGCGGGTGAGGGTTGTCTTGGCAGTGGCGAAGAGCTCGCTGGCGGGTCGGGTGATCCGTGGGCGGCCACTTTGAGTCTTCTCTTGGTTTGTGTCAAGCTTGTCGTTGCTGTTGTTGTTGCCGCATTCCCCCTGGTAGATGCAGGTTTGGTAGAGTGGATCGTCCTCGGCCGTGGCGGCACTGAGGTGGCTCACGCTGCTGCTCGTGCTACCGGTGCCGAGTAACGCGCGCATGGCCGCCGGGCTCGGAGCTCCCAAACTACCGTACACACCAGCTGACTCCAGAGACTCATACACAGCCACGTCACTCATCACGATGCCTGTGAGAGTGAAAACAGAGAGCTAAATTAACCTCTGGAAATGTTTTAAAGCAAGACACCAAAGTAAAAAAAAAAAAAAATGAACTAATAGATAAATCACCATACTTCCCCAGTTTACTGATTATATTAAGAACTGCAAAAATAAAAATTGTATTACAAGTTTTCTGAAATGTCACGTTTAAATATGCAAATAAGCCACAATCTAATTTATGTACAAATTTGCACAGAAATCAGAAAATTGGATAAAGCCAGGTTCAAAATTTTTGTTCAATTTTAGGATTAGGCTTTTCACACTGGCTAAGTTAACATGCAACCAAATAATCTGATAGCCGGCTAAATCGTACTGAAATGGGTGGTTTATTCCTTTTCTAATCCGATCGAGAGGACATGTTAACACTTGATCAGATTGAAAACCGAAACTTAAAAGGACTGTGCATTTGCAATGACATTGAAATGGAGTAATGACGTACGGCACGAGGAACGAGCTGTTCCTGTTGAATAGTGTCGTATAAATGAGTGTCCCGCCATTGTAAAATTCTCTTTTCACTCCTCAGCATCTGTGAAGTGGAGCTGGACAACGTCGCACAAGTCCTTGTTTCGGATTCTCATCCACAGAAGACTGGTTTTGAGCATTTTTACTGCGTGATACATATCAGCAGCATGGCACAACGGTTAATATGCTCATTTACTCCAAATTATGACCAGAGTCTGCTTTTAAAAAAACAATGTAGGAAAATAGTCGGTATGCACAAACAGCAGGAAATTTTCATGTTTCGCGTTCATGTAAACACTACATTCATATTCATCAATCGGAATGAATTCAGTCAGATTGAAACAAAAGTTGTGCATGTAAACGTAGCCACCGAGAGTGACTGAAAACACAAATAGAGTGAAGAAGAAACCGTTTCATTCTTATAGTCCGAAAAGTCCATTCAGATAAAAAAAACTTTGATAGTAAATTCGGCAATATGTAATATGAGGATGCGCAAAGCTAGAGCCGTTATGTAAACACATTGTGCGTATGGACGTTAACACAGGGATTAGGAATGTACAGTGTGAAACGGCAGCGTATGAATTAAAGATTAATTGCTTTAAGGATTGGAGGATTAAATAAGGATTAAGGATTGGAGGATTAATTGTTAACCCCAGGTAATTTATAAGCAATGTGAAACGTGAAGCAATGAGTCCATTAACCCGGGGTTTACGATGACCCAGGGTTAATTATAAGTGTGAAAAGCCCAATAGAGTCATAGGGATTTGACACCTTTTTTTTTTTTTTTTTTTTTTTTACCATGTTCTTAAGATTGAAAATCAGGGAAATGATTATGTAAACCCTTCTGTAAAGAACCACCAGAACAGATAGAAATAAAACAGTTAAAGGTTTGGTGTATGTTAAGAGCTTCTGAAATGGCAATTTCTGGCTTAGTGCACAAATAGATGAATTGCGGTAAAACTTTCGCATGTTTTCTTTCCACTCGTCAAAAAAAAAAAAATGCTATTTTTTATTTATAAAATATTTTTATATTTTAGACTATTTTGCCTATAGTCTTGCATTCAAGTTAAATTACTCTCTGCTTTAAGATTTTTTTTTTTACAATTAGTCTAAGAGATTCTGCAGAATAGTACAGTATTATGTTGGTATATTAAGGCATTTAGTTTGATCTTTAGTCATACTGGAAAAATGCTAGCATATGCTTCTAAATGTGCATCACACTCTTTAAGTGTTTAATACAACCTTGTGCTTACAGGAAGTGTTTTGTGTGACATAAATACATGCAAAAGAGCTCAGATGGCACTTGACAAGCTATGAAAACAACCTCATAACCAATTGGTGGCTTATTCAAAGGCCTGGGTAAGCAAGATTGCCATCACGTGCTAAAACTCACCATGCACAAGCCGCTGTTCTTGCACCATTAGAGATCTGTATTCGTCCCATTTCTCATGCAGGGTTTGCTGGAGAGACAAAAGACACAGTAAGAGTCATTCCACGTGTCCTTTGGCAGGTCTGTTCATTTACTTTTTTCCCATCATCATCATCGAGAACAGGGAAGTGTGGTCAGTGAGGTCAGACTTAGCTCTCAGTTCTCTATCGCTACTTCTCAAATCAACAAGCCATCAAATTTGAACGAAATGCAGAGTTCTTTGTTATCTAGGTCATTGTTATCATTTTTTTTAATCATAGTTCTTTTCGTAAAGCTAATATGTTTTGAAGTAATGAATGAAAAGATGGTCTGTCATGATAAATTTTTGTAACTATAAACGAGATTCAAAGTCAAGAGACGATAATTATTTTCATGTTGGGAGATAACTGTTAAATGGCGATTATATTTATATACCATTTTGTTTAAATAAAACTTTCATTAAAACTAAAATCAATTGTTTTAAATGGTACAACATAATGTACAGTGTGAAAAATTAATATTAATGTTAGGGTTTGCAAAAGATTGCATTCAACAGGGTTTAAATTAATGTTTTAAAATATTAACTTTAAGTGTTATTTATATACTATTATAGTTTTGATTTTACTTTTTCAGTTTGTTTAAATCGTATAGTAATTATATGTGACGGTGCCATTTTTAAATAAGCTTTAATATATATTTCTTATCTTTTATTCACAGTTTTAGTTTCAATAATTTTTAATACTTCAACTTAAATGGAAATTGTCGTTTTTAATCATTCCAGCTAACAATAAATGTGAAGCAAACAAAAGCACGAGCATTACATGATGACACATGTAGTCTAAATGTAAAAACATAAGCAATTCAACAATTAATAAAAAAAAAAATAAAAAAAAAAAATACTATTTATGTCTGATTACCAATATGGCCAATCATATTTTCCCATAAGCCATTTGACTCATTGTTAGATACTAGAAATTTCAGTTTACAACTCCACTGGTTGACTTTAAATTAGTTTTTTTTTTTTAGTTTGCAACTAAACAAATTATTTTCTTTCAACCATGACAAAGGTGTGTGCCAAAACATGTTGGTTTAAAGCTCTCCAACCAACGATGGCAAAACTCTGTTCAGTTAATATAATAGTATTTATAAAAGAGAGCTTGTGCATGCCTCATATACAACGATGAATTCAAAAGAGCAGTGTAGCAAATGACACGAACACATATATAACCAATGTTCACCACACCGTGATTCAGCAACTCTCAAAAACGGCAGAAGCGAGTACCATAATTAAACCGTATTCTTTATGAACTTAAACTTTACAGCCTATGCATCTTGAGAATGTCCCGAGGAATGTAAAACTGTGTCGTGCTTCTTTTCAGCTGTACTGCAGTATGTGAGGATTAAGAGTGGACTGTCATTGGAACAGGTGGGGTGTGAGAGGAAACAGGTGTGATCAGCGCTAGTGTTTGGTGCCAGGCCAGGGCAGCTGTGTTAAAGCTGGGCTTACATTACAACACTTGTAAACGTCTCGGTATACGAGACGACACGCTGCTTGATACGTGCATGTCGGTTTGCATGTGGTTCGTGTGACTTACCTTTAGATACTGCAGTCGGGCTTCCAATTCTGCTTTTCTAATAGCGTTGCTGTAGACCGTTTCTAGCCTAGACACAGGAACAAAATAACAGTGTTGCATGACAAAGTCCCTTCCTATACTGTGCAGTATTAAATGTCTTTAAATATTCAATCTAATGAACAAACCAATTCAAGTCAAATAGCTCTTTAAAACAGACTTCAGACCACAACGTGTCTGAAAACGAGCTTAGTGGTAATTTAAAACTCCCCTTCCCCCAAATGTATATGATTTCAAGAGCAGCATTGGTGATATGGATATGAAGCAGGAACCGCTTTTTACTGGGCTGCTGTAAACTCTCATTTACAGCATAACCCCATGTTTAAAAGTGGAAATAATTTGAGTTAAAAGCCGTGGAGAGGGAAGGCATGAACTGCTATGCATTCATGTGGTTCACATCTACACTTTATAAATGGAGGCTCATTTTCACTGGCCTTTCATCTTTTATTAAACAGAAAATAAACGTGGGGAAGGAAAGTGTGGTTCCAATCAAATAATAGTAGATCTATTTCTTCAAGATAATCAGAAAAAAACCACAGGTACACTTGAAACAATTTAGTTTCAATTTAAACTTTTAAAACAATTCTATTTTGGGGAAAATGTGACTCTTTTGCTAATCAGACATTGAATAACACTGAACATCTTCATACCTAATGTCGTTGCCAGATGATTTAATGAGCTGGACGATTTCTTTATGGCGAAAGCCTTCCACAGAAGTGTCGTTCACGCTGGCAATCGTGTCTCCTACAAAGCCCAGAAAAGAGAGTTTAACTGAGAACTGTTTTGATTGGAAAACAAAAACTTTGTGTGCTGTACTGCCTAGAGTGATAGTTCAACCAAAAATGTCAATTCTGTCTTGATTATTTACTCACCCTCATGTATTTTGAAACTTGTATTGACTGACTTTCTTCTAAGGAACACAAAAGACGATACTTATTGCAGAGTGTCCAATTTCAACACAATAAAGGTGAATGGTGACCACAAGTGCTACGCAAGAGTTCAGAGGAAACATTTTCAGTGAACACATTCGGTTTCAGTCGGTTACTCACAGAAAGCGAAAAACACTTAAAATAGTGCAAAAGTTGATGGTGCTTTATTTGAACCGTTTTAAAACTTGACGTCACATTCACTTTCATTGTCCAGAAAAGAGCAGCGTAACCATTCTGCTAAACACCTCCTTTTGTGTTCCACTGGAATAAATTATCATCTTCTTGTTTTCTTTTTCTTTTCACATGACAAACAGACTTCACACATCATTGTGTAATGAAACGTAATGAAACAATTTCTTTTCTCCAAGGAGAGTTTTGTGTTTTCTCGTCTTAGAACGATGTCGATGAGGTCATGTGCTTTAGAGAGACAGGCCAAAGGCTACAATGGCGCAAAGCATTCAGGGAATGCAGGAAGCGAAACCAACACACACGCACAGCAACTCTGCGGAGGAGTTCCTATTTACTACAGATCTGACATCAGTTTATCTATGAATCATAATTGTTATATTTTGGACTAGAAGAAGATCAACTGATCCTAGGACAGAGCGAACATATTTTAGATGCAGACGTGTTTTTTTCCTCATAGAGATTATAGAAAAGAATGCAGATTCTGTATATTAAATTTCAAGAGGTGACATTTCATAAAAGCCTGAATGTGAAATTATAGGACAAAGATTTATTTTTAGAAAAACTTGTTTTACTTCTCAACATTTTCTAAATAAATTCTCTTACAAGTTTCTAGAAGTATTAAAACTACCACAAAGATGCAAGTTTACATGCATGACGAACCGCTGTTGAAGCATAAGACTTCTTTTGAAAACATCGTTCATCGAAAAAAATCGTACAAACCACAAACATTTTAATGCAGTGTATTTGTATATCTATCTGTCTGTATATATATATATATATATATATATATATATATATATATATATATATATAAACCTTTAATTTAAGCTCCATTTACCTTTAAGCTCCATTTAATTTATGTCAGGATGAAAGATTTATGCCAAGTACAAAAAAGAGCTCAAACTAAAAGGGAACAACCCTAGCAGATTGAAATAGAGCTTCATATATACATGCAGCCCACAAAAAACCACAGAGTGACTCGACTGTATTCTGTTTTACAGTTCGAAAGAGTACAAATCCATCAACTGTCTACGTGGGTGCTGACCTGTGGCTGTGATATTTGCTTTTGCTTAAACAGCATGGCTGTCACTCAACTGTTCTGCTGTTGACAGATTGACGAGATCGAAGGGTCAGAAAGCAAGCCTTCTGAAATATTACTCCCGTTCACACAGACTCATTTTACTACAAAACAGGATGTTCAAGAGGTGGATGAAGGAAAGAGATCCTTGTTGTTGCTTTGAAACGTACTCCCTTTGACCCCAAGGACTACTCGAAATATTCTAGCCTGGGTGTCAAATGCTGGTTTAGAGCAGGACTGAATGAGCAAACATTAAGGGTGGTGTTAATGTGAGCACACTTACCGACTTTAAGGCCTGCAAGTTGGGCAGGACTGTCTTCGTGAACTTTGCAAACAAAAGTGCACATCTCCACCGAGTTCTCACTCTGGTGATGCAGTCCGTATGTCTGCAGGCGCACACACACACACACACAAAAAAAGGGTGGTAAACAATGCAGTCTCTTGTACGGAGAGTAATGTTATTTATAGATATGCATTCAGATTATACTAAAGTAAACAAAATGAGTCATAGTCTAGCTAGTAAAGGTGTGCCATTTTCTTCAATACTAGGACTTATTGTTCGACGTAGCATTGCTAAATCAAGTCTGATAGCATTTCCACGGTGACTTAACACCATCATGTGCTCAATAACTAGAATGTTGATACACAAAGACTGACTGACAGACTCAATGGCTTAAAGGAAGCCGAACGTGAGGAGCGGCTCCAGGTTGTTTATACACATGCAAACATCCTTGATAAACAAACCACACCGAAACTAGGCCGTTTGAAACACCTGTGTTTTGTTGTCATTTCAATGTTTGATCTGTAAGCAGGACAACTCCAAGCCATTTGACTGAGGCTTAAAAATTATTTTTGGCTAAACATCATTTTATATTTGATGACCATTTCTGAGTGTTAGCAAGAGATAAAGGGTGCTTTCTTCCTTCCATTTTACTGTAATGTTGAGCGTTTTAGAGTGAAAATGATATTCAGTCATAAAGGAAAGTTTTCAAGTGAGCAAGTTACATATAATATAATATAATATAATATAATAAACTGGCCATGCACAAGTAGTTTGCATTATGGATGGAATATAACATAACATAACAATTAGGGCTTTCAAACGATTAATCGCATCCAAAATAAAGGTTTGTGTTTACATAATATATGTGGGTGCACTGTGTATAATTATTTGATATATATATATATAAAAATACACACACATACATGTATATATTTAAGAAATAGGTTCATGCATATACTAGGGCTGTGCAAAAGTTAATTGCGATTAATCGCATCCAAAATAAAAGTCTGTTTTACATAATATATTTGTGTGTGTTGTATATAATTATTTTGTATATATAAATACCTATGCATGCATGCATATATTTAAGAATTATTTGCTCTTAAATTCTGTATATATATATATATAAATACATAATCTATATTATATAAATATAAATATTTTATATAGGAATAACACATTTTCTTAAACATATACATGCATGTGTGTGTATTTATATATACAAAATAATTATATACAGCACACACAAATATATATGTAAACACAGACTTTTATTTTGGATGCGATTAATCGCAATTAACTTTTGCACAGCCCTAGCATATACTGAATATAGATTTATATATAATTATATATATAAATAATATTTTTTTTCTTAAATATACATGCATGTGTGTGTATTTATATATATATATATATATATATATATATATACACACACACACACACAAAACAATTATACATAGTGAACCCACGTATTTTATGTAAACACAAACTTTTATTTTGATGCGATTTATCACGATTAATCGTTTGACAGCCCTAAATATAATATAATATAATCAACATAGACAAAGCGGTTTGCAAATTAGATGGATGGATAACATACAAAATATTATAACACAACAAAATATAATATACCCATAATTCCTACATAGGACAAGTGGCTTTCAAAATGGATGGATACCATTGTTTTAAACTGTAAATTATGTTAAAGTTTTGCAGTTTTAGCAATAAAAAAATGTAGTTTGCACCATTAAGATCTTATACAATTCATCTATTCTGCAATAAAACAACTCAAGTCTGCTTCAGTGGACTAGCCCCCGGATCTCTATGCAAACTGTGAAGGATGTTAAGTCGCTATAACATATCATAGTGGTGTGAGATATTAAGAATACAATGCAACTCTACACAGCAAGAGTTTAAAACAGGAAGAGACTCAGTTAGAGGTTGATATGCAAAACATCAGCTTCAGTTTCCACCATAACTGTAATCAGTAGCTCAGTTCAAGACGCACACGCTGATATACTGATGCCATTTGGAAGGGTCATTTGCATGGTATCAGTGGTATTTTTGGTTCACTGACGTCTAGATTCAAATGAGCGTCTCAATATGCTGTTCATTTCCTGATGTGAGTGGAGCCATAATGTTTTTTGTAGCGTGCAACATTTTCAGCAGTCACCAAAGAGACTCGCTGTGGCTTTAAGACGCTCTCACGATGTTCACTTTCACAATGAATGACAATTGCTTAAGTGTGTAAAATGCGTAGGAACGGGTGATTTCAATGCCTTTGCGGATGACTGATGTTGGTGCTCATTTCCTCAACTGAAACCCAAAGGTGTTGTTGAGGTTAACAGCTTAGTGTGCAGAGGACACTGTTAAACCTCATTTTGTCAAAAGAAAGGTGAATCTGACTAAACTTTTGATGACTTCATAAGGATTGTCTTAAAGGGTTGGGTTTACCCAAAAACTAACATTCTGCCGTCATCATTTACTCACCCTCTGGATGTTACAAACCACTATGACTGACTTTCTTCAGCAGAGCACAAAAGATTATGTTTTAAAGAGGGCTCACACTGCTCCTTACCATTACAATGAAAGTGAATGGGGACTGGGGCTGTTAATGTCCAAAAAGGCACAATAAAAGTGGTCCATATGACTTGTGCGCTATATTTCAAGTCTTCTAAACCCATGCAACCCAATTTATGTGTGAAATTTCAGCCGATATTCTCGCTTCTCGCTTGACAGCCAGTCAACATTCATTTCATTGAATGGAAACAAGCCTTTTTGACATTCTCATTCTGCTATAAATAACTTTTTTAATATAGTACAGAAGAAAACAGGTTTCAAAAATCATAATGAGGAGTACATTTTGAAAATATTAAGGGATAGTCCACCGTTTTTTCATATTAAACTATCATCTAAACTATCATGAAAAATCCTCTCCAGAGTGATGATATTACTGCGCCGAGTCGAAGTGCTCCCAATCACTTGCTGTGGTATTCCGCCATACATTATAGTTATCCACTTTACACGCTTAGAAAAGTGCAACGTTTTATTTTTTGTCACCATTCTTGGTTGATTTACTCTGTAATTCACTACTGTATTTAAATATGGAAAACGTGGAGGAGTAAGTGCACGCACTGAGAGGAGAGAGGCATGCGTCAACTCCTTTTAGGCTATGTTTACACAGAATCGATTCTGAAGAGAAAACGCAAAAGCGGCGATACGTTATCACTTTTTATTCTGCGTTTAGATGAGCATCCATATGGTGA